>NC_082667.1:49456409-49761889 GCF_025265405.1 Mesoplodon densirostris | reverse complement strand
TAAATTCATATTTTCAAACAGTTCTTTCTAACTTATTGGATGTTTTCCTTGGAATTAAGGGTAACAAAGTCTCATGTTCTTTGGACATAAACCACAAATTTTTTACCATAGATTGTTTTAAAAAATCTTGTTGGTGGTGACTGGTTAATACCGGTGATCAGAAATGCAGGCACCCATTCACACAGAAACACATCAGAACATTGTAAGTTTGAGTTCTCACTGACCTTCAGGTTGGTATTGTGCTATAATCGTCACCGTCTGTCCAGCCCCCTTTAGTGCTGCAGCAGCCTGTTCATGGGATGCTCCACGAAGGTCAATGCCATTCACCTGAAAGAGAAGAAGCCGGAGAATTTTGGTATTTCATAACACATATTATTCTGATAGACAGAGGGAAAAAGTTTCCCAAAACTGAGAGGCTAAGATTATATTACCTGCCTCAAAACCCTTCATGTCCTACCCAGGCATTTGAGTGTTAACCTATCAAATTTCATGCTCTTGATAACTTTAGTTAGCAGAAACATGAAATTTCACCTCGGACGTTTGTGCCATGGTTTGAATGGTTTGAAAGTTTTGTCTACCTATGTCCAGTAAGATTTTAGTGTGTGCATTTAATATGCTTCTATGAGTTTCCTAGATTTCTGGGTTAGACAGGGGCCTTCAAAATTAGAAGGAAAACAGGATAATAAAGAAAGACACATGTAATGTATGTAGACAAGTATGTGCTGACAGAATAATATATTCATATGAGATCCTGGGGAGACTGTATGGAATGGGGCTGGCTGCCCGCCAAATCCCTCTCTTTGGTCATATGCCTGGTCCTGTCATCCTGAGCTTGGTTAGACAGCCCTAAGCCTTGTTACCAAAATAAATTTGACTGCCTCATTTCTTATGTACAATTCCAGAATGAATTGTGACAAAATGAAATAGAGAATGCCAAGAGTTTATGCTGCTCTTGCTAACTCTTATTTTGGGGCCCTTGCCAAAAGGGAAACAGAACATCTAAAAAATAAGCTGCCGAGAGGGAAAAATCACTCTGAAGTCAAATTTAATGAGATGCAAAAGCTAAAATCTTTCTCAAATCAATTCAGTCTAAGCCAACACAATGTAATTACTAAGTGCTTTCCAATAACAGGGCTCTGTGTGTGCTCAGGAGAGGGATGGTGGATGGGGAACAAAGGTGAACAAGACAAGCCTCTAAGAAGCTTTTCAGTTTCAACTGAACACACAGAGTCCAGTTTTCCAAACTACACAGCTGATATCTGAATTGTTTCCTTTTACTTCCAGGGAAGATGGCTATGGAACATGAAAAAGAATAAAAGAACTGATCAGCTTATCTACGCATAAAATATAGAATCTTATTTCACTTCTCATCAGTCTTCTTTGACAACGATATTGAGTGGTGGATGGGGGTTGCCACTGAGTTTTCCCTCAGTCAGGCCTGGAACATCCGTAATCTTTAATTCCACAAGTTGGTCCTCTCATAATAACTTTGTTAAAGTCTCCTTATTCACTTTTACTAATTTCATGGCTTTCTATTCTGGCGAAAGCATTGATTGGCTTTCTATGTTTACCGAGAGCTTTGCTTACACAGTAACACTGGGAAGTCCACTGAGTGAACCTGGGTCTGGCTGGGCCACTCCTTACTAGCTGAGTGACGGTCATATCACCTCTCTGAGTCTCAATTCTCTCCTGCCTCAGGGAGAAGGGACTGTTAGGCTCTTTGAGTCTAAAACTTCTTTGAACTATAAAATCCCAGATTTAATCCTTATTAAATGACAGTCATTTCAGAGACTGTCTAGGTGTCGATGAGTCAGAAGTATGACTCAGAGAGCCACAGGAGACAGGAAAAGTAATTTGATCTAGGCTCCTGCCTACAGGAAGCTGAATGCACAAACGCCATGGGCCGAATGACCTCTTCTTTTGTCAAACAAATAGACTTAACTTTTTATTAAAAAATAATGTGATCATGGTAATGAATTCTTATGTTTCAGAAAGGTGTAAAAAGAAAAGTAAAAAGTCCCCTCACCATCTTCACTCCCAGAAGTAACTACCATTAGCAGTTTCTAGTGTATGCTTTTTAGAAATCTGCTATATGCAGGTGCAAGCAGGTCGCTTTATCGCGATTTGTTTCTTTCTATTTTATATTTTAATATATTATTGACTTTTTCTTTAAACAGATAAGATCATATCATATATACAGTTGTATAACTTGTTTTTGTTTAGCTTTTCATTTAACAATCTATTGTGGTCATCATCCAATTCAGCTCATATCATTCAAACGTTTAACAGGAGCCTAGTATCCCCTGGTATGGATGTACCAGTATTTTTTCTGTAGGATCCCTTCTGATGAGGTTGAGGCTGTGTCTAGCTTCTTACTATTAAAAAAACGTATGGGGATTTCCCTGGTGGTGCAGTGGTTAAGAATCCACCTGCCAATGCAGGGGACACGGGTTCGAGCCTTGGTCCAGGAAGATCCCACATACCACGGAGCTACTAAGCCCATGTGCCACAACTACTGAGGCTGCATGCTGCAACTACTGAAGCTCGTGCGCCTAGAGCCTGTGCTCTGCAACAAGAGAAGCCACCACGATGAGAAGTCCGTGCACCCCAACAAAGAGTAATCCCCACTCGCCGCAGCACGAGAAAGCCCGTGCACAGCAACAGAGACCCAATGCAGCCAAAAATAAATAAATAAATAAATTTATTAAAAATAAAATTCTTATGAAGGTGTTTCTGAAGGATAAATTCCCTGGAAATACACTTCTTAAGTTAAAAAGTATATGCATTATGTTTCTTTTAGTTTGCTATTGTACATTTAAAAAATATTTATTTCCTGAACAAACAGAAACTAATAATGAAGAGAACAAAAACAGGCCATAATCTCATTGCCCAGATAATGTATTGATATAAAAAATATAATTAATATACAGTCAGCCCTTTATATCAGCAGGTTCTGCATTGACAAATTCAGCCAACCTCAGACTGAAAATATTCGAAAAAATTTCCAGGAAGTTCCAAAAAGCACAATTTGAATTTGCTACATACCTGGCAACTATTTACATAGCATTTACATTGTATTAAGTATTATAAGTAATCTAAAGATGATTTAAAGTATATGGAAGGATATGAATAGATTATATGCAAATACTACACCATTTTATATAAGGGACATGAGTATCTGTGGATTTTGATATCTGTGGTGTGTGTGTGGGGGGGGGAGTTGTCCCTGGGGACAACTGAGGGACAACTGAATGTACATAATGCACATATGTGAAAATTAAAGCCATACAAAAAGGTATAAAAATAAAAGGCTTCCCCTACCTCTAATTATTCTCTCCAAAGGTAACCGTGTTAATGGCTTCTTGTATATACTACCAATTATTTCTGTTATGAATATAAGCAGGTTTATTAAATTATAAATAATTTTAAAAATTTACACAAAAAGATAATATTTTAAATATTGCTTTATACTTTGATTTTCTTCCATTTACTAACACATCTTAGAGAGCATTCTTTTTTATTGAAGTATAGTTGATTTACAATATTATATTAGTTTCAGTGTACTGCACAGAGATTCAATATTTTCATAGATTATACTCCATTTAAAGTTATTACAAAATAATGGCTATATTTGCCTGTGCTGTACAAAATATCGTTGCTGCTTATCTATTTTATACATAGTAGTTTCTTTCTCTTAATCCCAAGAGCATCTTCATTCACATATTCTTATACATTATCTTATTCTTATTCTTTTTTTTTTTTTTTTTTTTTTTTGCGGTACGCGGGCCTCTCACTGTCGTGGCCTCTCCCGTTGCGGAGCACAGGCTCCGGACGCACAGGCTCAGCAGTCATGGCTCACGGGCCCAGCCGCTCCGCGGCATGTGGGTTCTTCCTGGACCGGGGCACGAACCCTTGTCCCCTGCATCGGCAGGCGGACTCTCAACCACTGCGCCACCAGGGAAGCCCTCTTATTCTTTTTAATAGCCATGGAGGGTTCTATTAGTCAATGTAAAGCTATTTTACCAGGGCACAGTTGATGGGTGCTTAGCTTATTTTAGTATTTTGCTATTACAAACAATTTTATAATAAATATCATCTAACAGTAAGTTGTTGGATAAAGGGTATGAGTGTTAAATTTTGGTAGCTATTGCCAAGTTGCTTCCAAAAATGTAGCATTAATTTATACTCCCAGAAATAATATGATTGGCTACTTCCTCACACTCTTGTAAAAATTGCTCATACCCTAACATTTGACCTTGGCCGTTCTGATAGGTAGACAATTATCTTTTTAAATTTTGCATTTCTTCAATTATGAGGTTAAACAGCTTTTTACATGTTTGTTGGATATTTAAATTTGTTTTTATATAAAACGCCTGTTCACTTATTTTGCCTTTTTTTTTTTTTTTTTTGGTTTGGGTAGTTTTCTCTTTTAAAAACTTATCTGCATATTAAGAATATTGGTTCTTCATCTCAGATAACTATTGCAAATATTCTTACTAGTTTGGTATTTGTATTTTTTATTATTGTATTTTAAGTATTTAAACTTTTCCCTTGTATGTTATTTCTTGCCATACAGAAGTTTAAAATGTTTCATATAGTCACGTTTTTTTTCCTTTTTAGCTTTTGAGTTTTGTATTATATATTCCCTTCTCTGATACATACTAAACAAATTACCCATGCTTTCTTCTAGTACAACCCTGGTTTAATTTTTAGCCATTTAATCTTTGTTGTACTGGAATATATTTTGGTGTTTGATGTGAGAACCAGGTGAACACACCCTTTCTTGGACCTTTTGTTTATAGAGTCAGACTTCTACATCTTTCAATATTTTAACCATCCTCTGAATTTTTCTCAGTTAGTGCGCTAAGGGGCCATGAAAAAGTGGGAAGGAACAAAAGATTTGGAGTCAGAGAGAACTAGATTTGAACCCTGAGTCCACCAGTTATACCTAAGTAACGTGGGAAAGTCATTTAACTTCTTCAAACCTCAGCTTCCTTACCTGTAAAATGGGTATAATATCTACCTGCCTATCAGGGCTGTTGCATGAAATAGATGAGACAATAACTGTAAAGCCCTTAACATGGAGCCTGGCGCAAATAGGCATTCAGGAAATGATATCTATTATGCTGTGAGTATTTCTTCAAAGAGCTGTGATTATAATTGATGAAATAAACTCTAATGGAAATTAACGAATACTGAATATAATGTATGGGTTACTTCATGGTTTTCTTTTCTTCCTTCTTTTTTTTTAAATTTCTTTTTTAGGAACAATTTCAGCACTGGAAGAGTTGTTCATCCAGTGCTTACACATTAGAGATGGTTTCCATAGGGGAATGGACCTGCCCAAAGTAATATCAGAGTTAGCACAGGGTTAGCACCAGCCCAGAGTTTCTTTTGCCCAGCCCAGGCTTCTTTCCACTGTAGCAGATGTGCCTATTATGTGTGTTTGTTTTCCACTGGGCCAGTATTAATCAAATCTTGCTCATTTTGGACCCAATTCTACATGGGTCTCCACATTTGATGCTGCTGTTATCCTGAACAATACTACATTGTCCGTGGTCCTGTTGATTTTCCTCCAGGTTTTAGCAAACATGCTTTCCTCCAGTCTTTCAAACTTTTCAAGCTCACTTTGATTCTTATTTCTATCTCTGAGGTTTGAGTTTTTTTGTTTTTTTTTTTGCGGTACGCGGGCCTCTCACTGTTGTGGCCTCTCCCGTTGCGGAGCACAGGCTCCGGACGCGCAGGCTCAGTGGCCATGGCTCACGGGCCTAGCCGCTCCGCGGCATGTGGGATCTTCCCACACCGGGGCACGAACCCATGTCCCCTGCATCGGCAGGCGGACTCTCAACCACTGCGCCACCAGGGAAGCCCTTGAGGTTTGAGTTTTTATCAGTAATCTTTGCTCAAATAACATTTCAGAGGCATTCAAAAACAGTTTACATTATTAATATGACATTTTAAAATACCAAGTATGACACAGCCTCACATATTTATTATTTCTATTTTTCTACTTCAGCTTTAATTTTCTCTTCTTAAAGCATGGACTGGGAGATTGGACGCCATTCGTTACTGCTGAGATTAACAATGATAATCATTGATAACAGTATGAGGCATGCTCATATATATAGGGGATTTTTATACATTATCTTGTTTAATTCTCAGGAGGCTGGGATTATTTTTCTGACTTTACAAATAAGAAAACAGAGCTCAGGACTTCCCTGGTGGTGCAGGGAATCCACCTGCCAATGCAGGGGACACGGGTTCTATCCCTGGCCTGGGAAGATTCCACGTGCCACAGAGCAATTAAGCCTGTGCGCCACAACTAGTGAGCCTGCGCTCTGCAGCCTGCGAGCCACAACTACTGAGCCCACGAGCCACAACTACTAAAGCCCGCCCACCTAGCGCCCGTGCTCCACAACAAGAGAAGCCACCGCAATGAGAAGTTTTGAACTTCAATGAAGTTGCACTTCAATGAAGAGTAGCCCCCGCTTGCCGCAACTGGAGAGAGCCCGCGTGCAGCAACAAAGACCCAACGCAGCCCAAAATAAAAATAAATAATAAAAAGAAAGGTATCATTATAAAAAAAAAAAGAAAGAAAACAGAGCTCAGAGAGAATCACTGACTTGTTTAAAGTTAAGTAGTTGGAAGACGTTAAGGATTTGAAACAGTCTAACTAAAACGCTTGAGCTCTTAACTACCAATTCCCACTGTTCTCCCTTTAATAACCTATACAGTTCTGAGGAGAAACTTGACTTTCAAGCTCCCTGAGACTGCAGCACACAATTGCGTGCGGCTGGTCCACTCTACCACAACCCAAACAACCTGGTTTAGACATTATGGCCCAGCCTATGGTGATCAGATGGTATAGGGCTGAAGCGAAAGGCTTTGAGTAGGCTAGAAAATTCCATCTATTGTTATCTTCTTATATATACAACTGTCATTAGATCATAGAAAAAATTAAATTCTATTTGTTATAACATCCTTTTCACAACCATGTTGCTGATAGATAGAAATTCAGCACTTCTAGTTGATTCAAGCAGTTGTAGTGTTTTTTCAGATGCTAATGTGAAGGTGAATGGTGGACCATGTCCAGAGTCAACACTTTTTCTTTTTGTTTTTAAAAGATGAGAACTATTTGCTATTTCAGCCACTAGGGCCCCTGGCCTGGGGCTCCAGGGAGTCCCTGAATAAATGATTCAATGTCCTGCAGAAATATTTGACTATTTCTTAGTATTATAGAAAGGATGATATCAGAATCAGAATTTTGGAAATGGAGAGAGCCTTTGTGACCCTCTTCAACTCCTGATGTATGATGTATACCTTTAAGCTAATTCAACCACATTGTTCTCCCACCATGTTGACCTTTTTCATTTCTCTGATTCAGGCATTTCTGCATCTCTGCACATGCTATTTTCCCTACTTAGAACATAATTTTTCATCTCTTCCTCACCTGGAAAACTTCTCCTAGTCCTCAAAGATTCAGTCTGTAGAGCTTTTGATTTCTCCATCAAATCTGAATAGAGCCTTGCTGGGTATTCTTGGTTGTAGGCTTTTCCCTTTCATCACTTTAAATATATCATGCCACTCCCTTCTGACCTGCAGAGTTTGCTGAAAAATCAGCTGATAACCTTATGGGGATTCCCTTGTATGTTATTTGTTGCTTTTCCCTTGTTGCTTTTAGTATTCTTTTATCTTTAATATTTGTCATTTTGATTACAGTGTGTCTTGGTGTGTTCGTCTTTGGATTAATCCTGTACGGGACATTCTGTGCTTCCTGGACTTGGGTGACTGTTTCCCTTCCCAGGTTAGGGAGGTTTTCAGCCGTTATCTCTTCAGATATTTTCTCAGGCACTTTCTCTGTTTCTTCTCCTTTTGGGACCCCTATAATGTGAAAATATTAGTGTACTTAATGTTGTCCCAGAGGTCTCTTCAACTGTCTTCATTTCTTTTCATTCCTTTTTCTTTCTTTTTTTTTTCTGTTCAGTGGCCATGATTTCGACTACTCTGTCTTCTGGCTCACTGATCCATTCTTCTGAATCATTTAGTCTCCTATTGATTCCTTCTAGTATATTTTTCATTTCAGTTATTGTATTCTTCATCTCTCTTTGGTTGTTCTCTGTATTTTCTAACTCTGTTAAAAACTAACTTCTTGCTCTGTGCATCCATTTTCCTCCCGAGTTCTTTGATCATCTTGATTGCCTCTCTCCACTTCACTTAGTTCTTCTGGGGTTTTATCTTGTCCTTTCGTCTGGAATATTCCTCTGTTGCCTCATTTTATCTAAGTTGCTATTGGTATTTTTATGACTGCGGTAGGTTGGAGAAGTGGCCCTCTGTAGGAGGCACCCTATGCATCCTGGCAGTGCACTCCCCTCTTGTCATCCAAGCTATATACCCTAGCCCTAAGAAGGCTGCATGGGTCCTTCTGTTGCAGCAGGCTATGTGGGTGGTCCGGTAGGCCTGGTTGGCTTCCAGGACCTGCCTTGTATGGATGCTGCTGGCTGCTGTTTAGTGGGGCCTGGTCACAAGGTTGCTGGTTGCAGAAACCTGGGGGCCTTGGGGCTAGTGCTGCCTCACTGGTGGTGGAGTCAGGGTCCTGAAGGCTCTGGGGCTGTTGCCCACCCACTAGTGAAGCCAGATCCTGGGGTTAGTGCTGGACTGCTGGCAGGCAGAGCTGGTTCCTGCGGAGTCTGGCTGCAGGGCCCAGGGATCCCCAAACTCGTTTAAGATCATTGGTTGAGGGGGGCTGGTTCCTGACACAGTTGGGTATGGGGTCCAGGTGTCTGGAAGGTTGTGTAGGCCGGCTAGTGGGCAGAGCCAGGGCCCAGCTGGACCCAATGTAGGATCTGGCCTGCATTGTGAGGTGGAGGTTTTCCTGCTTCTGGTGTCTGCCCCCTGGTGGGTCTAGAGGCTTGTGCAGGCTTCCTGGCAGGAGGGGCCGGTGCCTGTCCATTGGTGGTTAGAACTGGGTCTTGACTCTCTGATGGTCTGGGCTGTGTCTAGAGGCATGTCCAGAGGCAACTGTGGACTCTTTGAGTCTTTATGGGTGGGGCTGTCTCCCCGCTCTGATAAGTTGTTTGGCCTGAGGCGTCCCAGCACCGACACCAGCAGGCTGTTGGGCGGGGCCAGATCTTGGGCTAACGAGGTAGTGGGAGGGTCCCACCTGGCGCCGCCAGCACGGCTGACGCTGCGGGAAAATGCGCTCTCAAATATGGCTGCGCGGGGACCCGGCAGTCGTCACTCCGATTCTCCGGGACACTCTCGAACACCAGCAGGTAGGTCAGACCCAAGTTCCTATCAGATGACTGCTTTTGCCCTTGTTCCTGGCGCGTGGGAGATTTTGTGTGCGCCCTTTGAGAGTGAAGTCTCTATTTCCCCCAGTCTTGTGGGGCTCCTGCAATTAAGTCCCGCTGGTCTTCAAAGCCAAATGCTCTGGGAGCTCACCTTCCTGGTGCCAGACCCTTGGGCTGGGGAGCCTGACGAGGGTCTCAGAACTCTCACTCCTGTGGAAGAACAACTGCAATATAATTATTCTCCAGCTTTGGGGTTGCCCACCCCGGCGGTTAGGGGATTTGATTATATTACCAGTGTCCGTCGTACACGCCCCCCGCCCCACACACCGCTCCTACCCGTCTCGTTGTTGTTTCTTCATATCTGTAGCTGTAGAAGGTCTTTTCTGGTAGGTTTCAGTCTTTTTCACTGATGGTTGTTCTGCAGATAGCTGTGACTTTGGTGTGCTCATGAAAGGAGGTGAGCTTGGGGGCTTTTCTACTCCATCCCCTTGGCCACTCTCCTCTGGAGGTTGCGGCTGAATGGACTTGTGGAATGTGCTTACTTGTGAGCTCCTAAAGATAGGAGCTTGTTTTATTGGAGCTTGAGTCTCTAGCATAGTGCCTGGTAGATTGTAGGTGTGTAATAACTAAAGAGGGGCGTGACCGAATGAGTGAATAATCTCACTACATTATCCCAGGCAAATGGTCATCCAAGCTGATTTGACACTGGCTTCACCTGATGAAGAACTCACTGTCTTTCAGGAAAATCCACTTGGGGTCAGCTCTAGTGATCAAAAAACAAGTTCTTTGTGTAGAATCTAAATAATCTTCTGGTACTTTCCACCTCCTGCTTCTAGTTCTGCCCTCTGAGGGCTGACAGAATATTTTTTCTTTTCTAGGACTGCTTCTTTTCTATGGTCCTCTATCTAACATTTGAAGATGGTTTTCCCTTTTCTAGGTTAAACGACCTCATTCCCTTCCCTTTCTCTCCCTATCATTCTCACCAAGTGACCATTTGTTTCTACTTGCATACCTCCAGTGACAGGGAACTCTCTCTTTTTCTAGTCTGTCTGTTTCATTTTGGGATGGATCTTATAACTGTTATTTCTAGCGTCTTCTTATTATTTAATGCCTCATCAGAGACTCAGCTGAGTGCATGTGAAGTCAGGGCAAAATGGAAACTCTCTTACGCAATTATTCTTTAATGCGCACCTGGTGTAGTATCTAGAGCTAAATACAGTGCTGACAAAAAAAATCCATTTCTTTAAAATATCCATTTTTGTCATTTCCTTTTCCAACTTAAGGGAAGGAGTGAACTAGAGTGACACATAGCCATTGTCAAGCAGTTTATCATTCAGTGGAGGACAGTGACAGGTAAACACACGATTTAGCACCTAGTGGTTAAGTGCTATGACAGGATAAGGTCAGAGTGCCCTGAGACCCAAAGGAAGGGCCCCTACTAGGTATGAGGAGGTATCAGAAGGTTTTCTGGAGGAAGTGACATCAGAAATGACATCTGAATGAGTCATCCAGGTGAGGATGGGTGCGGGGTGTCCATGCAGGGCTGTGGAAAGAGGGGTGGGCAGAGGAGTAGCAAGAGTATTCCAGGCAGAGAGGGAGGCAGATATGAAGGTCTGGAGGTGAGAGGGGGTCTGGCACACGTGAAGAAAAGAAAGTAGTTGTTACTAAAGGGCAGAGAGGGGAGAAAGGAGAGTGGGAAAGAGATGAGAGGTGAGGCAGGAGAAATGAAGGTGATGATGATGATAATGATGAAGATGATGGCAGTGGCGATAACTCACATGTACCTATTTACTCTGTGGCAGGCACTGTTCTAAGTATTTCCTACATATCAATCATATCAATTTCCTTAACCCTCACAACAGCTCTATGAGGTAAGAACACATACATGCCCATTTTATAGAGAACACTGGGGCAAAGGCAGATTCACTACTTGTCCAAGGTTCCACTGCTAATATATGGCAAAGCCAGGAATTAAACCCAGGCAATCTGGTTTAAGGGTCAGCATTCCTAACCATGACATATTAAGTGAATTTACAGTTTATCTTCACTGAAATGGGGAGCCATTCCTCAGCTTTGAATTGAGGAATATTGTTTCACCATCACTCCTGTACCCCAGGAGTGCTTACAGCTAGAGAGAATACAGATAATATGCAAGAGGCACGTGCTATTGCCAGCCTCACTAACAGCCTCCCAAGTTGAATCGATCCTTTTGGAGATGCTTCTCAGAAGGCAGCACCACTGCTCATGGTTGCTGAAGTTTTCCATCCCAGCTCATGTCATCCACCTGCTCTGAAAACTGTCATGGGACGAACACTGGGTTTAGACTTGAGAAGGCCACAGTTCAAACCTTGGTGCCATGATTTACCAACTCTATGACCTTGGGTAAGTTACTTAACCCCTTTGAGCTCCAGTCTCCTCATTATGCAACTAAGATAGTAACCCTTATTTTGCTGGGTTGCTGTAAGGATGATTAAGATAATGCAAATAAAGTACTCAACAACACCTGGCACGTTGGGTAGGTACATATCCATTATCTATTAAATGAGGACTTCCAAATGGCTTTCATCAGCAATAATAAAACCAAAGGATAGATTTGGTATAAGATTGTCTTGGAATAAGAGTAGCTAAGAACTACACGTTTAACTGAATTGTTAATCGTGAAAAAAAATACAAAGGGCTGACCCAGTGGGAAAGGGCTAGATAATTGGCACTGGATTTCAATGAAAATTAGTCAGGTGCAGAACGCTGGGGACTGTTTCAAGCAAATTACTTCACAGTTGGGGGTCTTGCTGGTATGTAGCAGGGGGCAGCTGGGAAGAAACTGGGGCAGAATCCAAACAACTTCTACTTTATTTAGAGAGAATAAGGATAGTAAAATGACCAGATATATTACCAGTGAATTAAATCAATGTAGAAGTCTCCATCTTTTCTCAAGAGGGAAAAAAAAATCTATTTTTTAATTTCCTGAAGTGATGTGATATAGTGAGATGGAAATTTGGGTTCTGTTGCTAACTCTGTCACTAACTTAACTGAGGCCAGCTAATGAGCCGCTGAAGAAAATAGAAGGTGCTGGGCCCCACCATTTCTAGGGTCCCTGGTAGTTCAAAATTCAGTGATTTCCATGGCTTAAAAATAACATCTCAAAGTATTTTACAGTTAGTAAACTGTTTTCCCACCTCGCTTTTTTTAACCAAACAAGTTGAGATATAAACAAACAAATGTAATAAAAGCATTTACATGTATTAAGTGATCTTTATCACATACTTGTGAAGGAAGCAAGGAAACTATAAATATACCATTCAATCTTGACTCGTGAGCAGGCTGGCGTGGCTGGCATGGAGCATGAGAGAGAGAAGGGGAAAATGGTACCAGCAGAATGCCTCTTTGAGTTTAAGAAGTTTTGTCAATAAGTGGCCGGGGGAGGGTTTTACAAAGGCATTTAACACAGTTTGATTTGTGTTTGGGGAAGGATAACTATGGCAACAGTGAAAAGTTGGGGTTGGAGAACTAAGTAATCAAAAATAGGATAACAAGATGGGAGACTATTGCAATATTAAACATAGCAGGTGATGAAGGCATGAATTAGAAAAATAAGAATGGAATTGAGGGTGGGAAATAAGTGTAGACTTGAGAGAGGACACAGAGGGAGGTTCTATACAGCTATTCTTCTCAAATACTTCTGGGAACCAAATAGAGTTTAAATAGTATTTATAGTGTTGAGTGGATGAGAAATGGGAGATGAGAAGGTGGTTAGAGGGGTGATGATACCATTAATCAAAATGGGAACACAGGGTAGAAAGTGGGTCTGGACGAGAGGATGGTGCATTTTGTTTTAGACATGTAGAGTTTGCTGTGTCTATTGGGTGTCTACAATTTTACAGGCAGTTGGGAAATATCTATCTGAAGCTTAGAGAAATAGTTAATTTTGCTCTCCTTTTTTTTTTTTTTTTTGGCCACGCGCTGCAGCATGTGGGATCCTTTTTCCCTGACCGAGGACCAAACCGCGCCCCCTGCATTGGAAGCGCGGAGTCTTAACCACTGGACCACCAGGGAAGTCCCGAGAAATAGTTAATTTTAATAATCATTTTATTCTTGGTATTCCTAAGGTCAGTACCCTGATCTGACTAGACCCAGATATAGAAGAGGCTTGCTGTACAAAATGTGGCTAATAAGAGTACCCACTTCACAGAGTTGGTATAGGATAGATTAGTTAATACATATAAAATACTTACGGCAGTGTCTGTTATATAGTCAGGATGTATAATTATTAACTATTACCGACCCCTTCCCCTGATACCCACAAAGTAAGAGGATGACCTGGACTAGTGTAAAATTATATCAATAAAGACTTAGCAGGCCAAGGAGAAGTGCTAAGATTATAGGCATTGAAAGAGGAAGCATGGTACTCTGGAAAGCACAGTCCTAGGAGTTAAAGACCAGAGTGTTTGTCCCATCCTGCTGTTAGCTTATTTCACTTTGGGAAGTCCTTTTTCCTCACTGGGACTCAGTTTCTTCATTTAGAAAGAGAGCCTCACGCTAAAAACCTGAGGTCCCTTCTAGTGATTAATAAACAAATATATTCTATGCTTAATATGTATTTTGTTGACAGCTTGAGAAAAACATTCATTCAGCATTAAACTTTTCAAACACCCTCCAGCACATCCCAGAGTGAATGAACTATACATTGTATTTGAAGTGGAAATTTCTAGTTAAGTCCCCTTCTCCTCCTGGAGGCTGTTGTACTTGGTTTCGAGTGAAAACATTTCTGACAGTTGTTGCATAAAAGCTCAAGACCAGAAACCTCCTGGAGCAGAGGCAAAATGAAAAACTGATATTGGATATTTACATGTCTTAGCAGTTAAAATTAACATCCCTTTTAAGTTTGGCTTGCTGATGCAAAAGTAGGCATATATTAAAAAAAAATAAAGAAACCTTTAAAAATGTTTTGGTTTACCAAGACATTTGTAGAGGACTGATCATTTTGGAGTCTTTAACTGAAAATGATAAGGTGTAATTTGGCCATAGAAACTCAACTTACTACAGGCCAAAACACAACAAATAACTTTTAGGATTCATGTGTTTTGAGTAACAAAGTAACTATCTTTATTTGAATATGTAAGCAAAAATAGTTGAAACCTTATATATGATATTAGTATCTCCAGCTCTGACTTTTCCCTTAAGCCTAGACTTATAAATCTATTTGCTTACCTGATATCTCCAGTTGAATGTCCAAGATTTTTCAAACTCATCAGGCTCAAAATCAAACTCTTAATTTTTTCCTTGAAACCTGTTTCTGGGGAGTTTTTCCACTTTCAATAAATAGTAATACCACCATCCAGCACTCAAACCACTCAACCAAGAACCTACATGCCAACCAACCTTAATTCTCTTTCCCTCCCACCTCCTGCATATAGTCCATCAGCATGTCTGTTTCTAGCTCCAACCAGTATTTCAATTTCACTCACTTTTCTCTAACTCCACCCCATCCCCCTTGGCCAAGCCACCATTTCTCCTGGGGATACTGCAATAGTCTCTTGACTGACTCCCTGCTCTCACTCTGGCTCCCCCCTTCTCTATCCATTTTCAACCCAACAGACAAAATGATCTTTTCAAAAGGTATTTTAGATCATGCCTCTCTCCTGCTAATTTTTTTCCATTGGCTTCTTGCTGTACTTTGAATAAAATCCAAACGCCTAGCCATGGCTTCCACCCATCCTTCTGATTCCATCTCATTCCACTCTTTGCCTTCTTCTCTGCCCTACAGGCACAAGGACCTTCATTCTGCTTCATTTAAAACCAGTTCCCTCCAGCCTTCCGGCCCTTGTATATCCACTGTCTTTCTGACTGTAGTGCTTTTCCCTAGCTCTTCTCACATTTGATCCCTCATTTTCACAATTCTCAGCGTAAAGCCCAATTCCTCAGAGAGCTCTTTGCTGACTACTAAGAGTTACATTTCCATGAGAGGTGCCCACATCTGACTGATCACCTGTCATTAGATAGCTTTTTTTTTTAACATCTTTATTGGAGTATAATTGCTTTACAATGGTGTTAGTTTCTGCTTTATAACAAAGTGAATCAGCTATACATATATATCCCCATATCTCCTCCCTCTTGTGTCTGCTTCCCACCCTCCCTATCCCACCCCTCTAGGTAGACACAGCTTTTTTTAAAATAAAAATTCTTGGGTCTCACTTTCAAAGATTCTGATTCAGTGAGTCCAGTTTAATCATCCATTCTCCCCCTGGATGACAAATTTCTTCTGAAAAGGACTCTGATTATAACCTGCTGGCTCATAATAATTATGTAATAAATGGTTGTCAAATAAATTTTAATGATTTAAATAAAATCGATGTGTTCTAATAGTTATAATCATTTATTAATTCAAGAAACATCATTAGGTATCTATGTAGTGCTCCAGGTATTAGAGGTATGGATGTAAAAGAGACAAAGTCCCTACTCACAGGAAGCTTTTCTTAGAGTGGGTGAGATGATAAATGAGGAAAATATCAGGTGGGCCTAAGTTCTATAAGAAATTAAAACAGGATGTTAGGGCTTCCCTGGTGGCGCAGTGGTTGAGAGTCCACCTGCCGACGCAGAGGACACGGGTTCGTGCCCCAGTCCGGGAAGATCCCACATGCCGCGGAGCAGCTGGGCCCGTGAGCCATGGCCGGTGAGCCTGCGTGTCCGGAGCCTGTGCTCCGCAACGGGAGAGGCCACAACAGTGAGAGGCCCGTGTACTTCAAAAAAAAAAAAAAAAAAAATTGTAAAAAAAAAAAACAAAAAAACCCCCCAAAAAAACAGGATGTTAAAGATAGGCTGGAAGCTTACTTCCTACTGACCCATTCTCTTCATTCCAGGGCTCTGTCCACCATACTGCACTTTATGCACAGGTCTCTGTCAATACTAGTGTCTCAGAACAGTGTTGGGCTGTAGGTATCACGCTGGAGGTGTCTTTGAAGCCCGCACCCCGTCTCAATGCCCTTGAAAACATTGTTGCTGAAGAATCACTCACCTCCACATCACCCAAGTGCCAAAAGTGCTCAGGCAAAGGGTCAAACTCTGGGGCACGAGGCTAAATTCTTGCCCTCAAGATCTGCTTCTCACCTCACCCTCTAAGCTCTCTGTTCTGGGATAGATGTGTGTGTGATTGCAGACTGACAGATTCCCTTAGGTTGGGGTCAGATTTGAAGCTGAGGTCTTTCTCTGATGAATGGTGGTAATAGTTTGCTCAGCATATCCTCCCCTTTGAAATCAGTGCACTGATTGCAAGTATTCAATTATTTTAAAAAAACTTAGTTTTCTGGGTTTCTTTTTTTTCTTTATTGGGATATAGTTGCTTTACAATGCTGTGTTAGTTTCTGCTGTACAGTGAAGTGAATCAGCTGTATGTATGCACATGTACCCTCCCTCTTGGACATCCCCCCACCCATCCCACCCATCTAGGTCACCATAGAGCACCAAGCTGAGCTCCTTGTGTTATACAGCAAGTTCCCACTAGCTATCTGTTTTACACATGGTAGTGTATATATGTCAGTCCCAATCTCCCAGTTCATCCCACCCTCCCTTCCCCCACTCCGAGTCCACATATCCGTTCTCTATGTCTGCGTCTCTATTCCTGCCCTGCAAATAGGTTTATCTGTACCATTTTCTAGATTCCACATGTATGCATTAATATACGATATTTGTTTTTCTCTTTCTGACTTCACTCTGTATGACAGACTCGAAGTCCATCCACATCTCTACAAATGACCCAATTTCGTTCCTTTTTATGGCTGAGTAATATTCCATTGTTAATATGTACGACATCTTTCTCCATTCATCTGCTGATGGACATCTAGGTTGCTTCCATGTCCTGGCTATTGTAAACAGTGCTGCAGTGAACATTGGGGTGCATGTATCTTTTTTTTTTTTTTTTTTTTTTTTTTACTAATTTCTGGGCTTTTATTCTCTTCATGTAGGGTCAGCAGGGGTCTCATGTGTGTCGGCATGCAGGTGAGGGCTCAGAAGGTGCACCTAGGTTCTTTCCTATTTTATCACCTTCTCCACGTTGGCCTCCTCATCCAGGGCCTCTCCATGTGGCCTCTCTCTCCAGAAGATAGTTGGGACTTCCTTACAGCATGGCGGCTGGGTTCCAAGAGAACCTAAACAGAAGCTGCGAGGTTTCTTAAGGGCTAGGCCTGGAGCTGGAGCTCCTGCCTATTCTATTAGTCAAAACTAGTCATAAAGCCAGCTAGGATTCAAGGAGAGGGTAGATAGATCCTCCATCTGTTACAGAGAGGAGTGAGATATGAATATAGAGAGAGGAGCAATGGGGTGTGGTCATCTTTGGGAACTATACACTATATCCCTTCTTCCTGATTTTATTTTCTTTTAAGCTCTTATCACTCTGCATTTATCTTGTTTAGTATGTGTCTCCTACACTGGATGGACACTAGAAAGTTAGGGATTTTTTTTTTTTTTTTTTTTTTTTTTTTCCGAGCTGATCTCCCTGTGCTATGCGGCTGCTTCCCACTAGCTATCTACCTTACATTTGGTAGTGTATATATGTCCATGCCGCTCTTTCACTTTGTCACAGCTTACCCTTCCCCCTCCCCATATCCTCAAGTCCATGCTCTAGTAGGTCTGTGTCTTTATTCCTGTCTTACCCCTATGTTCTTGATGACATTTTTTTCTAAATTCCATATATATGTGTCAGCATACAGTATTTGTCTTTCTCTTTCTGACTTACTTCACTCTGTATGACAGACTCTAGGTCCATCCACCTCATTACAAATAGCTCAATTTCATTTCTTTTTATGGCTGAGTAATATTCCATTGTATATATGTGCCACATCTTCTTTATCCATTCATCCGATGATGGACACTTAGGTTGTTTCCATCTCCGGGCTATTGTAAATAGGGCTGCTATGAACATCTTGGTACATGTCTCTTTTTGAATTATGGTTTTCTCAGGGTATATGCCCAGTAGTGGGATTGCTGGGTCATATGGTAGTTCTATTTGTAGTTTTTTAAGGAACCTCCATACTGTTCTCCATAGTGGCTGTACCAATTCACATTCCCACCAGCAGTGCAAGAGTGTTCCCTTTTTTCCACACCCTCTCCAGCATTTATTGTTTGTAGATTTTTTGATGATGGCCATTCTGACTGGTGTGAGATGATATCTCATTGTAGTTTTGATTTGCATTTCTCTAATGAGTAAAGATGTTGAGCATCCTTTCATGTGTTTGTTGGCTGTCTGTATATCTTCTTTGGAGAAATGCCTATTTATAACTTTGGGTTTTGTTTCTTCTTCTTTCTCTATTGTAAACAGTGCTGCAGTGAACATTGGGGTGCATGTATCTTTTTGAATTATGGTTTTCTCAGGGCATATGCCCAGTAGTGGGATTGCTGGGTCATATGGTAGTTCTATTTTTAGTTTTTTAAGGTAGAATCTGAATAATTTTTAAGTGAACACGTATTATAAGAACAATTTTAAAGTTATTGAAAAAGTTTTAAGTATTGAATTTGAGGTTTGTGTTACTTCGACAATAAAAAACAATAAGAGCTACTAAGGAAGATTAAAAATATAGTAATGTTTATAGGAAAACCGAATAAATTTGAATAATCAAATTTTCAAACATTATATAAATCCATTCGGTATTTACTGAGTGTCTTCATTGTACTAAGTTTTGGGGATGCATTGGGGGAAAAAGCAATGCTTCTGCCCTCAGTGACCTAGAATCTACCAGAAATTCTCAACTGGATGTGGAAATGTGGGGAAGAGTTAGGTATTTTTTGTTCTTAAAATGTCAGAGTTTGGGATCAGCATTGGTGTTAATCATTAAAGGCTCAGGCATGTTAAGTCCTGCAAACTCTGGCACAGTCATACACAGTGAAAAACTGTCCTTCCAAAAATTCAATAGCACCTGCAATAAGAAATACTGGATCAACACCATTTTTCACATAAATATGCTAATTCCAAATGAACCTTAATGAGATGATAGGGTATGTGAAAGAGGTTCTTGGTCTCCCCCCTGCCCCGCTCTGTCGACCTCATTAATAAGCATTAAAATCAGTTTTAAAGGAAGGAAAAAACTGTCTCCAGAGACACCCCTGTCAAATGGTACATTTCTAAAGCATCTGAAAGTCTTGAGTAGGAATAAGGTGCTAATGGAATTATCTTGGTCAGAATCCATTAACACAAAACTCAAATTCTGGCTGCTGCAGGCAGGACTCCCCTGATGTTTGTTTCACTGTAGCTCCTCAGGATAATGATATTCTTTTGTGTTTGGGCTTATGTGTATCTTGGCATCTGACTGTTGTCCATAATTACATCTTAACGTTTATCTTACTTATTCCTCACCTAAAAATAAGCTCATCATGTCACTGTCTGAAAGCTCCCAGAAACAGTTTTTCTGAGTTCAATCAAACTGTGTCAAGTGCTCTTAAATCTTCTCTTTCCAATTGTTTCACCAGCCAAATCAAAAGGAGGAGATCTGCACAGACAAAAATATTGAAAATTGAACTGTATTTACCACTTTCATTGAGAAATGATATTTATAAATCTATTTTCCCTTCAAAATATCTTTTACTTTTGTTCTTTCTTTTCTAATTTACTACCTTAGCCCTAAGTCTTGATCTAGACTATTGCAGCAAATTCCCTCCCAACTATTTGTTTTGAAAAATTCAAACCACAGAAAAATTGAAAGAACAGAACAATGAAACTCTGTATTTTCATCAAGATTTAGCAGTTGCTAATATTTTGGCATGTTTACTCTCTCTCCCTCCTTCTCTCTCTCTTTCTCTGCCTACCCGTCTGTCTCTCTCGATTGATATCTATCTATCTATCTATTTATCTATCTGGCTCAGAAGAGAGAAGAGACACACACATAAACACACACACCTTTTTTTCTGAACCATTTGAAACATGTGGCAGACATCAGGCCACTTCCAACCTAATATACAGCAAAACAACTCCTCAATGTAAAGATATTTGCTATATAACCACATTACCATTGTTACACCTAAGAAAACTAATGATAATTCTTTATGATCCAATATACTGTACCTACTCAAATTTCCTTAACTGTCCTCAAAATGTCTTCTATAGTTTTTTTTTCTCTTCAATTGAAGATCAAAGCAAGGTTTTCTTCCTTCCTTCCTTTCTTTCTTTCTTTCTCTTTTTCTTCTCTCTCTTTTCTTTCTCTTCTTCCCTCCCTTTCTTCCTTTTTTCTTCTTTTCTTTCTCCCTTCCTTCCCTTCCTCCCTTCCTCCCTCGCTTCCTTCTTTCCTTCCTTTTCTTTTTTCTTTTTTTTTTTTTGAGTTCAGGCCAGATGCTTATAGACTGTTTCACATTCTAGATTTGTCTAATTGTTTCTTCCTGATCAGAATCAGGTCAAATATTTTGTCATAAAATCTTGTGAGTAATATTGTCTACTTCTCACTGTATCACATTCCGAGGACAAAATGTGAGATTGTCTCACTATTGGTGATACAAAGTTTGGCCCCTTGGTTAAGGACCACCAGATCTCTCCATTCTAAAGGCACCTTTGTAAACACAAATCTGTGGGGTGATTTTTGAAACCATGTGAATATCCTTTTTCCAATAAACTTTCATCTCAATTTTTTTTTTTTAGCATCTACTGACTATGCTTGCCTGAAACAATTATTTTATTGAGGGTTGGAAAATGGTAATTTTCTAATTCTCTGTTTTTTCTGGAATCATTAGCTGGTAATCTAATGATTACCTGTAGAAAGATTATCTAAATAAAAAGAATGAGATAATTCAATTTACTTACTCTTGTGTGTTGTTTTAATTTTCATTGTCCTTTAATGTTTTATTATTTTTTTAAGGCATAGAAATAACTCAGGCTCATTTCAAATAATTAAAACAACACAGAAGAAAAACAAATAAATTATCTCTTTTCTACTCTAACTTTTAGGTAACCACTGATAATAAATTAAATATATGACCTCTACACATTTTTTTCCACACATATATAAATACTATCCCCAGCTATATTCCTGATGTCTAGAATAGTAGCTAGTACATCCAAATGATGGAATATACTGTATTTATTGGAAAAAAATCTGTGTATAAGTGGACCCATGTAGTCCAAATCCATGTTGTTCAAGGGTCGACTGTATATAGGTACACAAGCACATATATTTACCTCCAAATATAGATATTATTTTAAAAAATAAATCAACTGACACTGTATTGTATAATTTGCTTTCTTTTTCCATTTAAGTTACTGTTTTATGAATAAATGTCACCAACTAGACTCTAAGCCTCATGAGGGCATTTCCAGCCATTGTTGTAGTCCACATGTATTCCTAGGATGTGGCACAAATTCCCTTCCTCACAAACTATTATGGAGGGTGATTGCAATTACATGTGCCTGATGAATTTCTTCCTTTTCTCTGAAGAGGACTTGGGAGTCCTATTCCTCTAAAAAAAGTATTATTAACCAGCTTGCCAAAAACTTGGTGGCCAATTCCAGTGGCTAATAATGAAAAGAAGACAAACTAGAAAAGAAAGTGATGAGATGAGAATGAGTGGAGGAGATACGCAGGACCCTGACAAGGAGGCAATCAGCTTTCCTTTTAGGGTGGGGTTTTCTATGCTGGAGCTGCCATCTTGAATGTGGCCTCTTTTGGGAAGTGGTAGCTGGACCACACAAGATATAGCCTTAACTCTGAGTCAGTGATTTTCTTAAAAAGTTTCTTTCTGGTCATTTGGAGAACTGGAAGAAGCAACAGAATTAGTTCAAAACTCTTCTGAAAAGACAAACTGCATAAAATCAAAGGAGTGAGGAAGAATGGCTTCTTCTGGAATTACCTCTCCTTCCTCACTTCCTTTGTTTCTTTGTTCCTTTAAGCATATATTAGGGCTACATAAATTAGCCAAGACTGTGTGCGGTCTTTTACCATCAATCCCAAGTGAATATTGTAAGCATCAGAAAATTTTCCATTTACACAGTCAGGGAGGTATTTTCAGTCATTTAAATCTTTTCTAATTACTAACCAATTCCCTCCTTCCAGCCCTCCTAATTTAGCGCACAGAACCCAGCTCCCTACAGAAAACAACTCCCCAGCAAAGTCTAAGTTTCCATGGTTAGTTGCCAGAGCTCTGGATGTGAACAGAGCCGAAAAGCCACACTCCCATAGTTAGAGAAAAATCATCAAGAAATCAGGTTTCACCGCCATGGTGCAGTTCCTAGCACAATGTAAATGCTCAGTAAATAATGGGAAGGAGGGAGAAAGAATCAGGAGATGAGACAGAAAAGAGAGAGGGACTAAAGAGGGAAGAAATCCAGTGAAATCGGCTTCCCTTAAACTGTGACCAGAAATTTAAATGTGGAAGGAGCTTACTAATAAAGATAATACTAGTACTGGAATATTGAGCAAGAGAGTATTGGGTACTGTGCTGGGCTTGTTATTGCAAATTCTCCCAAGAACTTTGCTGAGCTTAACTTTTACAGGAGGAAACTGAGGCACAGAGAGGTTAAAAGCTTCCAAGCCAGCAGAGCTGGGATAAGAGCTCCAGTCTGTGATATACTAACTGCATGCTTTCTCCCCTACAGTTAAGCTGCCTTCTCCTCCTATAATACATACTGGCTGCCTCTAGCCTCAGGCTGCAGGCGACACTCTCTGACAGGCATCCATGCCAGAGTGCTGCTCAGTGGATGCCTCCCCCGCGTCCCCCCCACCTCCCCGCCATCTCCTACACCACGTACCACAAAAGGATGCCTTCTAACAGCCACCCCAGCTCCGGCAAGTACTGTGGGCCACTTTGCCTTTCCATCTCCTTAAACTGCCCCCTTTAGGCATGTTGTCACAGGCCTGCTTTCTAGGGGTCGCTCCTTCATCTCCCATTGGTCAGTGCAGGGGCCAGCCTCCCATAGCAGCTCCCCACTTTGGGCATTAAGGAGCGCTCGACTCCTCCCATTGCCCCCCCAGCATCTCAATCAATGTCAAAGCCTTTTATGTTCCTGGGGCCAAGTTCAGTGCCTCCCCACTCAGTTCACTCCTTGAACTGTACTCTACATTTGCGCTGGTTCCATGAAAGGCTGGCTGCAGGCTGCCCGCTTCAGGCTCAGCCACAGCTTGAGAGGACGACCAGCATTAACTCAGTAAGGGGTGTGGGAGGTGGGGGAAGGGGAAGCAGCACTGGAGCTGTCTGAGACCCGAACTCTCAAACTCCATCCACTGCCCTAGGAGTTGCCAGCATCAGAGTAACATACAAAACTAGCCTTTGCTGTTCTTGGCACTGGGAGTTCTGTAGAACCCAGACATGTAATTCCAGATTCTTTAAAGTCTCCTTCCTCTATCTTTTTCCTTCACCATTTAGCATTGCATGCAGTTTTCTATTGCAGTTTTCTCTTTGGCCAAATACCTAGCCACCTGGAAACATTACCACATCCGCTGCCCTGCAGAGGTGGAATCCCTTGATTCTCCGTTTTTCGCTCTCCCCCCTCTTCCTTTTCCTTTCTCCCCCATCAGGGTCTCACCTCTGTGATCCTCTCCTGACCTCTCTGCAGCTGCATCTGTGACTACATTCCCGTTGCTTCCCGCTTCCTTACCTTTCCTCGGTGGCTGTCTCTATTCCCTCCTGCTTTCTCGCCTTTCTCCTACCCCCTCCCCCTGACTGATCTGCTTTCTTACTACATCCTTCTTTCACTTCTCTGGTTGATTTCTCCTGCTCCTTTGGGAGGACAGCCTACGACTTATTGTGTCTACCACCTAATGCAGAGTTTCTGGAATTGGTTGCCCCTTTGAAGTCCAAACTGACTTACTTCAAGAGCCTATAATTATGCTAATAAAAAAATTTTCTCATTCCAACATTAATAAACTGAAACATTGAGTCAGCTGTCAAATGCAGGCAAACCAGAGGAACTTGCTCTTGAACTGAAATAAAATTCTTTGCTCCCGTTTTGAAATGCCATCTCAGGCTCTCTTGTTTATATTTAATGCTCTGTGACTCTAAGTCAAAGACAAAGCTTAAGTTAGGGTTTTTCTACATTGGGCTTCTGGGGAAGCTCCCTAGGATTTATAGGGCCATGGAGCTGCTGTAAAATATATATTTTTTAAACCCATTTGTTCTTGTTTAGTGTAGAGCCCTGCTATATATCAAGGAACTGATTGAATGCTCACACTCCTTCTTAAAATTGTTGTTACAAGCTGAATGTTGTAGATTCCAAGTTTGCCTCCTCATTTGCCCCTTGTTCCTTACGTGGTACCAGCCAGTCAACAGCTTAACTTTGAGCTTTTGAGCATGTGCATAGCTCAAGGTTTACATCACCTCCATGGTAACCTTCATTTCTTACCCATCCTTTGTCAACAAGCATGAAAACATCACTGCATTGATATAATTTTAGTATGAACCTCAGATACAAAATACAGGGTTGAAAAGCACCTGGGGAAAAGTCACACTGGAGACATGTGAAATGATGGATCGAAAACTATGAAAATTAGATTGGATTATGCTTGCATGCCACCATTTGCAGGGAATGTATCTGTTCTAAATATTGCTTGTCCTCAAAGTCAGGTATAATGAGAAAGTTAGGTAAACTAGGAAAAAGGTGTGGTTTTTTCTTTTTTGATGAATAGGAGACAAAATAAATGTGTGTAAAAGCATAAATCACTAAGAAAAAGTATGTGGAATTGTACAATGTGCTTTTCAGGATAATGCATGTAAAAGTATCTGTTGTATGTATGAAAAGTGACCTTTTTGTTTTCTGCTGGCTTGTGGGTGTCTGGCCATGTAAACTTCCTTTCTGCAGCACTAATCCACTTTAGGATTAGTAAATGGGTGGGGTTCGCAAAGCAAAAAGCTTGTATTTGGCTTTCTGCCATCTAGAAATTCCTGCCTAATCTTGACTTTTATTAATTTGCTGTGTGCAAAAAACAAAAAACACAAAAACAAACCCAGTTAACTTTCATATTTCCTTAAATTGTTCTGCACTTATTTATATGTGTGTATATGTATATTCACATAATGTATGTATATTCACATATATCAAAATATAGATAGGTTAGGATCATTCACCATTTCATATTAGTGCTTTTACGTTCTGATAGGTGGCAAAATCCAGGGATAGTATATTTTCAAGAATACTCAGTGGATGTGGCTCTAGCTTCTTTACCAATTAGCTTTGGAATTTTGTGCTTTACTTCCTTCATTTATTAAACAAATGAACAAACAAATATTGTTCAAGGGAGTCCATGAAGTCCCATTCAGAGTTATGACTCTGTGACTCAATCATGTGGTTAAAAAAAAAAAAAAAATATATATATATATATATATATATAGTAAGATGTTTGATTCTGCACAGAACTATGTACCTATTCTGCCTCCCTCCATTGTAAAAGTCATTCATTTATTTACTCACTCAAACATTCATTCTAGAAGCACTTGTTTGGGACTTGGTACATTTCAGGTCCCATCCCATGTCCCACAGATACCAAGATTATTTAGATACAACCTCTTTTCTTGAGGAGCTCAGGGTCTATAAGAAGATTTCCTACTTTATAGGATTTCATCTCAAAGTCCTAATTGTAGAAAGTTAAAGTTTTCATGCAAAGAACTCAACAAGTATCCATACTATTAAGTGCTGATAATAATTGGTATTTCATTTGTTTTTAAACCATGAGTGTTTTTCTTAAATTGTCTTTATCGTTTATTTATTTTATTTTTATTTTTGGCTGCGTCGGGTCTTAGTTACGGCTCACGGGCTCTTCGTTGTAGTGTGCAGGCTTCTCTCTAGTGGTGCGTGGGCTCCAGGGCCTGTGGGCTCTGTAGTTGTGGCACGTGGGCCCCAGAGTGTGTGGGCTCTGTAGTTTGCGGCACACAGGCTCTAGCTGAGGTGCGCGAGCTCAGTAGTTGTGGCACGCAGACTTAGTTGCCCCGTGGCATGTGGGATCTTAGCTTCCTGACCAGGGATCGAAGCCGTGTCCCCTGCATTGTAAGGCGATTCTTTACCATTGGACCACCAGGGAAGTCCCGGTATTTCATTTTGAGGAATTGTTTTCCCTTCTCCCCCTCCTTCCCTCCCTTCCTTCCTTCCTTCCCATATCAATGGGGCAGTGTAATAGAGCGGAAAGAGTATGGGTTTTGTCCACGCAGATTTAGGTTTGGAATTTTGGCACTCTTCCTTACCACTGTGTCATCCTGGGCGAGTGACCTGCTCTGAGACTCCATTTTCACATCTACAAAGTGATGATAGGAATATCTACTTCAAAAGAGTTGTAGAATCATATTGGTTGAATAAGATGATACATATAAAAACCTACTCAATGGATGGTGGAACTTACTTTTAATGTGGAAAGCTGGAAAATATACCTGCTTTGTTTAACATCCTTTTAAAGAATAAACCAACAGAAGTAGCTTTTTTGGTCTGAACCCTCTGAAGACTCTTTACATAATATCATCTATGGCTGTAACCTCTACTCAGGAGTTGTAGGACCAAGACATCTGTGAGGATTCTATGGGTACTAGAGAAATATGAATCCACATTAGTCTGAACCATACAAAATTGCCAATATTGACATGACCTACAAAAATGGCAATTTCGTATGGTTCAACCTAATACCACTACTGATACCATTAAAAGCACATTTCAGTTTTGTACTTTTTAATGTGAATGTCATATAAAATTTTTGAATTGGGTTCTTTTGGGTTATTCCTGGTTAAAAATATTTAATGAGTAAAATTCATGTCATTTGTTTTCTAGATTAAGGAAGAAATGGTAGAATAAGTCCTGCTTGGTTCTTTTTTCCAGAGTAGTTTTAGAAGGTTGAAATTTTGAGTTTGTGAAAATTTCAGCCTCAGGCATTGGGGGAAGGGACATTAAAATCCATATGTATTGTTGGATGTTAAGGAAAAGAGCAAATCTTTGACTATTTTAAGAGAACAACATTAAGATTGTCAGCTGATGAGCTGAAACTTGTCCTGACTGTGATACATTACTAAGCAAAGATTAGAGGAAATTAGTATAACAGAGAAAGAGAGATCCTTTTTTTTTTTTCTCTTTTGCTACATATGTGGGAGAGACGGAGGATTGGGAGTGCATAGGAGAAGTGTTGAGAGGATATGTGGGAGAAGAACTGTTTAAAATGTTCAAAGGGAACTAAAAGGAAGATAGGAAAATGTACGCTGGGGTACAGGTTTCCAAGAGCAGCTACTCAGACAAGTGCTTCCAGTGCCGTCATCAGCACTAGTAGCTTTTGAACTTCCATCTGTGCTGTCTGCTGGGCTGGGAATACTCTGTCTGCTCGACAGCCACAGGTGATCCTGTCACCCTGGCCTTGGGAAGCCCAATTCAAATCCTTCTTCTTCTTCTAAGAAATTCTCCCTAGCAAGTAAAGGGAATTTACATCCTCTATCATCAAAACTAAAGCAAAGCAAAGTACTTCTATTTCTTCTAACTCTCTCTTCCCAAGTGTTCTGTAAATGGTTTATGCTTGTGTCTAGTAGCAATGTGTGGGTTAGGAAATATATTTGTACATTTGACATGGCCTTAAGACCATCTAGTCTACATTTATTGAACGTCTATAACTTGCCGGAGGCTGTGCCATCTACTGGAATCAATAAAAATAAGATTTGGATTTGCTATCAGAGAGATCACAGCCTTATGCTGTGATCTACACCTTTGAAATGTAAAAATGTACTCATGCTATGAAGGACTCTACTGTTTCTGAAATTCTTTCCTCATAGGGAATATTGGGAATCCTTTAATTCCACCATGTGAGAGTCATTGCTCTAGCTTTAAGCTTGTTATACTATTAAAATCTCAATATAGGTGCAATAACACTTTGCCGTTTTCCTGACATTCAACTTCAATGTGAACTGCTGCATCTGATTTCTTTCAAGAAATAGAAGTAGGTTTTTACTGAGGGGGTGACAGAAAGAGCATGAGGACACTAGAATCCGAGGTACACACAGAGTGTGAGGAGGGAGAGTTCATGGACCAGAAGTGTGGGAAATGGACCGGAGGTTAGCTTCCGCCTGGCCGGAGCAATGTCACTGGGCTGAGATGGGATGATCACCAGAAGGCCAGTGTTCAAGGCTGGCTCACAGAGCTGTGAACACTAGGACTGCTGATGGCACTGTCAAAGAAGGCAGGACCACCCACTACCCCCCTCTGTGTCAGGCAGCATGCTGGGTGTTGTGTCCCTGGCACAATTTAAGCCCCATAACAATTCTTTGATGTACGAGTCTGTCCTATTTTGTAGACGAGAAGATTTAGTTCAGGGAGGCTAAGTAATTGTCCAAAGGTCTCAGAGCCAGTTAGCAGTAAAGCAGGGTTCAACTATCTCTCAGGTTCCAAAGCCAACATTTTTCCTTCAGTTTGCTCTTTGGGAAATAAAGGCATCTAGTCAACTTTAAAGGCCAAATGCTATTCCAAGGGAAATAGTTTTGAATGAATGGCCACTTGAGGACCAGCTTATGACACACCAGATGAAGACAACTTGAATGTGAGAACCAGTTTTATTTCCAACATTTTCAAGAGTAGAAACAAATATTCTCAATCGGATATCCTCTTCAGGGATACTCTCCCAAGCCCTGTGGGTGGTCAGCTGACCTCCTGCTGACTAACTACAATGGAGTGAAATGACACCTTATCACTCTGCCCACCTACTTAGCACAGTGAAGAGCTGCAGTAAATGTTTCATAACATGAGAAAATGGAGACTTGATGAGACTGAGTGATTTGTTCAAGATTACTTAGGTGTTATCTGGTAGAAACAGGATTTGAAAACAAACCTGTTAGGTTCACAAACTCTTGCTTTTAGCTAGTGCCTCTTTGAGTTCTGATACATTTTCTGGGGCAACACAGATAAGTCTACATTCATTTCTACAGAAAGGCCTTGCAAATGCTTTAACAGCACAACAACAAGGAGCCAGCATTTATCACATCCTTCCATGTGCCAAATGTGACACTAAACATACATGCATTATTTTGATTCTTTTCCCTAACAGCTCTATAAGTAGGCATAGTCATCATTTTGTCGATGAGGAAACTGAGAAAGAGAAGTAAATTGCCCAAGTTCACAATGATAAGTCCAGAGTCAGAATCCAGATCCACTTTTTTTCCTTTGTGTATATATCAGTACTTTTATTTTTTATCTTGTAGAGGTAGTTATAACTTTTTAAGTAGTATATAAATGAACATAGGTATAAGCCAGTCAGAACAAAATAATTAGTATATATTTAAAGGAATTAGATTTTTTTCTTCTTTTCCAGCTTAGAATAAGAATTTCTATAACACAATAATCACCTACATCATAGATTCTTTCGAACCAAATGGCAACTACATATATATATATATATATATATATATATATATATATATATAGAAGACAAGTACCGATGCATTAGAGGTACCGAAAACACCTCCTTTGATGAAATCACTTAGGATTGTAAAAAATAGTATCATCCGATATCTGGATGTTAAATAAAAGAGCTGGAGGGCTAAATAAATGGGGGAGTCACTCTACCCACTTTCCTGTTTCCAACTTTTAGGGTTGCAAGTTTATTTGTAGGTTTAGCATATACAGTCCCATGCCTACTATTTCTTCTTCAATAACTTCTGGATGGTAGCTTTAAAGAAACTTTAAAGCTTGAGCTCCTTCTGAATTTCCCAAGTGTTTCTGCACTTTTTTTTTTTTTTTTTTTTTTTAATGGGCCTCCTTGTCGGGGTTCAGCTTTACTTTTATAAGTTCTGTAATACTATTCTCTCCCATGGTACAAGGAACACTGAGGAATACTTCTTCATTTATTCCATAGAGGTCCACAGTTGGTAGAAACTGGATGAGTCTCAAAATACTCTGTGTTAAAATGCCTTGTGCTAAATCAGCTACAGATAGGCCAGTGGCCCAAGAAGTAGTTAACCCTTGAACAACATGGGGTGAGGGAGGAGTTAGGGGCCCTAGCACTCTGTGAAATTTAAAATCCACCTACAACCAACAGTTGGGCCCTCCATATACGTGGTTCCTCTGCATCCATGGGTTTGTATCTGGGAACTCAACCAATCCTGTGTAGATGGTGTAGTACCATAGTATTTACTGTAGAAAAAAATCCGCATATAAGTAGACTGGCAAAGTTTAAACCTGGGGGTTTCCCTGGTGGCTCAGTGGTTAAGAATCTGCCTGCCAATGCAGGGGACATGGGTTTGAGCCCTGGCCTGGGAAGATCCCACATACCGTGGAGCAACTAAGCCCATGCACCACAACTACTGAGCCTGTGCTCTAGAGCCCGCGAGCTGCAACTACTGAGCCCGTGGGCCACAACTACTGAGTCCACGTGCCACAACTACTGAAGCCCATGTACCTAGAGTCTGTGCTCTGCAGAGAAGCCACTGCAATGAGAAGCCTGCTCACCACAACGAAGAGTAGCTCCCGCTCGCCACAACTAGAGAAAGCACGTGCGCAGCAATGAAGACTCAATGCAGCCAAAAAAAAAAAAAAAAAAAATGTGACTGTTTTAAAGAGGGTGTAGTCAACAATGTCAGTTACTTCTAAGGGGAGAAGACAAAAAATTGCAGGCTAAAAACATTCATTAGATTTATTTGTTAAGAAAGTCACTAATGATCTTAATGAGAACAGTTTAACTGGAGTTGTGAATATAGAAGATGCATTGCAATAGCTTGAGTCAAGAATGGTAGGTGAGGGCTTCCCTGGTGGCGCAGTGGTTGAGAGTCCGCCTGCCGATGCAGGGGACACGGGTTCGTGCCCCAGTCCGGGAAGATCCCACATGCCGCGGAGCGGCTGGGCCCGTGAGCCATGGCCGCTGAGCCTGCGCGTCCGGAGCCTGTGCTCTGCAACGGGAGAGGCCACAACAGTGAGAGGCCCGCGTACCGCAAAAAAAAAAAGAATGGTAGGTGAAGAGAGGACATAGAAAATTAAAAAAAAAAGTTTAAACCTGTGTTGTTCAAGCGTCACCTGTATTGCCTTTCATTTCAATAACCTCACAGGCATTAGCTATCACTTCTTTGCGGATATTTTTCCACTGCACATGATCTTTATCAGCTCCTAAATCTGGGTTCAGATTCTTCAAAGCAATCAGCAGTGTTAACTCCACACAGGAACACTTGCGTCTCCACGCTCTCCAAGGATCCACCCATGACAGCTTTCAGGGTGGATATCAAGCTTCTGCCCATCAAGGGAGGGAAATGGGGAGTGTCCAGATTATAGCCACTTCCAATAACACAGTTTGGGAAATTCATTCAACTTCCAAGCTACATAGGTAGCCACTGGATTAGAAACAATAATCATTTTGCCACAGGGACTGGATTGGATAATATGGTAAATCATTAAAGATAGTCACATTCCAGTGGATTAAATTAAGGTGTACTTCTCCTTTTTCCTGGTGTGCATCTGCAGTGATAATCGCTAAATTGGAGATTGCAGTGACAAGATAATCTTTGCTGGAAACAATATTTGGCATTTTCATAAAAGAACTGCCAAGTTCAAGATCTAGTGTCTCACCCTTCAATTTGCCTTCATCAACATCCACAAAGGCAAGTTAATCATTCAAGCCCTCTAAAAAATGGTGATAGCATGGGCCATGCCAACTGATCCACTTCCTATAGTGGAGACCTCATTGTGAAGAATGACCTTCTTGAAAGTGAAATTCATCATAAATTCACAGGCGACAGGGGTGAAGGGCCAGCAGAATGCCTGTCACCTGCAGGGGACACCTAAGCCACCCCCAGGTGAAGAAAACCTCCTACAGCCTGCTCTCCAGCTGACCCTTAGGGCTCCCTGGGCCCAGTTCATGTCTGCTCATGCAAGAGGTGGAGGAAGAGATTGGAGGAAGCCTCTGAAGGTTTACCATCCCCCTCATCTTGTTACTGAGCAAGGTCACGCCCACCACGCAGGGGCCTCCCTGGGGCTTTTGCCCAGGCCTCCAGAAAGGACTTCCCCCATGTGCTCCGACTAAGGCAGTCAAGGAGCTTCTTCTCTAGCATGTGAATCCTGGAGTGACGCTTTTACAAACCCGTGTTGGCTTCCATATTTGACATGCATAATAAACCAACCCAGGTCCCTGGAATTATTTATTTTCTATTTTTTAGTGTGGATACCAAGTCATACCCACACTTTCTGACTCCAGAGCCAACAAGCTTAAGCATCACTATAGCTAATCACATCTCCTTTGATCTCACCCTCTTCAGGACAGACATACTAATTTCTCTTTCACCCTCTAATATATCTTGTACACTAATCCTAGTCTGTTGCTTCTTGATTCCTTTATAAAAATGCAACAACTAGAAGGGAACATATAACCCTAGGAAGGGTCTAACCAGTGTGAAGGCCAGAAGCTTGTCCCCTTTCTAGGCACCAGTACTGTATTTCTGTAAATAGGTTCCAGGTAAATTTTTTTTTTTTTTTTTTTTGCGGTACTCGGGCCTCTCGCTGTTGTGGCCTCTCCTGTTGCAGAGCACAGGCTCCGGACGCGCAGGCTCAGCGGCCATGGCTCACGGGCCTTGCCGCTCCGCGGCATGTGGGATCTTCCTGGACCAGGGCACGAACCCGTGTCCCCTGCATCGGCAGGCGGACTCTCAACCACTGTGCCACCAGGGAAGCCCCCAGGTAAATATTTTCACATCATTATCATATGGCTACCTTGGGGTCACCTAAAACCACAAGATCTTTTGCTAAGGAGATGCTGCCATGTGTCTCCATTCTAAATTGGTGCAATTAATTTTGGGAACTGCCTTAGTAAGGGATTTTGTATGTGTGGTAAAACTAAGCAGCCAACAGGTATTTATAGGGTTTGTGCCAGTAGTTTGGTTTCTTATGGCTACTTATTAGATTAATACTTCTTGAACCTCAGTTGTTTTTTTTTTTTTCATTGGAAAATGGGAAAAGAATATATTCCCTGCTAATGTCGTGGGAGGTTCAAATGAGATAATGCACAAAATGTAAGGTGATGTTATCATAGATAATCTAGGTTTTAATACCACAACAGAAAGGTAATTATAACCGTTAAACCCATAATCACAGAAACTGTAGCCCACAGGTCCTTTAACTATCCCAAACATAAGATCATCTATCCAGATTTTAACAAGGAAAACATTTTTACTATTCTTTTTTTCCTCATTTAAAGATGTTCCAAGTTGGCTTTCATTGCCCTCTAGTGGTTGTTATATGGAAGAAATAACTCATTTTTACATTTTTATTTTTAAGATGTCAGGCAGTCTTAAAACATTCTTCAAATACTTTTAGGTTACATACATTCCTGTCAGTTGTAATCCTTAAAGAGCCAACCTATAGGCACAGTTTCTAACATCTTGCCCAGCACAATATAGGTATACAGTATCATGTATTATTTTACTAGGTCTTCACTCAGGATCTACTGACTTAAAATAATTAACTTTATTTATTCATTCATTAAATATTTGTAGGATATCTATTATGTGTCAGGCAAAGAAGATAGACGTTGTCCTGGCTTACAATCTAGTGAGAAAATGGAGTATTAAATATGTTGATACAAATTAGTGTGGTAAATGTTGTGATAGGGAAAGTACTGGGTATATGAGTCTATTAAGAGGGGTACCTAACCTGGGGGCATCTCTGTGTGTGTTGAGAGGGTGGGGTGGGATTCGTGAAAGACGGTGTTTAGAGAGTGTAACAAGTGGCCTGAGATCTAAAGGATGAATAGAAGAGACTTACTCAGGAGAAGGGGCTGGGGAGGGGAGAATGTTTGACGGATTAAATGTAGGTAGATAATAGGAAGAAGGGAGCTTTAGAGATGAGGCCGGACAAGCTAAAAAAAAGCTGTATTGAGGAATTTTAACTTTATTCTGGTGATTAAATTATAACCAACAGACTGAAAAAGCATGAATGCATGCCTTCAATTTCTTTTTTTTAACCTATTTTTTGATTTTTTTTTGAATTTTTGAAATTTATTTAATTTATTTTTTTATACAGCAGGTTCTTATTAGTTATCCATTTTAGGCACATCAGTGTATACATGTCAATCCCAATAGCCCAATTCATCACTCCACCACCCTCACGCTACTGCCGCTTCCCCCTTTGGTGTCCATATGTTTGTTCTCTACATCTGTGTCTTAATTTCTGTCCTGCAAACAGGTTCATCTGTACCATTTTTCTAGGTTCCACATATATGCATAAATATACGATATTTGTTTTTCTTTCTGACTTACTTCACTCTATGACAGTCCCTAGATCCATCCACGTCTCTACAAATGACCCAATTTCATTCCTTTTTATGGCTGAGTAATATTCCATTGTATATATGTACCACTTCTTCTTTATCCATTCGTCTGTCGATGGGCATTTAGGTTGCTTCCATGACCTGGCTATTGTACATAGTGCTGCAGTGAACATTGGGGTGCATGTGTCTTTTTGAATTATGGTTTTCTTTGGGTATATGCCCAGTAGTGGGATTGCTGGATCATATGGTGATTCTATTTTTAGTTTTCTAAGGAACCTCCATACTGTTCTCCATAGTGGCTGTATCAATTTACATTCCCACCAACAGTGCAAGAGGGTTCCCTTTACTCCACACCCTCTTCACCATTTGTTGTTTGTAGATTTTCTGATGATGCCCATTCTAACAGGTGTGAGGTGATACCTCACGGTAGTTTTGATTTGCATTTCTCTAATAATCAGTGATGTTGAGCAGCTTTTCATGTGCTTCTTGGCCATCTGTATGTCTTCTTTGGAGAAGTGTCTATTTAGGTCTTCTGCCCATTTTTGGATTGGGCTGTTTATTTTTTTTAATATTGAGCTGCATGAGCTGTTGATATATTTTGGAGATTAATCCTTTGTCCGTTGATTCATTTGCAAATTTTTTCTCCCATTCTGTGGGTTGTCTTTTCATCTTGTTTATGGTTTCCTTTGCTGTGCAAAAGCTTTGAAGTTTCATTAGGTCCCATTTGTTTATTTTTGTTTTTATTTCCATTTCTCTAGGAGGTGGATCAAAAAAGATCTTGCTGTGATTTATGTCAAAGAGTGTTCTTCCTGTGTTACATTTAGGTCTCTAATCCATTTTTTTTTTTTTTTTTTTTTTTTTTTTTTTGTGGCACGCAGGCCTCTCACTGTTGGGGCCTCTCCCATTGCAGAGCACAGGCTCCAGACGTGCAGGCTTAGCGGCCATGGCTCATGGGCCCAGCCACTCCGTGGCATGTGGGATCTTCCCAGACCAGGGCACGAACCCGTGTCCCCTGCATCATCAGGCAGACTCTCAACCACTGCACCACCAGGGAAGCCCTTCTAATCCATTTTGAGTTTATTTTTGTGTATGGTGTTAGGGAGTGTTCTAATTTCATTCTTTTACATGTAGCTGTCCAGTTTTCCCAGCACCACTTATTGAAGAGACTGTCTTTTCTCCATTGTATATCGTTGCCTCCTTTGTCATAGATTAGTTGACCATAGGTGTGTGGGTTTATCTCTGGGCTTTCTATCCTGTTCCACTGATCTATATTTCTGTCTTTGTGCCAGTACCATATTGTCTTGATTACTGTAGCTTTGTAGTATGGTTTGAAGTCAGGGAGTCTGATTCCTCCAGCTCTGTTTTTTTCCCTCAAGACTGCTTTGGCTATTCGGGGTCTTTTGTGTCTCCATACGAATTTTAACATTTTTTGTTCTAGTTCTGTGAAAAATGCCATTGGTAATTTGATAGGGATTGCATTGAATCTGTAGATTGCTTTGGGTAGTATAGTCACTTTCACAATATTGATTCTTCCAATCCAAGAACATAGTATATCTCTCCATCTGTTTGTATCATCTTTAATTTCTTTCATCAATGTCTTATAGTTTTCTGCATACAGGTCTTTTGTCTCCCTAGGTAGGTTTATTCCTAGTTATTTTATTCTTTTTGTTGCAGTGGTAAATGGGAGTGTTTCCTTAATTTCTCTTTCAGATTTTTCATCATTGGTGTATAGGAATGCAAGAGATTTCTGTGCATTAATTTTGTATCCTGCAACTTTACCAAATTCATTGATTAGCTCTAGTAGTTTTCTGGTGGCATCTTTAGGATTCTCTATGAATAGTATCATGTCATCTGCAAACAATGACAGTTTTACTTCTTCTCTTCCAATTTGTATTCCTTTTATTTCTTTTTCTTCTCTGAATGCCGTGACTAGGACTTCCAAAACTATGTTGAATAATAGTGGTGAGAGTGGACATTCTTGTCTTGTTCCTGATCTTAGAGGGAATGCTTTCAGTTTTTCACCATTGAGAATGATGTTTGCTGTGGGTTTGTCATATATGGCCTTTATTATGTTGAGGTAGGTTCCCTCTGTGCCCACTTTCTGTAGAGTTTTTTTATCATAAATGGGTGTTGAATTTTGTCAAGAGCTTTTTCTGCATCTATTGGGATGATGATATGGTTTTTATTCTTCAATTTGTTAATATGGTGTATCACATCGATTGATGTGCATATATTGAAGAATCCTTGCATCCCTGGGATAAATCCCACTTGATCACAGTGTATGATCCTTTTAATGTGTTGTTGGATTCTGTTTGCTAGTATTTTGTTGAGGATTTTTTCATCTATATTCATTAGTGATATTGGTCTGTAATTTTCTTTTTTTGTGACATCTTTGTTTTGTTTTGGTATCAGGGTGATGGTGGCCTCATACAATGAGTTTTGGAGTGTTCCTTCCTCTGCAATTGTTTGGAAGGGTTTGAGAAGGATGGGTGGTAACTCTTCTCTAAATGTTTGATAGAATTCACCTGTGAAGCCATCTGGTCCTGGACTTTTGTTTTTTGGAAGATTTTTTAAAAATTAATTAATTTATTTATTTATGGCTGTGTTGGGTCTTTGTTTCCATGCAAGGGCTTTCTCTAGTTGTGGCACATGGGGGCCACTCTTCTTCGCGGTGCGTGGGCCTCTCACTATCGCGGCCTCTCTTGTTGCGGAGCACAGGCTCCAGACGCGCAGGCTCAGTAATTGTGGCTCATGGGCCCAGTTGCTCCGCAGCATGTGGGATCTTCCCAGACCAGGGCTCGAACCCCTGTCCTCTGCATTGGCAGGCAGATTTTCAACCACTGCGCCACCAGGGAAGCCCTGGAAGCTTTTTAATCACAGTTTCAATTTCAGTGCTTGTGATTGGTCTGTTCATATATTCTGTTTCTTTCTTTTTTTTTTTTTTTTTTTTGGCGGTATGTGGGCCTCTCACTATCGTGGCCTCTCCCGTCGTGGAGCACAGGCTCCGGATGTGCAGGCTCAGCAGCCATGGCTCACGGGCCTAGCCACTCCGCAGCACGTGGGAACTTCCCAGACCAGGGCACGAACCCGTGTCCCCTGCATTGGCAGGCGGACTCCCAACCACTGCGCCACCAGGGAAGCCCCTATTTCTTCCTAGTTCAGTCTTGGAAGGTTATACCTTTCTAAGAATTTGTCCATTTCTTCCAGGTTGTCCATTTTATTGACATAGAGTTGCTTGTAGTAGTCTCTTAGGATGCTTTGTATTTCTGCGGTGTCTGTGGTAACTTCTCCTTTTTCATTTCTAATTTTATTGATTTGAGTCCTCTCCCTCTTTTTCTTGATGAGTCTGGCTAATGGTTTATCAATTTTGTTTATCTTCTCAAAGAACCAGTTTTTAGTGTTATTGATCTTTGCTATTGTTTTCTTTGTTTCTATTTCATTTCTTTCTGCTCTGATCTTTATGATTTCTTTCCTTCTACTAACTTTGGGTTTTGTTTGTTCTTTCTCTGGTTCCTTTAGGTGTAACATTAGATTGTTTATTTGAGATTTTTCTTGTTTCTTGAGGTAGGCTTGTATAACTATAGGGTTCCCTCTTAGAACTGCTTTTGCTGCATCCCATAGGTTTTGGATCGTCGTTTTTCCATTGTCATTTGTCTCTAGGTATTTTTTTTTTGATTTCCTCTTTGATTTCTTCAGTGATCTCTTGGTTGTTTATAACATATTGTTTAGCCTCCATGTGTTTGTGTTTTTTACGTGTTTTTCCCTGTAATTCATTTCTAATCTCTTAGCGTTGTGGTCAGAAAAGATGCTTGATATGATTTCAGTTTTCTTAAATTTACTGAGGCTTGATTTGTGGCCCAAGATGTGATCTATCCTGGAGAATGTTCTATGCACACTTGAGAAGAAAGTGTAATCTGCTGTTTTTGGATGGAATGTCCTATAAATATCAATTAAATCTATCTGATCTGTTGTGCCATTTAAAGCTTGTGTTTCCTTATTAATTTTCTGTTTGGATGATCTGTCCATTGGTGTATGTGAGGTGTTAAAGTCCCCCACTATTATTGTGTTACTGTAGATTTCCTCTTTTATAGCTGTTAGCAGTTGCCTTATGTATTGAGGTGCTTCCGTATTGGATGCATATATATTTATAATTGTTATATCTTCTTCTTGGATTGATCCCTTGATCATTAGTGTCCATCCTTGTCTCTTCTAACATTCTTTATTTTAAAGTCTATTTTATCTGATATGAGTATTGCTACTCCAGCTTTCTTTTGATTTCCATTTGCATGGAATATCTTTTTCCATTCCCTCACTTTCAGTCTGTATGTGTCCCTAGGTCTGAAGTGGGTCTCTTGTAGACAGTATATATATGGGTCTTCTTTTTGTATCCATGCAGCAAGCCTGTGTCTTTTGGTTGGAGCATTTAATCCATTGACGTTTAAGGTAATTACTGATACATATGTTCTTATTACCATTTTCTTAATCATTTTGGGTTTGTTTTTGTAGGTCCTTTTCTTCTCTTGTGTTTCCCACTTAGAGAAGTTCCTTTAACATTTGTTTTACAGCTGGTGTGATGGTGCTGAATTCTCTTAGCTTTTGCTTGTCTGTAAAGCTTTTGATTTCTCCATCGAATCTGAATGAGATCCTTGCTGGGTAGAGTAATCTTGGTTGTAGTTTCTTCCCTTTCATCACTTTAAGTATATCATGCCACTCCCTTCTGGCTTGTAGAGTTTCTGCTGAGAAATCAGTTGTTAACCTTATGGGAGTTCCCTTGTATGTTATTTCTCATTTTTCCCTTGCTGCTTTCAGTAATTTTTCTTTGTCTTTAATTTTTGCCAATTTGATTACTAAGTGTCTCGGTGTGTTTCTCCTTGGGTTTATCCTGTATGGGACTGTCTGTGCTTCCTGGACTTGGGTGGCTATTTCCTTTCCCATGTTAGGGAAGTTTTCGACTATAATCTCTTCAAATATTTTCTTGGGTCCTTTCTCTCTCTCTTCTCCTTTGGGACCCCTATAATGCAAATGTTGTTGTGTTTAATGTTGTCCCAGAGGTCTCTTAGGCTGTCTTCATTTCTTTTCATTCTTTTTTCTTTATTCTGTTCCACACAGTGCATTCCACCATTCTGTCTTCCAGGTCACTTATCCATTCTTCTGCCTTAGTTATTCTGCTATTGATTCCTTCTAGTGTATTTTTCAATTCAGTTATTGTATTGTTCATCTCTGTTTGTTTGTTCTGTAATCCTTCTAGGTCTTTGTTAAACGTTTCTTGCATCTTCTCGATCTTTACCTCCATTCTTTTTCCGAGGTCCTGGATCATCTTCACTCTCATTATTCTAAATTCTTTTTCTGGAAGGTTGCCTATCTGCACTTCATTTAGTTGTTTTTGTGGGGTTTTATTTTGCTCCTTCATCTGGTACATAGCCCTCTGCCTTTTCATCTTGTCTTTCTGTGAATGTGGTTTTTGTTCCACAGGCTGCAGGGTTGTAGTTCTTCTTGCTTCTGGTGGATGAGGGTATTTAAGAGGCTTGTGCAAGTTTCCTGATCCATGCCTTCAATTTTTATTTTAATTTTAAGAAACATATTTTATTATTTAAAGGGAAATCTTTAGTTATTAGTCATAAATTGTTTGAAACCTTCAGTGCCTCTTTTTATCATCCAAAGTTCTCTCAAACACATATGTTCCTAGAATGTTGGAGCTGGAAGGGACTTCAGACATCATGAATTTCCCTCCTTTCACTTCACAGAGCTTTGAGGGAGTGGGTGGTCAGGTCAGGAATTGGTCAGGTTGCATCGTGTGGCTACCCCTCGGAACTGTTTGCTTTTCCCACCATAGACCAGTGTTCAAATTCCTTAGCCCCGGTAAGAGGCCTGACGAGTCTCCTATTATCTCCTGTCTTGTTGACTCAGATTGTTCAGAATTCTTGAGCACCCCTAGCTTTTCACTTCTGCATCGGACTTCATGCTCTTCATTTGTGGCCTAATGAAAAGATGGTTTATCTTTGACTTGTGGGGAGGATCTGGGAGGTCTTCTCATTTCTGAGGAGAGCATGAATCCTCCCCAGATCACTGGGTCAGGTTTAGCCTCTTCTCTTGAACTCCGTTTTCTCTCTGTACTTTTCTTATGGCATAACTCTGTGTGGACCTACTCACTTCTTGTAGACTACATGCATCTTGAGGACATGACACATGGCTTAGTCATCACTACATACTGCAGAGCAAGGGAATGCAGGCCCTGAAAACCTCTATCAAGTTTGTTGTAGACAGGGATGGGTAGATAAATGAACAGAGTGGGATATCCTATTTCCTAACAGAAGATTTAAGTAAATATTGGTAAGGGAATGAAAAATATATTACCTTAATAGCTCATTAGCAGATTTTTTCTCAGGGAAAAAAAGAAGTTTAGAAAATACAATGATGAGCTACCTGAGGCGAAAGGAGAGTCTCTTACAAGCAAGGAAAAATAATAGCTGTATTTTTAATGGGAAATGACCATGAATCAGAAGGTAATAAGAGATTAGAGAAGAGAGGTCAGGAAGAGGGGGAAAAGAGAAATCTGGGCAGCATGGGAGAATGCCCAAAGGACTTTAAACCAGAGATACCTGAGGCCCGTTTTAAAATGCTTCATGTTTGATGTGAACTCACTGCCATCTTTTTGAACTTAGTGGTACTGTCTACTACACAAAGGAGATGTTGTTTATGCTACACCACGCCATTTATGCTTGATACAGAAAGTGTGCTTTCCTGTGAGGTTTGCAATTCTGGGACAACTACTGCATATCCATATATGCTGAACATGGAGGCAGATTAAAGAAATGAAAGAAAAATGTAGTTCCCACTCTCCTGAATTCTATCACAAATCTGTGAGTAGAATAATAAAAATACATGAAAAAAATGGTCATAGTTTAGTGCAGTTTCTGTTGCACACAAAACACAAGAGATATAGGCAATAAATGTTTTAGTAGTTTGGATCACAACATCATTTTCAGCATGGTCCATCAGGCACTATTCCCTCCAGGGTAGATTTTGAACAGAGAGAAATAACAAGCAATTAAATTATATGGAAGATTAACTATCGGCCCTTCACTGACCCTTTTTTTCCTTTCCTTCAAGCAAGAGAATCATCGATCAGTCTATGTTCAGGAAGGAGCAACATTTTTCATTTTGAGCTTTTCTCAAGCAGTCTTAGCTCTTAGGGCTCCTGGCTGATCCTTAGCTCTGTAACTTAAAAAAAAATGGGACTCTCATAATATAAAAAAAAAGAAAAAAAAGGCAACTAAGGGAAAAAATTTTCTTTCAGATATTAATTTACTGTTTATTCTCTGAATTATATTTTAAAAGCCTAGCATTAGGATGACAACCAGTTTTAATCCAAATACAATCCACAGTACGAAAACTCAGCAAACAGGCCAGACACCACTGTATACAGTTAGTTCTATGAAAAATCTATTACTGCCATCTTGTGGATTCTCAGGGAATAAGGCCAGTTGCAATGTTCTGTTTATTCTGTCTTGGAGTACTAAGTTCGTATGGCACAGTACATGAAAATAACTGGGAGAATGTATAAGAAAAGAGCAGCTAAATACCCAATTTTCCATTTAATTTTATCACTTTGAAGGCATTATTTAACTTCTCTGGCTTTAAGAGTGATTTTTCTTGTCTTTTGAGGCTCTCAGGACTAGAGAGTGGATGTTCCCAATGAAAAGAATCCCTGGAGGTCATTTCTCCAGGAGCAGATACTTATGTAAGCCTGGGGACTGAAGAAGCGGGTATTTTCTTCTTTTACTGGTTTGCTGATGTGCAAGTGGGTCCTGACATTCCAAAAGCACAGCAAATAAACAGTATAGAAAGAGCTTCTTCCAGAAAAAAAAATGCTACTCTTGGGATACCATCCGCCAATCCACACTTCAGTCATTGTCTTGTAAGCTTTGCATCTTGGTTTTCTCGTTCTCAAAAAACACTTCAACTGGAAAACTGAGGTAATTTGTTGGATCATGGATAGCATAGGCAACTTAAAAAAAAATCATCTGAGCATTTCAGGGAAAATTTTGGAATAAACCTTTAAAGGCTTTCCCTTCCGCTTAGGGAAGACTTCTTCAAATTCTTTCATTTGCTAATTTATTCACCACTTACAAACACCTCTGAGTGCCTAGCACTGGGTTAGGCCCTGGGAGGCCGTTATAATCCAGCCACACCTCTGTCCTCAAGGAACTCACAATCTGTTGGGGAAAATATTCATGAAAACAATCCAAGATCAAAAGGAGAACACAGGATGTCATTGAAGAACTGTGGAGATACAAGGGTTGGGAGGAGGTGGGAGGCCTGCTCTCCCTGTATCTGAGTCCTACCTAAGGGCCTTCTGTAGGCCCTTTCATTCAGCTTCCTCCATATTCAATAAATTTCTCCCTCCTCTGAACTCTTGAAGCTCTTAATTGGAATAACTAGTTCACCTGGTGATCATCTCAGGCACCTTGCCCAGTTAGTTTTCACCATACCAGTCTCTATCTCATTTCTCTACTTGCAATTTGATCTTAATAATTAAAATGTCATTTATAAATGATAATCAGGCTATGGCTTCAAATATAATCCTCATTCTTTCCTTTCTGATGTATATCTATATCAGAATATATAATATATATAATATTTATCTATATATATAATTAAAAGCATGCTCTAAGCATCTACTATATGTTAGAAATTTTGGTTTTAGCAATTCTCAGCATTCAGTTTTTAGACATAATTTCAGAGCATGAATACTCACCTTCCCCTTCCTCCAAAATGGGAATTTGCATGGGGATAATGTGAGATAGGATTTTCTGCAGGTAAACAGTTTTTATCATGTGGAGCTGTTGTACCATCTGTCTGGTTTTATTCCTTTCTCCAGCCCAAGAGTCTCTTCATTTCCCCCGTATACTATCCAAGTTCCTTATGCCCCTTAATATGGTCTTATTTAAGGATTTGTCTTCATCTTCCTTGCTCTGATCTCCTTGGAGGGCGAAGATCCTGCTATTTAACTCTTTATTCCTAAAGCTTGGCATGTCATGATCTTTCTATGGGTCTCAGAGGGGTCCTATCCCTGTTCTGCATGTGCCTCTCCTTTCCCTTCCAGCACCCTGCATGAGTGAGGTGGATCCCCTGATCTACACACTAGCTAGGGGGTTAGTGATCTGACCTATGATTTCTTCTGCTTCAAGTAGTGCAGTTGCTCCAGACCTGGGCAGAAGTTAGGAAGAAGAGCAAAGGCCAAAGCCTCCCTTGGGAATTTGGGGTGGTAGAAAGAGAGAAGTAGCTTATACTGGGCAGAATGCGGCTGATGGGGTGCTCACTGACTCTTTTCATTTGTCAGTCATTGAGGATGGTCATTGTATGTGGTGAAGTGAATTGTGGTGGTCATGGGAATGGTGCTCATGATGATTGGAAAGAAGACAAGGTGATACTTGATATCAAGGAACTTATTATTATTGATTTAAAATAACAAAATAGCAGGGTGAGAAGACTAAAATAATGTGATTGTTCCTTTCTATCACATTGGTCATGCATTATGACCATGTTCATGTCCTATTTCTCCACTAGGTTATAACCCCGTGAGGGTGGGATCAATGTCTTATTCGTCTCTCTCTTCCCTACAGCACCGAGCATACTACTTGAGAGTCGTGCTGTCATTACTGAGCACCTATGAATTGCCAGGCCCTGTTCATGCTCTGGGAACGTAGCAATAAATAAAATGGATCAATAGGAGATATTTAATAAAGAATCAAAAAATAAGAATTGCAGTCATGTACATGAAGTATTTTCCACCTCTTTCCCTCCCTCCCTCTTTCTCTAAATAAATAAATAAAAATTGATAAATAAAACACTAGTTTTCCCCCTCTAGTAGATCATTTCCACCAACATATAAACATTGTTCTATTGATAAAGCCAAACTCTACCCTCTAGTGGCCATCCTATTTCATTCCCCTTTTTAGCAAAACTCAAAGGAGATATCTGTACTCACTGTCATTAATTTCTCTCCTTTCATTATCTTAGAAATCCACTTTATACAGATCTCACCCCATTACACTACAGAAACTGCTTTTTCATTTGATCAGTAAGTTCCATGTTATTAAATTCAGCAGTTAATTTTCAGTTCCCATCTTACAGGACTTACCAACATTTAAAGCAGTTGATGCCACTCTCTGGAAATACTTTCTCTTTTTAGCTCCCGGGGTCCTATTGATTTCCTCCTACCTTACTGGTTGCTTCTCTTAGTTCCCTTTGTTGGTTCTTCCTCTTCTCCCTGAGGAGGACCTTGGCGCACTCCAGGGCTCAGTCTGTCTGCCTTTGTTGCCTGCTTCACCTGTAGGAGCATCCCTGTCTCAACTAATAGTGTCTCTGCTTATCTGACTTTCAGGTAGAAAACCTTGCAGTCATCCTTCACCTCTTCCTTTCTCTTTTTACCCCACATCCAGTCTTTTAGGAAATCTGTTAACTGCCCCTTCTAAACATATCCAGAACCATCCCTCACCCCCTCCATCTCTACCACAGCTGTCCCATCCTTCATATTCTCTAATGCAGATTATCCAGGTAGATTCCTAGCTTGCCTTCTGCTTCCATCTTTGTCCCTTGATAGTCTCTTGTCAACACTGCGGCCAGAGTGATCCTCTTAGAATGTAAGTGAAATCACGTCCTATCACTCTGCTTATAATCCGCCCTTGGCTCTTCCTTCTCTCAGAGAAGCTCTTACAGAGGCCTACAAGGCTGTGCTGTCTGTGACCCACCCATCACTTCTCTGTCCTCACCTCCCTCTTCCCTCCTCTCCCTCAAATACACAAGGCATGCACCTGACGCAGAGCTCTTCCCTCTGAAACTACCTCAGAGATCTGCGTGGCCCACTTTCCTTTCCTTTACTCTTTGCTAAAATGTCACCTTCTCAGTGAGGTCTACACTGACCACCTTATTTAAATGTTCAACTCCTCTCCTAGCACCTCAAATTTACGTTGCATTACTCTATTGGTTTTTCATCACGCTATCACCTCCTAATAAATTATATAATTTCATTATCCATTACTTAAAAAAATATATATATATTGTTTGTTTTTCCCACTAGAATGTAAGCACCATGAAGCACCAATTCTTTCTTTTTTTGGCTCTTATATTCCTAGTGCCTTGCCTATAATGGCTGCTGTAAAAACTGTTGTTGCATGAATGAATAAATGAATGGTTAGTACTCATTAGGCACTGTGCCAATGGCTTATATATACTATTTTATTTAATGCTCACAATAAGGCTGATAGGTGTTATCATCCCCAATTAACAGATAAGGAAGTTAGTGTCCTGAGAGGTTAACCTTATCAAACTCACAAAGCTGGGAAGTAGTGGATTTGAGATTTGAATTCAAGCCTGTCTGATTTTCAAGGTCATCCTTTCTCAACTCCATCTTGTGCAAATGGCTGTACATCAGTAAATATGTTCCTGTTCTCATTTTTATGTGTTTACTTCGGTCTTAATTGTACCCTGTTCTCCCATCTACAGCTTGCCACTTCCAAGCCATGGTTACCTGTTTAAGAACTATGCATAGCTGCTCACACCCCAAAACAATGAGGAGGAAAGGCTTTTCCTGCTTTTCCATGCCCAACCCCCTTCCAAACACCCACTGGAAGAGTTCACACCCAGCCTCTGTGCCTTTGCCTATACTGTTCCTTCCAACTGAAATGCCTGCCTTCCTTAATTCATGGTAACAAACGTTCTTGAGCAGCCTGGGGTTTTGGGCACTGGGGCCATAGTCCCTGCCCTGAAGAAGTTCTTGGGATTTGTTTGGAAGAAATCGACATGAGAATAAATAATTTACCTACTCTGTGCTAGGGACTTCATTAGCGGAAGAACCACAGTACAGCAGGGCACCAACACCTTTAGGACCTATGCCTGTTTATGGTAGAGGAAGGAGAGAGAGGGAAAGCTCTGAAAGGAGGAGCTCGCTCAGGAAATCCTGTCCTTGAATCCCTTCCCGTCTGCCTAACTGCAGGACCCTCTGCCATAGTCTTCCATGAGCGTCCTCTTTGTAGAGCTGATTCTGCACTTCTTTTAGAGTGGATCACACGAATCATTACATAACCACTTTCTAAAGCTGTGATGTAGGGATGCATGTGTATGTGTGTGTGCATGCATGTGTGTACTCATGCTCATGTATGTTCTGTACAACACTAGGCCCATAGAAGGCCATGCATAAGTGCATCTTAATTGGCAGAAAAGTAAATAGAATTCTCTCCCTTCTGCCTTTAGAGTTTTCAACATAGAAAATTATGATGAGATGATTTTTTTTTTTTTAGATGTTGGGGTAGGAGTTTATTAATTAATTAATTTATTTTTGCTGTGTTGGGTCTTCGTTTCTGTGCGAGGGCTTTCTCTAGTTGTGGCAAGCGGGGGCCACTCTTCATTGAGGTGCGCGGGCCTCTCACTATCGCGGCCTCTCTTGCGGAGCGCAGGCTCCAGACTCGCAGGCTCAGTAGTTGTGGCTCGTGGGCCTAGTTGCTCCGTGGCATGTGGGATCTTCCCAGACCAGGGCTCAAACCCTTGTCCCCTGCATTAGCAGGCAGATTCTCAACCACTGCACCACCAGGGAAGCCCAAGGAGATGATATTAAGTAAAGCAAGTCGGGGTAGGAAGAATGTGGCCTGGGCATTGCAGTGGAAACCCTCAGCTTAACTACAGCTAGGATTGCTTGTGATTGGGAATAGATGGTTTTCTCTTCAAATGACTAATTCCTCTTTGTCTTCAAAATACAACCCACTATTAATTTGCCTGGAAATCTTTCCTGGATTCTCCCAAGAGACTAATTCAGCAGGCCTCTTGTGGTCAATCCTGGAGAAATGACTGAACTTAGTGTGAGAAGGGAGAAGGGGTAAGAGAGATTTATTGTGCACTTCCTAGGTGGGAAGTACTTCACCCGTTCTGACTTCTATTATCCTACAGGGTAAAATTCTGAGACTCAGACAATTTAAATAACTTGATCAAGGCCACAGTTAGTAAAAAGTGGACCCTAGGTCTGCCTGACTTCTAAGTTAGTTAATTTTTTTCACCTTCCACACCAGCCTTACAAATTCTATCAACTCTAATCGTGCTATTTCCCTGTGTGATACTGTGATTTATTATAAGAAATATACATTTGGTCTTTGTTTCTGTTTCTGGCACAGAGCTCCTAAAACCCTTGGAATTTTCCAAAGTGAGGGCAGAGAGACAAAGGTGTCTTTTTTTATGTTAATGAGGTGACTTTAGGAGTCCACCTAAGGGTGGGGGCTGGTTGCCAGGAGAACCAACCACGTTGGAACTTTCAGTCCTAACCCCCAAGTCCTCCTGGGAGAGGAGAGGAACTAGAGGATGAGTTAATCACCCACGGCTGGAGATATAGTCAATTATGCCTACGTAATGGGGCCTCGATGAAAAGTTAAAAAGAGAGGATTTGGAGAGTTCAGGGTGGTTGAACATGCGGGGAGTGCTGTGCCTGGAGAGGGCATGGAAGCTCTGCGTGTTTCCCCACGCCTTGCCCTGTGCATCTCTTCCATCTGGCTTTCCCTGCGCTATAGCCTTTTATAATAAACTGGCGATCTAGTCAGTAAAATGTTTCTCTGAGTTCCGTGAGCCGTTCTAGCAAATTAACCCAAGGAACGGGTCGTTGGAATCTTCAATCTACAATCTTCTGACCATCAGATGGTCAGATACACAGGTGACAACCTAGACTTGCAACTTGCTTCTGAAGTAGTAGAGTGGGGTTGGTGTAAAAAAAATTGCTTGTGGGGTGGGGAACGCCCGCTCCCACCCATACACATATCTGCAGGTGGAAATTGGTGACCAGAACCTTTACCCTGCTTAAAACCTTTCCACAGTTTTCTGCTTCCCTTTAATCTTCATTCCCTTTTAAGGCCTTAGAAGGTGAATGAGGTGCCTCCTTCCTCTCTAATCTCACCTCTCTTTAAATTCCCTCTTACTCTCTAGATCCAAACCACCTTACACATAGTGCGCTTTCCCTGGCTTCTGGGCCAGTGGACAGGCTGATCTCTGGCTTCACTTTTCCTTCCTTGCCCAGCCCCCCTGGTCTGGCTATCCTTTCTACATCTTTCAAGGCTGAGGTAAGATATCACTTCTTCAGAGACATCTTTCTGGTCCCCTGGTCTAGGTGAGGTCCCCCGTGTGCGCTCCCCAGCACCTGTGGCTCCCCTTTGGTAGCACATTTAGAACTCAAATTTGCAAACTCCACGAGGGTAAGAATGGGGCCTATCATCTTCACCACTATACCTCTAACCCATGGCACTGTGTCTTGTCCAGGGTAGGACTACATATATTTTCCTTATATATTTTCTCTATAATTTTCTCTGTTTTTTCTTTCCCAACCAAAGTAAGAATAATCGAACTGGACACCATGCTCTACTTGATTTGATTCTCATCTTTCTCAAAGACCAAAATGTGGATTCACTACAAAAGAACTGAGGATTTATTTCTTCATTTATTAGAAGGTGTCTGTAGCTCTTTAATAGAGCAATAGGGACTTTTTAAGACAAGGTACATTGGTCTGTAAATCCCTTAATCTCAGGAAGACATTTTTAATTACTTTGGGACACAACGTGCTGGAAACAGAAAATCACCATTAGAAAGAAGTCTTCACGGTCCACCGACACTGGCAGAGTTGATATCCTGTCCTTGCCTGAATCTCTTGTTGGCATGCTTAGATGAGCACAGTTAGGGAAGGCACTGCCAGCTGCACAAATGCAGGCTGAGGCCCTTCCCAAAGGAGGCCTCTCTCTGGAAATCATTTCTACTGTTTCAGAAACTATTATGAGTCTCAAGATCTTAGATCTAAACAATTCCTCATATAGAATTCAGTGAGCCAAATGATCTCTAATGGACGTTTATCATTTAGCTGCTCAGTGCCCAAATAGCCTTCTTTTTAGGGGGCAATGCAAGACAGGCGGGAGGCACAGCCTTATCCCCCATTTAGAAAGGTGGAAGGGCACAGCTAGAGTGAGGGCAGGCCAAGCAGATATTCCTGCTGGGAACTTAGAATCACCACATTAAGGTGTAAGATACATGGAGAGAGAGAGATTTTTTTCACAGCACCTCCAGCAGTGTGGCCTGGTTGTAAGTGGCCTGTGGTAATGACCTCGAGAGCAGCATCCTTAAAAGACTGACTTCAGCAGAATTTCCTTCCTGGCTTCTGAGCTTGGTTCCCCAGCCTTCCTGGGATTCAGTGAGCTATCTGTTATTTCTCTAATAAATTTCTTTTCATTTAAGTCACCCAGATATCTGTTGTCTGGAGTTCAGAACTCTGGCAGGTAAATCCAGCATCCAAGCTCCCATCAGGCACATCACTAGAATAGTCAGCATTATAAGCAAGGAAGCTGATTGTGATAGAAGGAGACCTATGCCTGGTGGCTAACAGGCTTTAAGTTAGAAAATCACTGAACTCTTCAGTTTCCTCCTGTATAAAATGGCAAGGTGATCATCTTCCTACCTATCCTGGATGCTATGAGAATCAAATGAGATAACATTCATAGGAAGGGACTTGATACATAGAAATGGTGATGCGAATGTAAGGGTTATGAGGGCTTAACTAGCAAAATAGGTTAGAGGCAAAACCAAATAGGAGCTAAAAATCAGTCTGCTTGCAGACGAGGATCACTCCTTCCTCAACCTGAGATGTCTCTGCAAGGATTCCCCTTTATCAGGGGTCACCTGTGATAGAGGATTTTCTTTTCTTTTTTTTTTTTTTTTTTTTTGCGGTACGCGGGCCTCTCACTGTTGTGGCCTCTCCCGTTGTGGAGCACAGGCTCCGGACACGCAGGCTCAGCGGCCATGGCTCACGGGCCCAGCCGCTCTGCGGCATTTGGGATCCTCCCAGACCGGGGCACGAACCCGTGTTCCCTGCATCTGCAGGCGGACTCTCAACCACTGCGCCACCAGGGAAGCCCGATAGAGCGTTTTCAATGTTTATGTGGAAAAGACTCAGGATTGAGTCTTAGTTCACCCTTCGAGACTTGTATAGGAACTCTTTATCACCTAAACATCTTTTTGGAAGAAGAGTATATATTATAAACAGAGTTTTAAGCAAACATCATGTATTTAGCATTTAGTATGTAATAGAATATTTAATATTTGTCTGATCTGTGGGAGTTCCTACTAGACAATTAGGAAAGAATCTGTCTGATTTGGAAAATACATTCTGTTGGCCAGAAAGCTAAAAGCACTAAGACGTTCTGAGTCTTCAGGAGAGAGCGGTTCTTTAGGCCAAGAGTTCAGATGAGTACAACTGAGAGGATTCCTAGGATTCCTAGCTGTCTTTAGAGAAGTTAATGAATGAATGTCTTCTTTCATTCATTCATTAACATTTGCTGGGTAGCTGGGTTCTGTATTAATCAGTGGGACGCAGAGATGCTAAAACACAGTCCCTGCCCTCAGGGGAAGCTTTGGAGGATCTACGTGTTGCTTTTAAGTCTCCTCAATTTTAGAATCTCTGTGTATGATGGCTTCCTATGGTGGCTCATATTTCTCCTTGTAAATAGTTTATTATTTCAGGCATTTATGTTTTTCTCACTAATTGGACTTAGAGTGCAGACAGCCTTAGACATAAGCAAACTGCCAAGTTAAATTTTCTTTCTGAAGGCTGGCATTGCAGAAAGAGCATAGCTTTGAAATCAGAAGCAATGGTCATTCAAATGCCACTGTCATTGCTGATTATCTGTGTGATTTTGGGCAAATTACTGAATTTCTCTGAGCCTTCAACCCAACAAGGTTATTGTTAGGATTCAGTGAAATCATAATACTTGGTGCTAAGCAGATACTCCAAAATATGAAGCATTTTCTTCCTAATTCTCCACTGTTCCTGCTTCCTCGGAGTCTTTTTTGGGAAGCTTTTCCTCCAGAAGCCTTCCCACATTTCCCAGGCTGGGCTAATGACGGCCTCTCCTTTGTGCCCATGTGATCCCCTGAATTTACCACTAACACTTTCCATGTTATTGTGGAAATAACCTATTTATGTGTCTGTCTCCCCTTGTGAGGCTATATGTTTGCTAAGGACACAATTATTTTTTTTTGCCTAGTAGTTTTTGCTGCTTAGTGGATGCTTAGGAAATGTCTGTGGATTGGTTTTATGCAAATAAGTTAATAAATTGTATGTACAGAATACCCCTTATCTAATGTTCCATGTGCCCCCTCTCATTTGCACTACTGTTTGAGGAAGATCTTTCTAGATTGAGGAGGATAGTTCCTCTGTCTTAGGTTTTTGGTTTGCGCTCTCCCTACCCCATCCCCTGAGCTGTGCAAGTGATATTTTAATGTGAAAATGTTACTTCTCCCAAATAAAACACCTGCATGCGTTTTTCCGGAGTTTAGTTTAAGGCAGAATTTCTAAAAGTATGTCCAGTTAGGTAGTAACTCATATTCCAGGGGGAAAAAGATTGTTTAGTTAAGTAAGGTTAGAAAATGCTTTAACAGCATTTCTTTATTGCTGTAGAGATTCTCAGATCCTTTATTTGATCATGAACCTTTCTTTTTTCATAGAGCATTTCACAGATCTGGTGTTATATAGAAATATCACTTTGAGAAAAGCTGGAATTGGTATCACTGAACTGAATTTCAGACTTTTGAAGGCTGCTTAAAGCTGAGTCCTTGAGTAGTTGTCCTGTGGGTTATCTATTAGAGGTCTGACTTTACATGTTTCCCGATGTACTAGTTTTGCAGCATGTCTACAAGTTGTGAAATATATATATATATATATATATAGTGCTAATGACATTGAATAAGCAGTACTTAAGAAATGTACCAGAAAATAACATGTTACATTTGCTTCCCTACTATTTGCATAAAGTTTATTGAATTTATTCATTTGACAGGTATTACCAGCCAGATTCTATGTCAGAAAATAGGGATGCTTCTTAAGTGTAGCCTGGGGCACTCCATGAGTTCTCTGGTCCCTTTTAGGTATTAGAAGGCCTTGGGTTCACTTTAAGTTCCTCTGCAGAGAAAATTCCGTACATGCACAGGCCCGTGGAAGAAGTCCCACATGTATCAACCCGGCCATTCCTTTTGTTAAAACAAGGAAACACTTCTGTGTGGATTGTCTGTAGAGAAGTGCTGTCCTGAGCCCTCTTGAGTGACCCACAACTGTGATGCCTAGAGGACCCCATCTCCCCACAATCCGGCAGCTGGGGCACTGTGGTCCTTCATCGTATGGGCTGCTGTGAAGTTGTATGTGCCAAGTGGCTAAATATTTTGAACATGACAGGAGGGAAAGAAAAAACCAGGGTGGTCGGGGTGAAAGTGAGAGTAGGGAAGAGGCCAGCGAGGTCAGCAAGGGCCAGACCCTGTGAAATTTTGTAGGCCATATTAAGAATTTTGGATTTTATCTTCACAACAACAGAAAACCACTGAAAGTTTAAGGGGAGAAACAACATGATCACATATGCTTTTTGAAAGGCTCACTCTTCCCAAAGTCTGCAAGTTTGTATGTGATGGGGGATGTGTGTGTGTATCCTGGACAGTCTATATGAAAAAAGGATTTATAGGGCTGCAGTAGGCCCTGCTGAATCCCTGCCCTCTGGTGAGCGGGCCAGGGGTCAGCCTCGATGGTGGGGCTGTGAAGCTGAGGCTGAGGAAAAGTCTGTTCACTGGCCATACTTCACTGTGTTTATTTGAGGTGTGGGCTCTGAGTTGGGCAGGAAGACAAATCCAGTAAGGTGGGGAGACGTCTGAGTGGGCTTCAAAATTGAGAGGCGAGTGCCAGAGCCAGAAGACTCAGTGAATCTAGACAAAATGGGGGTCAGTGGAGAGACCAATGCCTGGACCAGGCACAGAGGTTTGGGGAGGCAGCCTCCACATGGTTTCTGGGCCAGAAACCTGAATTTAACTGGTCAGGGTTAAGGCAAGAAGTCTTCATCTTTTCAAAAACATCATCAATTCCACTTGGTTAGATGTCACTTACAAGTTGTTTAATAGGGTGCCCTGGCTGATACAGGACCCTGAGTTTTCCGAAACCTTGATGAGAAGCAGGGGGCAATGTGGGGACACACAAAAATTGTATATTGTCTAATGTCTTTTTTAAAAAATTGAACTATAGTTGATTTACAATGTTTCAAGTGTACAGCAGTGATTCAATTTTATGTATACATATATATATTTTTCAGATTCTTTTCTGTTATAGGTTATTACAAGATATTGAATATAGTTCCCTGTGCTCTAAAATAGGTCTTTGTTGTTTATCTATTTTATATTTAGTAGTGTGTATCTGTTAATTCCAAATTCCCAATTTATTACCCCCAACCCCTGACCTGTCTAATGTCTTTTAAGCTAAAGGTGTTCAGTATTCCCTTCAGCAAATACTGTTTCTTTGAGCAAAATTATGACAGGCCCTTGGTTACAAAGGACAGGTCTACCCATTTTCTTTGGGGAAGCTGTAAAATCCCCATTAACCCAAATGCAGATGTTAAATCATCTCAGTTTGGAAATATATACTGTTGTGTTTAAACTTGTGTTGGTCTGTGAGTCTTTTTGCTCTTCTTTTGTTGGGAGAGGTGGAGTAGGTGGAGCTCAACCAGAAAACAAACAAACAAACAAAAAAACAACAAAAAACCCACTCTCTGGCCAGGATAACCAGAGCTGGGACTGATGCTTGTCCCTGGGGGAAGGGTGGAGGTTTTGCTGGGGTTTGAGTGACTCCAAGTGTTGAGGATGAGAGGAGAGAAACTAAATGTGCTGATTAGGTGAGAGACTTTGTAAGATTTCTAGCTTAAGCTGTTGTGCTTTTGGAAACAAGGTAACAAAGCAACACAGAGTGGGGAGACGGCTCTTGTCCTCACCTCTGCACAGTCCTCAGAGCCTCTCTGGAAGGCAGGTTTCAGGAACACTGAGAAACAATTCCTTAAACAGAAACCCTTGAGCACTGAAAACAATGAAAACAAGAATCCTCCATGGGGCTGGGGACAGAGCTGGAGAGGAAGGACATGGCCCATATGGCATGGTCACTGGAAGGGATGGGGTTGGTAAGCTTTTAAGAGGACCACTTCAGGGAATTAAAGAAATAATTTGGGGGGCTTCCCCGGTGGCTCAGTGGTTGAGAATCTGCCTGCCAATGCAGGGGACACGGGTTTGAGCCCTGGTCTGGGAAGACCCCACATGCCGCGGAGCAACTGGGCCCGTGAGCCACAACTACTGAGCCTGCGCGTCTGGAGACTGTGCTCCGCAACGAGAGGCCACAACAATGAGAGGCCTGCGCACTGCAATGAAGAGTGGCCCCTGCTCGCTGCAACTAGAGAAAGCCCTCCCACAGAAACGAAGACCCAACACAGCCCCCGAAAAATAAATAAATACATTAATTAAAAAAATAATAATTTGGGACTTTGTGGGGTGGGGTGGGCAGGAGGAGGGCTGGATTTCACTGGAAAGGATTAAGAGTTGTCATTTGAGGTAAAAATATAAGGGTGGCTTTACCAGTACCCCAGGATGGTGAAGAGTTTATATAGTGCTCGAATTCCAGTTGAGTAACTTGACAGTAAGGATCTAACAAAGAAAGCCCTTCCCTTCTGCATGGCTCTAAACATGAAGATAGGAAGGAAACCTGAGAATTAGTGAAACACCCAGATGAACTGTGACTTATTTTCACTCCTTCCAAATCACAATGCAATTTCAATTTCAGTTTGAAAATTCACAATTACCTATTCTACCTTCACTGCAACGGCTGCAACATTTCACTTCTGGCCACACATATTCCCGACTACGTATCTTGGAACAGAGTGAGTTAAATACTTAAAGTCCATCAACAGTGAGTTCTGGGGCTTCCCTGGTGGCGCAGTGGTTGAGAGTCCGCCTGCCGATTCAGGGAACACGGGTTCGTGCCCCGGTCCGGGAGGATCCCACGTGCCCCGGAGCGGCTGGGTCCGTGAGCCATGGCCGCTGAGCCTGCGCGTCCGGAGCCTGTGCTCCGCAACGGGAGAGGCCACAACAGTGAGAGGCCCGCGTACCGCAAAAAAAAAAAAAAAAAAAAAAAAAAAAAAAAGCGAGTTTTGGAGTTTGCAGGGTCAGCTAGGGTGATCTTTTTTAGACTCCTGAGGATTGAACAGACTAAAACTGCTTGGTGAGACAGAAAAGGATCTCTTTGTAGTGGTATTGCTTCTGCATGCTCTGCTCCATATATATACATTTTTTCATAACAAAGCACTGAAACAAATAATAACAGAAGCATTTCTATCTTTCCCTCTGCAGAAAGAATGCCTGAGGAGGCTACTGTACTAGTCAACATGATTGCATGCTGAATGCCCTAAATTCTTCTCCACAAATACCTCAAGGAGATGGTTCAATTATTGGATAAGACTTTCTATAATAAATCCCTGAGAGATAGAATACATAAAGGAGAAACTGGAGAGAAAAGATCACTCACAATACGTGTATGGAATGTGGCCTCAGGTGACGATTTTTTTCAGCATCTTAACTACTTTAGTTCTATAGCTCTGGTGGGGAGGGGGAAGTGCAGGATAAATCCTTGCAATGGCGCCTGGGAATCCTCCATCTTCAGGTTGCAATGCAAAGTGTTTAGACAATATATGAACACTAGATGGCGCCCATAATCTTAAAACATAGTAAAAGGCTAGTTGCCTTTTCTGTATAGGCGAGTGTGACTATCTTGTCGGAAAACAGTCAATTATGGGAACTATAAACATATCTACTCAAGCATTTCCCACTACTGGGGTTCTATGAGGTGCTCCTTATGTAATGGTTTCGTGGTCAAATACGTTTGGGAAAAACCATATACTTTATCTGCCTCTAAGGAGATTCCCAATGTACACTGGTAAACAGATGTTTTTGAAAAGCCCTTCAGTGAAGAAACCTGCTCACTAGGGAACCCTTTCTCTCAGCAGCAACCTAATGCAATCCTGCTGTTCCAATATCCTGTGAACTCACTTTGGGAAATGCTCATCTAGTCCAAGCCCTGCCCCAAAGAAGGAATGGCTCCAACTATCTAAAAGAGGCTTTCCTTAGACATGGTTATCTGACACACTTTAAAAAAATCAGACACATTCTTAAGGCAGAGTAGTTAGTAGTAATAGTATTGATTGAGTACTTAGAGTGTGACATGCTCTGTTCTAAGTGCTTTCTTCTCTTTCCTCAGTTTGCCATCTCTGTCTCTACCTATGTTAGACGCATTGATATACAGTTGGCCTTGGATTTGCAGTTCATTGAATGCACGGATGCAAAACCTGTTGATACGGAGGGCCGACTGTATACATTGTGCTATGCCATTTTATATAAGTGACTTGGGCATAGTGGATTTTGTTATCAGTGGGGTGTCCTGGAACCAGTCCCTCGTGGATACCGAAGGACAAGTGGATCTGCTTTTAGGCAGTAAGCATTTTGAGATTAGTCTATTTATCTCATTCATCTTTGAGATTTCAATTCCTAGTACAGAACCTGGCACATAGTAAACCATTAATAAAATATCTAAAAAGGTTCTATAGGGCTTCCCTGGTGGTGCAGTGGTTGAGAGTCCGCCTGCCAATGCAGGGGATGTGGGTTCGTGCCCCGGTCCGGGAGGATCCCACATGCCGCGGAGTGGCTGGGCCCATGAGCCATGGCTGCTGGGCCTGCACATCCGGAGCCTGTGCTCCACAGCGGGAGAGGCCACAGCAGTGAGAGGCCCGTGTACCGCAAAAAAAAGTAAAATAAAATAAAAAAATAAAAGGTTCTATAGTCTATATGGGAGAAAATTCTGGGAAATAGGAATGGACATTATATCCCTAATTAGAAAGGTAACTGTCTATTATACAATTTCCTTCTTTATGGAGACCAATTGAGACCAGCGATCTACCCTCCAGCTCTCTTTCCTGGGGATTCTATTTCTCTAAACTTACTGTGCTATTGTTAGCATAGCATAACTTCTTTGCAAATTAATCTTACATGACTTAGAAATCTATGTATTGAATTTATTTATTTATTTAAATTAATTTACTTATTTATGGCTGTGTTGGGTCTTCGTTGCTATACACGGGCTTTCTTTTTTTTTTAGTTGCAGCGAGAGGGGGCTACTCTGCATTGTGGTGCATGGGCTTCTCATTGTGGTGGCTTCTCTTGTTGTAGAGCATGGGCTCTAGGTGCATGGGCTTCAGTAGTTGCAGCACGTGGGCTCAGCAGTTGCGGCATGTGGCCCCTACAGTGTATGGGCATCAGTAGTTGTGGTGCACGGGCTTAGTTGCTCCGCGGCATGTGGGATCTTCCCAGACCAGGGCTTGAACCCGTGTCCCCCGCATTGGCAGGCAGATTCTTAACCACTGTGCTGCCAGGGAAGTCCCTGTATTCAATTTTTGTTTAGAGTTTTTGTTCTTGTGTTTTCCAGGAAGTTATAACTTGTCCTTACATGTCCAGTGCAAGCTGTAGGTGCAAAATATTATCCTCCATATCCCATTGTTAATAATTCTATTCTGTCATTTTTCTTTCCATATTGTAATAATGTTTGAGCTTCTCAAGCCTGTTTATTCTTTCCCTGCAGTGTTAAACCAATGAAATTCCAATACTGAGCCTTTAAACTAGACACTTTCTAGCCACAGTTTTTATAAATTTTTACAAGCTAAAAAGGAGAAATGTTCCCTTTTTCTTTTCAATTGCAAAAAGCAGATGATATTGTCATTGTTGAACAATTTTTGCAAATGTTTTACTTAAAAGACGGATATGATATTTGAACTTCAGAGATTTTTATGTTCTCTGAATTGTAATCTCTAAGAAGACTGTAATTCTGATTGTTTGCCTTGCTTACTCTGTGGTCCTGGCAATAATATTTAAATGGATACATCTACTTCTAAAAGCAGAAATACTTGGGAGTTTTCTTTGTTGAGCCATAAGAAGGTTATTGGCCCATCTCTTTTTCTACCACACACATAGAGGTTAAAACAAAGAAAACCCATGGCTTAGTGGATTTCTCATTTAAACAGAGTTAAAAAGTCTAATATCCTCTCTGTGCCTCAGTTTATTCATCCTTCAAATGAGCATAATAAGGCACAGTGTTGTTATAAGATTAAATTAGCTGTAACCGTGTCTGACTCAAAGCACCATGTAAATATTAGCTTGTTATATAGTTCTGTGTGTTCCTGAACGTGGTGTGCACACAGAGCAATGTGTACAAAGACGTTGCTGAATGAGACCGTTGTCAAGGTTTTGAAGAGAGATTGTGCTGTGAGGAGAAAGAATACTGATTTTGGGTCAAGAGACGTGCTTTTTTTTTTTTTGGTACGCGGGCCTCTCCCGTTGCAGAGCACAGGCTCCGGACGCGCAGGCTCAGCGGCCATGGCTCACGGGCCCAGCCGCTCCGCGGCATGTGGGATCTTCCCAGACCGGGGCACGAACCCGTGTCCCCTGCATCGGCAGGTGGACTCTCAACCACTGCACCACCAGGGAAGCCCCAAGAGACCTGCTTTTGAGTCCAAAGTCATAGTCAGTAGATGTGGAGCTTTGGACAAATCATTTAGCCATTCTGAATCCCCTTCCCCTGATATGGAAAGTGAGAGTAATAATAACATATCCTGACACTTAAGATTTCTTTGAAGATTCCCAGAATCAATGTATGTGAAAGTGCTTTGTGTCTGGGAAAGCGCTATGACAATGTGAATGCTGATTGTGATGAAATGACAGAGTGGTCCCCCAGTCTACAGTTTTTTTTTTTTCGCTGCACGTTGCGGTGTATGGGATCTTAGTTCCTGGACCAGGTATTGAACCTGCACCCCCTGCTGTGGAAGTCTTAACTGCTGGACGGCCAGGGATGTCCCCAGTCTACAGATTTTGAGCCAGGAGGAGGAAGTATGTTCTAGAAAGTATTTTAGAGTCAGTCTCCCGGGTTATAGTGACTTTCTTTTTTTTTTTTTTTAAGTTTTTTTTTTCTTTTGATGTGGACCATTTTTAAAGTCTTTTATTGAATTTGTTACAATATTGCTTCTGCTTTATGTTTTCGTTTTTTGGCCTCGAGGCATGTGGGATCTTAGCTCCCTGACCAGGGATTGAACCTGCACCCTCTGCATTGGAAGCCAAAGTCTTAACCACTGGACTGCCAGGGAAGTCCCTATAGTGACTTTTTAAGGCATCACTACTTTTAATTCAATACTTTTTCATCAATAAACGTTTTTTGAGAGACTGCTCTGTGTCAGGCACTGTGCTAAATGTTGAGGATACAAAATCATTAAAACAATACAGAATTTGCTTTCAGGGAGTTTTTTGTAACTTTGTAGCGAAAGACAGGTGTGTAAATAAATATGGGCGATGAGGTTTAATAGCTTATTAAACCTTTTAAGTTATATCTTATATATATCATTTAAGTATAGAAGAAGTAGGTGGGGCGAAGTAGTTGAAGGCATGACATTGGGTGACAGAACAAAGGCCTGGCGTGGGACCTACCCTATTTATCCCATACTCAGTCTTTCCAGACATCTGCTCATTGATGAGTGAGAAGGAACCTGCATGTGTGGGAGAACCACAGAAACACATAAGGCAGGGCCATGCATGCAGACCACTGGACACTTTGCTTAGGTCAACTGACTACATTATACAGGTAAATCATGTGTGTATGGGTAGGAGTTGGAGTGATGGTTAACAAATATAAGGTCACTTGGAAAATTCTAGCTATAAAGCAAAAGCAAATTTTTCTAAGTATACAATCAAAACCACAAACTAAATGCTTCATTGAGTTGTGAACGATAACCTCAGCCATAGAACTGGGCTCCTTACGTAATTCTCTATTATTATTTGCATGATTGCCAAAACTGCAGTAAGGGCATGAACACTCACAATGGATTTAACTACTTATAGAGTTTATGCCAGGGAGGTAGCTTGATGTAGTAGAAAGAAGCAGTCAGTAGATACTCAAATAGAAGAAAGGACTTGGAGAAGAAAGGAGGAGGGAAAGCACGATGGAGGGAAAGCACGATGGAAGGAAAGATGGATGGCAGGAAGGAAGGAGGGAGGGATGAGGGGAGGTAGGTGGTGGGCATTAAAACTGAATATTTAAATCCCAGCTCTGACTCTTTAGTTAGGTTAACTCTGACAAGTTATTTAACCTCTCTGAGCCTTATTCTTTTCATCTGGACATGGGGCAGTACCTTTCAGGGTGATTGTGGGAATTAAAAATTACTTTCATAAGATGCCTGGTAAATAAGTGCTTATTAACTCATTTCTAGTAATTTTTGTATTTAGGTAAATGGTCATGCTGCTACCACTTATCAATGTCACCAAATTGTATATAGCACTATTTTATACATTATTCTTACACAGTTATATGCAACAAACTATATACATCATAAAGATACAGTTTTTAGAGTATAGTGATGGATTTTGAAAGAAATTTGGCATTTTGAAAAATAAGTAATATACCTAAAGAATGCATGCTTCTCAGTGTTCTATTGGATGCAAATATGTCTCAGAAAATCTAAATGAGAACACTAGCGCCTTTACCTATATCTGAGGGAAGTAACATGCTTCAAACACCTGAACACCATTTAAATTACAACATGCACCTGAAGCCATAATGCTCTCCTCCACTTTTCCTTTGTAATTAAGGTGCTTTTGGAGTTATAACTGGGAGTGACTTTCTCTCAAATGGTGTCAGACATGGAGGGAATAAAGATTAAGAAGAAATACTCACAGATAGGATCTGGTCTCCTCTCTGGAGCTCCCCACTCAGGTCTGCTGGTCCACCAGCCAGAATGAAGGATACAAAAATACCTTCTCCATCTTCCCCGCCCACGATGTTGAAGCCCAGGCCAGTGGAGCCTTTGTGCAGGACCACCTTGCGGGGCTCCCTGTAGAAACAAGTGGAGAGCACAGTTCATAGGGTGGCCCACTCAAGATTTACATTGCTTTTACTTTCACCAGGTTATATGACACCAGCAATTAATTACCTGTGAAAATGGCTTCCCCAATTATGATAAATTTGCATATCAAAAAGATGCTAATATCAGGGCAGATGTCTGAACTCCTCACTGTAACAAATGCCAAAATGCCATGCAAATTTATTCCTTAATTCCAAAACATTTTCTTCAACTAGACTTACAAGTTTCCTTTGTTTAAAACATCTGTTCTTGTAATGAGCACCAGAGTAGTATTCAGTAGGATGGATGTATCCAAAAAGAGGGAGAGAATTTGGGGGACAAGAGACTAGACTGAATAGGTCAGACCATGAAAGATCTTAACATGCCAGCCTGTGGGTTTGTTGTCTGTTTGACTGTTAATTAAAATTTACTCTGTAAGCAGTGGGGACTCACTGGAAGATTCTGAGGCATGAAGAATATTTAAATCCATTTCAGGAAGATTAACAAATGACCATAATATGATTGATGGAGTTGGAAGCACAGATATGATGGGAGACAGGAAAACCAGTGAGGATGTTGTCCAAGTAATCCACGTTTGTGGAAGGGGCAGCCTACCCAAAAGTGATGGCAGTGATAATGAAAAGAAAGGGTAACATGAGAGAGGTAATTTGAAGGGAGGAACAGAGGGTCCAGAGATTGATTCAGGTATTGGAGGAGGAAGGAAGAACATCTAAGTAATTGGCAGAAGAGGGGTAGGTAGGTCATGAGGATGAGTATGATTTTGAAATGCTCAGTTCCAGGTACTAGTGGGACATCCTTGTGGAGATGTGCAGAAGCAGTTAGAGACAAAGGATAGGAATTTAGGTTCTCAGAGAGGACTGCAAATTCAGATTTGATGGTCATCAATAAAAGGATGAGAGATGAAATCTTAAGGCAACAGTTCATTGAGTTTGTGTAGAAGCTGGAGAAATATGGAATGTAGAATTGTAAAGGATCTTAGAAGTCATCTAGTTGAATTTTCTCTATCAGTAGTTTCAAAAAATGTATTCTGCAAGCCTTAGGTTTGACCAAGGTGCTTTTTGTATCACCCACCCTCCTCTCCCAGATATCTCAGTTCCAATCATTAAAGGTTCCTCTTCTATTTTCCTGCTCTTAATGATGTAAGAATGGCAAAGAGCCATGCAATATATTTTTATACTAATGATTACACAGATCTTGTTCTTTGCTATCACATTTCCTTGCACAAAGAGATGCATTATATCTATATTTAACCTTATTATGAGGAAGGATTTATAATGCACATCAGAGCTTGGACTATAAGTAATATGTAATAATGCTATGTATTAAGAGTTAATTCATTTTCTTCTGCAAATACTTTGTAAGCACCTACTATGTCAGGAACTGTTCCAGCTACTTGGAAAGTTTGTAAGCAAAACAAAAATCCCTACTATTCTAAGCATACATTCTGATGGGGGTAGACCACTAAAAAGAAATAGATGCAATAAATAAGTTTGTTATATAGTGTGTTAGAAAGCAATAAATATTTTGAGAAAAAGAAAAAGCAGAGCAGTGTAAAAAGGATAGGTGCTTTCAGGGATGGGCCTGGGCAGGATTTATTGAGAAGGTGACAGTTGAGGAAAGACTGAAGGGATGAGAAAACTAGTCATATGATATCTGAAGGAAACATTCCAGCCAGAAAGAATAGAGGCCCTAAGGTGGGAGGGTGCCTGGTGTTGTCAAGGAAGAGCTACGAGGCCAGCGTGGCTGAATGAGTGAACAAGGGAATGAGAATGGTAAAAGATGAACTCAGTGTACTCGTTTTCTATTAATGAGTAACAAATTACCACAAACTTAGTAGTTTAAACCAACACCCACTATTATCTCACAGTTCTGTAGGTCAGAAGTCTGGGTGGGCTTGTCTAGGTTGTCTGCCTAGGATTTCTTAAGGTTGTTATCAAGGTGTCAGCCAGGCCAAACTTTATTGGGAAGCTCTGGGGAAAAATCCAGTTCCATATTTAGTTAGGTTGTTGGCGGAATTCAGTTTCTTGTGGTTGTAGGACTGTATTACATATATTTTATCATAAGGAATTGGCTCATGCAGTCATGAATGCTGAGAAGTTCCAGGATCTATAGTTGGCAAGCTGGAGACCCAGGAGGGCCAATGGTATAACTTCTAGCTAAAGTTTCAGTCCAAAGTTAGGAGAAGACCAATGACCCACCTCAAAGAAAGAAAGAAAGAGCAGATTCTCTCTTACCCAAACTTTGGTTTTATTCAGGCCTTGGACGGGTTGGATGGGGCTACCCATACGAGAGAGGACAATCAGCTTTACTCAGTACACTAATTCAAATGTTAGTCTCATCCAGAAACTTCCTCACAGACACACCTAGAATAATGTTTAACTAAATATCTGGGCACCCTGTGGCCCAGTCAAGTTGACATATAAAATTAACCATTAGTCTTAACAAAGACTGAGGTCCCTGTTTTCTTGCTGGCTGCCGGTTGGAGGTCTCTCTCAGCTTCTAGAGGCCACACATTTTTCTTCCCATGCGGCCCTCTCTATCTTCAAGCCAGAAATGGTACATTGAATCCTTTTCATATCTGGAATCTCTCTGGCTTGTTTTTCTGCAATTAGCTGGATTTAACTCTCTGCTTTTCAAAGGGTCATGTGATTAGGTTAGGCCCACCCAGATAATTCTTCACCTTAAGATCAACTGATTAGTAATATTAACTACATTTGCAAAATCCCTTTTCCATGTAAGGTAACTTAACTGTAGGAGTAACACCAGGAGGTGGAGATCATGGGGCCATTTCATAATTCTGACTACAACAGGCAGAGAGGCAATGGGGGATAAATCCTGAAGGGCCTTGTAGACCATTTTAAAACTTTAACTTTTACTCTGAGAGAAATGGGGATCCAGTGAGAAGAAGAATTACTTGATCTGATTTACATTTTTAAATGATTACTTTGGTATAAAATAGATCTGAGGGGCAGAGTTTAAAGAAGTGAGACCAGTTAGGTGGCTATTGCTATATTTAGGCAAAATATAATAGTGCCTTGGACCAGGGTGGTATTAGAGGAAGTGGCGAACAGTGGATACATTTCCATCTATTTTCTTTTTCTGTTCAGATTGAGTAATTCCTGTTTTTCTATCTTCAGATTCACTGATTCTTTCTTCTGTCACATTTATTCTGCTGTTGAGCCCATTCAGTGAGTTTTAAAATTTTGGTTATTTTATTTTAAAGCTTTAACATTCTATTTGGTTTTTCTTTATATCTTTTATCCCTTTGCTGAGACTTCCTTTTCTTTAAAAAATTTATTTCAAGTGTGTTTGTAATTGCTCACTGAAGCATGCTGGCTACTTTAAAATCCTTGACAGATAATTCCAACATCTGTGTTATCTCAGTGTTTGTTGATTGTCTTTTCTCATTCAAGTTGAGATTTTCCTAGTTTTTGGTATGAGAAGCAATTTTTTTATTGTGTACTGGACATTTTGGGTGTTGTGTTGTGAGGCCCTGGATCCTATCTAATCTTAGTCTTTTCTGCGTAGTGGATTGGTTTAGGTGTAGCATGCAGATCCAAATGAGTTGGATATTCAGCTCCCTATTTGGCCCTGGTGACACCAGGGAGGAGAGAAAGTGGGGTACCAGCTAACATTTGACTTATTCTACCTATCTGTCACTTGGTGGGGGTAGAGGCTCAGGTCCCATTGGACCCACTGACACCAGTGGTGGAGAGAAAGTAGCATGTTGACTAGCACCACCTTGTTTTGCCTCTTTGCCTCTGGGTGGGGCTAGAAGTTCAGCCCCCCACTGAGTCCCACTGACACTACCCTGGTAGGTATGGTTTGCCACTGAGTGCTGCTTCCTTCTTCCTCCTTCTATCTGTTGCCACTGCCAGGGGGTGGAAGTCCAGCTTCCAGCTGGTCCCTGCCAATACCAGGAGTAGGGGAATAGAATGCTAATCTCATTCCAGCTTGTTGCTGCTGGATAAAGATGCAACTTCAGCTTTCCACTGAAAGTGGAGTGTCAACCAGCTACACCTCATACCCTCTTATTCTCCCTTTTTGCTGCAGAATGCAGATGGAAGTTCAGCTCTTGTTTGGACCACTGACACCAGCCCAGTGGAAGAAATGAAGGGCCATCTCATAATTGCTTCTCCTAACTGTCTCTGGTGGGGCCAGAAATCTAGCTATCTGCATGGTCTACTGGTACCACAATGGTGAGTGGACAGTTTTTTCTTTGGTATTTGGCTAGAGTAGGGCCAGTATTACTAAAATGTTCCCAGTACTATTAGTCTACCCTTTTCCCAGTCCTTTGGTTACAGGGAGCAGGCTTTTCTTGAGGCTACTTTATCTGTGCCTGTTGGTGGTTTCAGGGTATAGGCTTCTCTACTGCCCCATCCAGGATATATGGGAAGCAGAAAGAAAATCCAGAGAACTCACATCAGTGTCATTCCTCTCCAAGCCAGTCTGACTTCTTTCCAGCTTTTTAGAGTGTTGCTGTGTTTATTATGTCTAAAATTGTTTTTGCTTTTATAACAAGAGGGAGGATTAGAGAGGAATGGGGATACTCTATTTTGGCTGATACTGGAAGTCCAGGTTCTAGATACATTGTGAAGGTAGGGGCCAAGAGGATTTTTGACAAAAAAGTTATTATAAAAATATCCTTCTTCCCCCAGTATAAAACACACACTCTTAGTGGGACCAATGACATTCAAGCTACAGATAATAAACAGATGGAAGGAAGGGGGCTATTATGACTCTTTATCTATATGCTAAATATTGTGCTGGATGCTTTCTGTGCATCATTCCATTTATTCCTCAAAACAATCTAATGAAGGATGTATACTGATGTCTGCAACTACTTTGAAACCGATCCTAAAAGGAAGATGGATTGATGACTGGATAGATTGAATAGAGCAAGTATAGTAAAATATTAAAAGCAGAATCTAGATGGCAAGTATATGGATGTCCATTATAACATTCTTTAAATTTCTTTATATTTGAAAAATTTTATGACAAAGTATTGTGAAAAGTAAACAACCTGATGAAGAAATTATTTTGACAACTTTTTAGATTAGTGAAATAAGACTGCTTGCCCAAGTTTTTAACTGAGTTTAGTAAGTAGCAAAGGCAGAATTAAGACACATTTTCTGTTTCAAAATCCCAGAGTCCAAAGTACGATATATTCCAGAGATTGTCAGTTGATAAGTTGGAGGCTTAATTTGACCCACAGTGTTTACAAATTTTTGAATTAGTTGCTCATATTTAAAATTAGGAAAATTTGCACAAAATGTGTATTTATGGCTTTCCATGAAAAAAAACCAGGCATTCTGTGAATACTGGCTCTTAATCTCATTGCATAGCAACAGTTGTCTAGAACATGGCCCTCTTTAGATGGGGCATTCATTCTCTAGCTTGCCTTGCATTCTCTAGTCTTACCTCTTTCCCTCATGGTTCTCAGACAAAAATCTATAAGTTGAATCATATTTGCACTTCTTGCAAAGTTAAGAGGAAAGTATTTCTTGTACTCAAGTTTCTATCAAAAATGAGAAAATGAAAACTTTATGGAGGGAGCCTGATATTTTAATAGAAAAATGGGAGAGAACAAAATTTCTTTGGAAGTAAGGATTATCCTTACATGTTTAATATGCAAAATGCTCTCTGCAGAAAGAATACAGCTTTAAAGATTATTATGAAACATCAGACCCCATTCCATATCTATGTAACCCATGCAGGGGCATTTTGTTAGTGACCCTGTGCATAAAGCACATCGTTCTTGAGTGATGGTAGTTTTTATTTATTTTCCTTGGACAAGTCTTTTAAACCAAATTACTTGGAAACTTCTCAACTCTTGAGATTTAAATGTCTTTTTAAAAATAGAATTTTATATCAAAGTAAATTAGGATGTTTATTTTAATAAAAGGGAGAAATGCAAAGAAATAAATCTGTAAAATTGGTATGCAAATAAAATGTCCAAAGCACACTCCAAATGATTTACTTTTTCTAATTTAAACTTCTTATACTAATAATCCATTACATTATATGGAAGATTTTAAAGAGTTTTCATGTAAAAATGAAACAAACAAATGAAGATAACAAAACAGAAACAGACTCACAGATATAGAGAGCAAACTAGTGGTTACCAGTGGGGAGAGGGAAGTGGGGGGGAAAATAGGAATATGGGATTAAGAGATACAAACTACTATGTATAAAATAAACAAGCTACGAGGATATATTATACAGCACAGGGAATATAGCCAATATTTTGTAAAAAACTTTAAATGGAGTATAATCTATAAAAACATTGGATAACTATGTTGTATACCTGAAACTAATATAATACTGTAAATCAACTATACTTCAATAAAAAATAAAAATAAACTTTTTTTTTTTTTTTTTTTTCCGTAAGCTGGCCTCTCACTGTTGTGGCCTCTCCCGTTGCGGAGCACAGGCTCCGGACGCGCAGGCTCAGCGGCCACGGCTCACGGGCCCAGCCGCTCCGCAGCATGTGGGATCTTCCCAGACCGGGGCACAAACCCGCGTCCCCTGCATCGGCAGGCGGACTCTCAACCACTGCGCCACCAGGGAAGCCCTAAAAATAAACTGTTTTAATGTATATTTTTCTTGTCAGAGGATCAAAACCCTGTGGAAAATTAGAAGTTCTACTTTTTTAAATTTAATTTTTATTTTATATTGGAGTATAGTTGATTTACAATGTTTTGTTAGTTATAGGTGTACACCTAAATGATTCAGTTATACATATAATCCATTCTTTTTCAGATTCTTTTCCCATATAGATTATTACAGAATATTGAGTAGAGTTCCTTGTGTTATACAGTAGGTCCTTGCTGATTATCTGTTTTATGTATAGTAGTGTGAGAAGTTCTGTTTTTCTGATGCTTAGGTAAGTCAACTTGTTTAAGCTAGTTGTTAAGCTAGCTTATTGTTCACACAGCTAGTAAACATCAGAGCTAGTCTTCTTTTTCAAGACAAATTTTTTTCCTCCAGTGTTATTGAGGTATAATTGGCATACAGTACTGTATAGGTTTAAGGTGTGCACCACAATGATTTGACTCGCATACATCGTGAAGTGATTATCACAATAAGTTTAGTAAACATCCATCATCTCATATAGATACAAAATTAAAGAAATAAAAAATATTTTTTCCTTGCAATGAGAACTCTTAAGATTCAGTCTCTTAACAACTTTCATATATAACATACAGCAGTGTTAATTATCATGTTGAACATTAGATCCCTAGTACTTATTTATCTTATAACTGGAAGTTTGTACCTTTTGACTGTCTTCATCCAGTTCCCTCTCCTTCCCACCCTTCACCTCTGATAACCACAAATCTGATCTCTTTTTCTATGACTGAGACTTTTTTTTTAACATTTTTATTGGAGTATAATTGCTTTACAATGGTGTGTTAGTTTCTGCTGTATAACTAAGTGAATCAGCTATACATATACATATATCCCCATATCTCCTCCCTCTTGTGTCTCCCTCCCACCCTCCCTATCCCACCCCTCTAGGTGGTCACAAAGCACCGAGCTGATCTCCCTGTGCTATGCGGCTGCTTCCCACTAGCTATCTAGTTTACATTTGGTAGTGTATATATATCCATGCTACTCTCTCGCTTCATCCCAGCTTGCCCTTCCCCTTCCCCGTGTCCTCAAGTCCATTCTCTACGTCTGAGTCTTTATTCCTATCCTGCCCTAAGGTTCTTCATAATCTTTTTCTTTTTTTTTTTTTTAGATTCCATATATGTGTTAGCATACGGTATTTGTTCTTCTCTTTCTGACTTATTTCACTCTGTATGACAGACTCTAGGTCCATCCACCTCACTACAAATAACTCAATTTCGTTTCCTTTTATGGCTGAGTAATATTCCATTGTATATATGTGCCACATCTTCTTTATCCATTCAGCTGTCGATGGACACTTAGGTTGCTTTCATGTCCTGGCTATGGTAAATAGAGCTGCAATGAACATTGTGGTACATGACTCTTTTTGAATTATGGTTTTTTCAGGGTATATGCCCAGTATTGGGACTGCTGGGTCGTATTGTAGTTCTGTTTTTCTGAGACAGTTTTTTTAGCACAGTTTAGGTTCAAACAAAATTAGGAGGAAGGTACAGAGATTTCCCATAAGCATCCTGCTGCCACACACACATAGCCTTCCTCACTCTCAATATCCCCCACCAGAGGGCTACGTTTGTTACAGTTGCTGAACCTACACTGACACATCCTTATCACTCAAAGTCCATAGTTTACATTAGGCTTCACTCTTGGTGGTGTCCATTCTGTGGCTTTGCACAAATGTATAATAACATGTATCCATCATTATAGTACCATACAAAGTAGTTTCACTGACCTTAAAATCCCCTGTGTTCCACCTATTCATCCTACTCTCCACCCAACCTCTGGCAGTATTGATCTTTGTACTGTCTCCATAGTTTTGCCTTTTCTAGAATGTCACATGGTTGGAATCCTACAGTATGTAGCCTTTTCAGATTGGCTTCTTTCACTTGGTAATAGGCATTTAAGATTCCTCCATGTCTTTTCACGGCTTGATAGATCATTTCTTTTGAGTGCTGAATAATAGTCCATGGTCTGGCTATACCACAGTTTATTTATTCACTCACCTACTGAAGGGCATCTTGGTTTCTTCCAAGTTTTGGCAATTATAAATACAGCTGCTGTAAGCATCCATGTGCAAGTTTTTGTGTGGACATAAATTTTCAATTCATTTGGGTAAATACTAGAAGCATGATTGTTGGATCATACAGTAAGAGTATGTTTAATTTTATGAGAAACTGCTAAACTGTCTTCCAAAGTGGCTGTACTATTTTGCATTCTCGGCAGCAATGAATGAGAATTCTTCACCAGCATTTGGTGTTGATGGTGTTCTAGATTTTTGCCAAATAATGGGTATGTATTGGTATCTCATTGTTTTGATAGAGCCAGTCAATTTACTACAAGTTAAGTGTTTTGTCCATTAAATGGAGAGAGAACTTACACAATGGAAATTTAAAACACTAAACTAAAATATACTCTGTATAAGCCAGAGGAGGACCTGAATTTTAAAAAGATATCACAATATATTTACAGAATATAGTTTCCAGAATTATTGACACTCAAAGATTCACTTTAACTGCCCTTGGCTTCTATCATTTGAACCACAAACTTCAGTCCTTCATTATACGTTGCCTTGTACTCTCCTCTCTCTGAACGTCATGGTTTCCAGGCAACCTCTCCATTCTCTCTAGTTCAGGCTTGGACTTTTAGGATAGTCTCCTAGTTTGAAGATTCTTTGATTCTAGTTTCAGTGTTCCAAACACATTCCACTAGAATGACACCGGATTCTCTTAGTTCCCTGCTTAATTGGCTCCAGCCATCCTATGCTCCAGTCATATCAAACTCCTGTGCTTCCTTGAGTTTGACATATTGCTTCATATCTCCATTTCTTGGCTCAGGCCATCTCAAAACCCAGTTCAAACTCTCTGACCCTCCAGACACAGGCGATCACTTGCTCCGTGGATCCACACTGTGTCTTGTACACATAACATTGTAGCACTTATTACATTGTGCAGTGATTGTTTGCTCATGTATCCATCTTCCTCAATAGACTGTGAACTCTGGGAGTTCAGGCACGAGCAATTCTCCAGCAGTAGCAAGATGCCTGACAACCAGGAACTCAGGAAATAGTTACTGAATGAACGACTCAATTCCCACAGTGATTTAGACCTCACTTTACCTTCTACTTCAAGTTATAATTTTTTTGCAAATATCTTTCTTTTTTGCTAGATTTTAATTGGGATGGAAAAATCTATAGTCCGTAGGGATAGGGCAGGTGACATAAATGAGTGAAGCAGGCTGAGCAGGGACTGTAACAAACTGAGGATATGTTCCCTCTAAGGGTAGATTCTGCTCAGCTCTGGACAGGTGTTCCAAGCAGGAACACCGACTAGTATTGCCATATTCTCCAGTTTCTAAAGATAAGAATCTAGATTTTATGTGAATTTCCAGAATTTTAAGCTGACAATGATAAAAAATAAATAAAAGTATGGTACAGGTCACACCCACATGTCTCTGTTGTGGATCAGCTACAGGCTGCCAGTGAGACACTGTACTGTTCGCAGTTTGATGGCACATGCGGTGTCTGCTCCATGTTTGTCTTCTCCATGATGTTCAGTGTGGTACTTGACTCATAGTAATTCTCTGTTAACTTTAAGCTGATTTAATATTCCACACTCAGTCCCATCTCTGTCCTTCCAAGTTGTCTCATGCTGAAATATCCTATATATATGTATCTTATATTTCCCATTTGTCTTAATTTTTCCTTTTATTTTAGACTTGCTCACGGTCCACCTTCGTTATGATGGCCCATTCCCCCAGATTTTGAGCCACAGCTCTCATTTCTGCATAGTTATTGCCTAGGCCAATGACTTTGGGTCTGATGAACATAACGCCTTGTATTTCCATGAGCTTCTCCATGCATGAGGGCATTGTGGCCTCCAGAGAGATTATAATCTATTGAAGGTGTGGTGTCGTGGTTTATATTTCTAGGTATCCCCGGTATACCTAGAAGAATGCTCAATAAACACCTGATGATTGAATAAATGAGCACACACCGCCAATTTATAAAGAAGTGAATACTTTTCATACTAAAGTGATTGGAGCTCTAATTTTCTTGTCATTCATCATCCAGAGTTCGGATGGCCTAGGAACCCATTAGTAGTCATTATTCTATATTATTAAATGTGAACAGTGGAACACAGTTCTAACTCTTGTTCCTCATTCAGGATTGAGCTCAAGAATCATGATCTTCTGGAAACTGTCCCTGACACTCTCTTCAACCTCCCCATTCGAGGCTGTGATGGGCGCCTCCCCTAGCATTTCCTCCACGTATCTATCATAATGCTTATGACACTGAGTTGGCAAACTGTCTCCCTCTCCAGCTAGAATGATCAGCTTGAGAGCAGGGAACATGTCATTTGATTTTTGTCCCCAATACCTGGTACATACTAGGTGCTGTCTACTAATTTCAGCTTTCATACTAGATTTTAAATTGGAATCTATAGTAAAGATGGAACCTGGTTACTCATAATATCTATATCCATATTAAAAAAAACTTACCTATCCACTTAAAAGTATTTATTTTATTTATGTATCCAAACTTTCAATAGACAGACATCTGTGGAGTACCGACATTGTGTCAGGCACTGTGAATACAAACATTAAAGAGCCTGGGGTGGGAGGAGCCACATGTAAACAAACAGTTATAAGAGCCCAGGAACGGGACAAGTGCTTGGTCAGAAACATGTGCACAATAAGCTAAAGCAGCCAAGAGCAAAGAGTGACCAGTCTTCTTCTAAAAAGGTTTTGTCTTCTTATCATCACCTGGATGAAATGTGCTACATTCACTTATGCAGTTTTATTTTTCTTGTAATGTGATATGAAAAGCCTTTTAATTATAAAAACCTTTGGATGCTGAGCAGTTGGGGAGATGCCAGCCTGATTTGCTCCCAGCTGTGGCTGATCCGTAGCAGCATCCTCTTGTTTAGCTGGAGTCTCAGAGGACGCTCTCAGCCAGCTGGGATGTTTTCAGCAGAGGGAAGCAGGGTGCTATGGGCTAATTTTTTCTCCTTAAACCAGATGGCTTAAGAGGGTACAGGATTAAAAAAAAAAGAGGTGACTACTTAAACCTGAAGGCTTTCTCATGGCCATTATTAGGATGTTCCTTCAGCTTTGAACATCTGAGGTGTGTGAAGTCACTCCAGTCAACTCCCAAAATATCCACTATAGTGAGAGGCTGTGTGGTGCAGTGGGAAGTAAGCTGTGAAAATGTTTCCAGTCATCTTTCTAATAAAATACGTATCTGACCATATTACTCCTTTGCTCAAAAGCCTGCCCGGGATCTGTATGCCTTCAGGATAAAGCCTAAACTTCTAAGCATGATATCCAAAGTTCCCCATCATTTGACCTTCAACTACCTCTCTAATGCTTAACTCCACCATACTTCCTTGCACCCCGTGTTCCAGCCTGGCACCCCAGTTCCAACTCTCCAGGTGAGAGTTTTTCCTCACACCAGGTTGTTCCATGACTTATTGTCTGTGTTCAGACTGTTCTTCAGCACTGGGCTGTTCTCTTTGGCTAGAAAGATGCCTTCTCCTGCATCCTCATCTGTATAATGAACTTCTACTTCCACTTGGCCTTCAAGACTGAGGCCTGGTGCTGCCTCCTCTCTGTTTCCTTATCCCCACTTGCCTCTAGAAAAACTGACCACTTCTCCTTTTTGAAACCACATTATTTTTCATTGATCCTACTACTATTGTTACCTTTACTGTCATGAAACTACTTTGCTTACTTATCTATTCTGTGAATGTGTATGGTCCTGAAGGATAAAGACCATGGTTTATTTGTTTTTGTAATGTTGGGAACTAGTATGGACTGAGCCTATAAGATAGACACACACACACACAAAATATATTGCATGAATAAAGAAAAAACAAGTGAGGGGTAGGATGAAATGATATTGAATTCTAGTTCCACCTCTCTAGGGATGTGGGAGAACTTGGGCATGCCCTCTGAGGGGCAGGTTCCTTGCTTGAGTAATAACCTGGCAGGAAATAATGTTTGTGTCAAGGAGGAGTGATAAAATTCAGAGTAGGCAATGAGCTAGAAACATCTAGAAAAGAGAAAAGTATTAAAGAAAAGTATACATTGAGATCCTATTTCCAGCCATTTGGCAGATTAGATGTCCTAAAAACCCCTCTCATTACAAAGCAGCTAAAAATTCTGAATAGAATGCTTATAAAATAGTTTTAAATGACTGGCAAAGCTTGCAAGTAAGAGAAATCCTTAGAGGCCAAAAACAAAGGGGTACAAGTTCAGAGAAGAAGGCAAATACTGAGACGAGCAGTGGACTGAACAGCTTTTGCAGGTTTCCAGTGTCCAGAGTTGATTGCTGCCTGGAGGGTAGGACTGTGTGGGCCCTGAGGTGGGCTTTAGATCAGAGACCCTTGCAAAGAATCAGGACCGGGCTTCCCTGGTGGCACAGTGGTTGAGAGTCCGCCTGCCGATGCAGGCGACACGGGTTCGTGCCCCGGTCCGGGAAGATACCACATGCCGCGGAGCGGCTAGGCCCGTGAGCCATAGCCGCTGAGCCTGCGCGTCCGGAGCCTGTGCTCCGCAACGGGAGAGGCCACAGCAGTGAGAGGCCCGCGTACCGCAAAAAAAAAAAAAAAGAATCAGGACCCTGAAAGGCTATACCCTAAACAAAAGGATAAAGCACAAAATATTAGCTCTTCAACGATGTCAGGGATACATATCTGACCTCACCTTGGCTTAAAGAGCCTGTTTTTTCAAGGCATGTTAATCAAGGCATGTTTGAATGTGGAAGAAGTTGTACTTTAGGAATAGAGTTCACAAAACTGAATAAATTGGGAGAAGAAGAGAGGGAGCGTCTTCCTGTGTGCTAGGAGAAGGAACTCGGCAATGTAGCTCCAGCGTTATGGGGCAGAGGCACCCTCCAGCTCTGGCTCCAGGTTGCTGATGTAAATGTACTGGGATGGCACAGCCAAAAAAAAAAAAAAATTAAATGTGCTGGCTGGTGGAGGTGACCCACAAGATGGGCTCATTTGGCCATCTAGCTCAGTGACAGCAGCCATTAAGGTCATCTGCCTGGCTGATTTCCTTCTCTAAGAGTCCAGGCTCACCAAGCCACACGCTCATTAAAATGTCTTTCCATAGTGTTTTTCCTAATAGGAGTGAATGTGCTAAACAGCACGTTCTGGTATCTTGAGCAAATCCATTTCTTATTGTACATTCATAGCTTGGCATTATGGCGTATAAGCTTGATCACCCCTGGATACACTGACAAAAATTGAGTTTCAGAGCACGTAGACATTAAGTCTCAGATTTACTATCGTGATAATCCAGTAAGGGACTGTTACCCTCTGAGGTCATGCGTAAAGAGCCAGCTAGTCTCCCTGAGCCCTCTCTTCTTTATTTCTCTATAAATGCAACTGTATCACGTGAACAATGTTGTTAAGGAAAAAATAGTGATGAGGATCAAAGAGACTTTTCAGCAGGATGGGAAGAAGTGTATTAGCCTAAGTGTGAAGAGGGGGCATAGTGAAGGTGACGGCTTGGAGGTCAACCACACAAGGCTTCTGCTGGTTGATTAGGACTGATGTCTTACATATAAATGATCTAGCTCCTCAGAAGACTGTAGTGCAGTGTATGCCTCATTCAAGTAATTAGTTAATTTGGTCAATTAGTCAATCAGTTAAGCAGATTACTGGACATCATATAGATACACAAAGATAAAGGGGTTTTGTTGAACTGCTATTATGAGGACATGATATTAAGATAATACACAAGAATTCTGGCATTAAAGAGGAGGATCTATGCTCTAGACTTTCTGCAGCAGAGGGTAGGCTGACTTCAGCAAAATAGTTACCACACAGATACTGAGTATATACTAAATATACTGTAGTTGGTACTGTGTGAGATAAAAAGAATTTTATTAGATGGGGATAGTATGGTATGCTGTGATACTGGAAAAAACTATATGGGCTTGGGGCTAGATAGATGGAGGGTTGAAGGCAGTCCTATCAATTAACAGCTGATCACCTTGGTGGAATTTTTTGTTGTCTTATTTTCTCAGCTGTAAATTTTGAACAATAATATCTATTTTATGGCAGTTTAAGGATGAATTTAAATATATATTAGGATCACACAGTAAGTGCTCAGTAAATGCTAACTCACTTCTTTTCCCAGGGAGTTACCATTTCTGGAAACAGATATACATAAAATAATAAATCGACAATGCAAGGCCACATATGTTAAGTATCAACTGAGTATTGTGGATGATGAGAAATCTCCTCATTAAAGAAAAAATGATTAAGTCATGGAGAAGATAGACTCTGTGCTAGACCTTGATGGATGGGTAGAAACTAATTAAGTGGAAAGGAAAGTAGATGGTATTTCAGTACATGGCATGAGCCCAGGGCCAGAGGGGAGCATATGCAAGATGTGCTTGGAGAACAGGGAGCATCACAGTTTGAATGGAGTGTAGGATATCTGTGTCAAGAAAAACTAGAGGACTGAGGCAGATTGTGAAGGAACATGGATGCCAGGCTAAGGAATTCAGATTTTATACAGGATAAGCAAAGGCAATGAATATTTCTTTACTCAGCAGAGACTCTGTAGATGCAGTAACTGCTCTTGGTAAGCCTCAAAAGTTTATGTTATGTTATGCTGTGTCTACAACCTCCCAAGATTGCCTGCAAGGAGCTTAACTGAACATTCTAAAGGTCTCTAAAAATAACCTGACTTACAAAGTGAAGGGCTTTGTTTGAGGCTGTAACATAGGGCCTTGGATTTAATTGCCAGCATCTAGTGTGTATTCTTTGTAAAACTCTCTCTTAGCTCTCTTCACTGGAGAAAAAATCTTGGAATTAGTTACATATCTGAGATCCCTATATAATATTAATATCCTTGATAAAAGGAATCAAACAGACCAATGAAATAATCTTCTTCCCACAAATATAAATCAACTATAGATTAGTTTCAATCTAATCTTTTTAAAAATATTAATGTACTTTTATGAATTTCTAATTATTTATTTATTTATTTTTGGCTGTGTTGGGTCTTCGTTTCTGTGCGAGGGCTTTCTCTAGTTGTGGCAAGTGGGGGCCACTCTTCATCATGGTGCGCGGGCCTCTCACTATCATGGCCTCTCTTGTTGCGGAGCACAGGCTCCAGACGTGCAGGTTCAGTAGTTGTGGCTCACGGGCCTTGTTGCTCCACGGCATGTGGGATCTTCCCAGACCAGGGCTCAAACCCGTGTCCCCTGCATCGGCAGGCAGATTCTCAACCACTGCGCCACCAGGGAAGCCCTCTAATCTTAATTAGCTTGAAATATTTGGAATTTTTCCTTATTCACATATCAAATATAATAATGTAATAACCATGTTACTCAATTTGCTTTTGTCTGAATTTCTCAAAAAGGCAAACAAGGAAGCAGTTAAATTTTGCTCTCACATATGCTCTCACTTTTCATATTCATACCTTCTAATCATCATCTCATCTCCAAAGTAAAAGAAAATAAATTACCCCTCTTGTTTTCCTTTATTTCATAATATTTTTGCACAAAACTTCCCTGTTAAGTTGTATATACCATCCATGATGACAGGTATTTGCTTCTGCTTCCTGTTGCACTTTGATTTTTAAAGAGCAGTTACTTACAAAAAGAATACTTTTAGCAATTCTGTTAAAAGAAAACCATAAACATTGTACAGAGTTAATTTTTATAGTTGCACCATTTGCCCACAAGTTTTCATGACTGGTGAAATATTGTTTAAAAACATTATGAAAGCTGGGGTATAAGCAAAAGTAATATTTTATAAACAGATTAGAAAAATCATCCTGCATGTTTTCCTTAAAGGCAAAGCACATTTTAGGAAAGATTTTTATTAAAAAAAATTTTTTTTAACATCTTTTAAAAAAATTTAATTTAATTTATTTTTTTATACAGCAGGTTCTTGTTATCCATTTTATACACATCAGTGTATACATGTCAATCTCAGTCTGCCAGTTCATCCCCCCCCCGCCCCCACTTTCCCCCTTTGGTGTCCATATGTTTGTTCTCTACTTCTGTGTCTCAATTTCTGCCCTGCAAAGCAGTTCATCTGTACCATTTTTCTGGATTCCACATCTATGTGATAATATACGATATTTGTTTTTCTCTTTCTGACTTACTTCACTCTGTATGACAGTCTCTACAAATGACCCAATTTCATTCCTTTTTATGGCTGAGTAATATTCCATTGTATATGTGTACCACATCTTCCTTATCCATTCGTCTGTCAGTGGGCATTTAGGTTGCTTCCATGACCTGGCTATTGTAAATAGTGGTGCAATGAACATTGGGGTGCATGTGTCTTTTTGAATTATGGTTTTCTATGAATATATGCCCAGTAGTGGGATTGCTGGGTCATATGGTAATTCTATTTTTAGGTTTTTAAGGAACCTCCATACTGTTCTCCATAGTGGCTGTGTCAATTTACATTCCCACCAACAGTGCAAGAGGGTTCCCTTTTCTCCACACCCTCTCCAGTATTTGTCGTTTGTAGATTTTCTGATGATGCCCATTCTAACTGGTGTGAGGTGATACCTCATTGTAGTTTTGATTTGCATTTCTCTAATAATTAGTGATGTTGAGCAGCTTTTCATATGCTTCTTGGCCATCTGTATGTCTTCTTTGGAGAAATGTCTATTTAGGTCTTCTGCCCATTTTTGGATTGGGCTGTTTACTTTTTAAATATTGAGCTGCATGAGCTGTTTATATATTTTGGAGATTAATCCTTTGTCTGTTGATTGATTTGCAAATATTTTCTCCCATTCTGTGGGTTGTCTTTTCATCTTGTTTATGGTTTCCTTTGCTGTGCAAAAGCTTTGAAGTTTCATTAGGTCCCATTAGTTGATTTTTGTTTTTATTTCCATTTCTCTAGGAGGTGGGTCAAAAAAGATCTTGCTGTGATTTATGTCACAGAGTGTTCTATGTTTTCCTCTAAGAGTTTTATAGTGTCTGGCCTTACATTTAGGTCTCTAATTCATTTTGAGTTTATTTTTGTGTATGGTGTTAGGGAGTATTCTAATTTCATTCATTTACATGTAGCTGTCCAGTTTTCCCAGCACCACTTATTGAAGAGACTGTCTTTTCTCCATTGTATATTCTTGCCTCCTTTATCAAAGATTAGTTGACCATAGGTGCGTGGGTTTATGTCTGGGCTTTCTATCCTGTTCCATTGATCTATATTTCTGTTTTTGTGCCAGTACCATATTGTCTTGATTACTGTAGCTTTGTAGTATAGTCTGAAGTCAGGGAGTCTGATTCCTCCAGCTCTGTTTTTTTCCCCTCAAGACTGCTTTGGCTATTTGGGGTCTTTTTTATTTCCATACAAATTGGGAAATTTTTTGTTCTAGCTCTGTGAAAAATGCCACTGGTATATATATATATTTTTTGGCTGCATTGGGTCTTCTTTGCTGTGCTTTCTCTAGTTGCAGAGAGCAGGGGCTACTCTTTGTTGTGGTGCACGGGCTTCTCATTGCAGTGGCTTCGCTTGTTGCAGAGCATGGGCTCTAGGCGCGTGGGCTTCAGTAGTTGTGCACTTGGACTCTAGAGCGCAGGCTCAGTAGTTGTGGCACATGGGTTTACTTGCTCTGCGGCATGTGGGATCTTCCTGGACTAGGGCTCGAACCCATGTCTCCTGCATTGTCAGACGGATTCTTAACCACTGTGCCACCAGGGAAGCCCTGCCATTCATTACAATGAATCTGTAGATTGTTTTCGGTAGTATAGTCATTTTCACAGTGTTGATTCTTCCAGTCCAAGAATATGGTATATCTCTCCATCTGTTTGTATCATCTTTAATTTCTTTCGTCAGTGTCTTATAGTTTTCTGCATACAGGTTTTTTGTCTCCTTAGGTAGGTTTATTCCTAGGTTTTTTATTCTTTGTGTTGCATTGGTAAATGGGAGTGTTTCCTTAATTTCTCTTTCAGACTTTTCATTGTTAGTGTACAGGAATGGAAGAGATTTCTGTGCCTTAATTTTTTATCCTGCAACTTTACCAGATTCGTTGATCAGTTCTAGTAGTTTTCTGGTGGCATCTTTAGGATTCTCTATGTATAGTATCATGTCATCTGCAAATAGTGACAGTTTTACTTCTTCTTTTCCGATTTGGATTCCTCTTATTTCTTTTTCTTCTCTGATTGCTGTGGCTAAAACTTCTAAAACTATGTTGAATAATAGTGGTGAGAACAGGTAACCTTGTCTTCTTCCTGATCTTAGAGGAAATGCTTTCAGTTTTTCACCACTGAGAATGATGTTGGCTGTGGGTCTGTCATATATGGCCTTTATTATGTTGAGGTAGGTTCCCTCTATACCTACTTTCTGGAGAGTTTTGGTCATAAATCAGTGTTGAATTTTGTCAAAAGTTTTTTCTGCATCTGTTGAGATGGTCATATGGTTTTTCTCCTTCAATTTGTTAATATGGTGTATCACATTGATTGATTTGCATATATTGAAGAATCCTTGCATTCCTGGGATTAAACCCCACTTGATCATGGTGTATGATCCTTTTAATGTGCTATTGGATTCTGTTTGCTAGTATTTTGTTGAGGATTTTTGCATCTATGTACATCAGTGATATTGGCCTGTAGTTTTCTTTCTTTGTGACATCTTTGTCTCGTTTTGGTATCAGGGTGATGGTGGCCTCATAGAATGAATTTGGGAGTATTCCTCCCTCTGCTATATTTTGGAAGAGTTTGAGAAGGATAGGTGTTAGCTCTTCTCCAAATGTTTGATAGAATTCACCTGTGAAGCCATCTGGTCCTGGGCTTTTTTTTGTTGGAATATTTTTAATCACTGTTTCAGTTTCAGTGTTTGTGATTGGTCTGTTTATATTTTCTATTCATCCTGGTTCAGTCTTGGAAGGTTGTGCTTTTCTAAGAGTTTGTCCATTTCTTCCAGGTTGTCCATTTTATTGGCATATAGTTGCTTGTAGTAATCTCTCATGGTTCTTTGAGTTTCTGCAGTGTCAGTTGTTACTTCTCCTTTTTCATTTCTAATTCTGTTGATTTGAGTGTTCTCCATTTTTTTCTTGATGAGTCTGGCTAGTGGTTTATCAATTTTGTTTATCTTCTCAAAGAACCAGCTTTTAGTTTTATTGGTCTTTGCTATTGTTTCCTTCATTTCTTTTTCATTTATTTCTGATCTGATCTTTATGATTTCTTTCCTTCTGCTAACTTTGGGTTTTTGTTGTTGTTGTTGTTCTTCTTCTTCTTCTTTCTCTAATTGCTTTAGGTGTAAGGTTAGGTTGTTTATTTGAGATTTTTCTTGTTTCTTGAGGTAGGACTGTATTGCTATAAACATCCCCTTAGAACTGCTTTTGCTGCATCCCATAGCTTTTGGGTCGTTATGTTTCCATTGTCATTTGTTTCTACTTTTTTTTTGATTACCTCTTTGATTTCTTCAGGGATCTCTTGGTTATTTTGTAGTGTATTGTTTAGCCTCCATGTCTTTGCATTTTTTACAGTTTTTCCTGTAATTGATATCTAGTCTCATCATGCTGTGGTTGGAAAAGCTACTTGATATGTTTTCAGTTTTCTTGAATTTACCAAGTCTTGATTTGTGACCCAAGTTATGGCCTATCCTGGAGAATGTTCCATGAGAATTTGAGAAGAAAGTGTATTCTGTTGTTTTTGGATGGAATGTCATATAAATATCCATTAAGTCCATCTTGTCTAATGTGTCATTTAAAGCTTGTGTTTTCTTATTTATTTTCATTTTGGATGATCTGTCCATTGGTGAAAGTGGGGTGTTAAACTCCCCTATTATCATTATGTAACTGTTGATTTCCCCTCTTATGGCTGTTAGCATTTGCCTTATGTATTGAGATGCTCCTATGTTGGGTGCATAAATAATTACAATTGTTATATCTTCTTCTTGGATTGATCCCTTGATCATTATATAGTGTCCTTTTTTGTCTTTTGTAATAGTCTTTATTTTAAAGTGTATTTTGTCTGATATGAGAATTGCTACTCCAGCTTTTTTTTGATTTCCACTTGCATGGAATATCTTTTTCCATCTCCTCACTTTCAGTCTGTATGTGTCCTTAGATATGAACTGGGTCACTTGTAGACAGCATATATACGGGTCTTGTTTATGTATCCATTCAGCTAGTCTATGTCTTTTGGTTGGAGCATTTAATCCATTTACATTTAAGGGAATTATTGATATGTATGTTCCTATTCTCATTTTCTTAATTGTTTTGGGTTTGTTATTGTAGGTCTTTTCCTTCTCTTGTGTTTCCTTCCTAGAGAAGTTTCTTTAGCATTTCTTGTAAAGCAGGTTTTTAGCTTTTGCTTGTCTGTAAAGTTTTAATTTCTCCATCAAGTCTGAATGAGAGCCTTGCTGGTTAGAGTAATCTTGGTTGTAGGTTTTTCCCTTTCATTGCTTTAAATATGTCCTGCCACTCCCTTCTGGCTTGCAGAGTTTCTGCTGAAATATCAGCTGTTAACCTTATAGGGTTTCCCTTGTATATTATTTTTTGCTTTTCCCTTGCTGCTTTTAATATATTTTTTTGTATTTAATTTTTGATAGTTTGATAAATATGTGTCTTGGCATGTTTCTCAGGAAAGATTTTTACAGTTGTCTTTTGAGCTAGAACTCTATGGTATTATGAAATTCCAATTAATTACCAAATGCTCAAACCCTCTGCAGTTAGAGTGATATGGGGTGAGTGGTTTGGATTAATTAAACAAAAAATATTTGGATTCAAGTTTTATAGGTCTTCTGTTGACTCTAATTTGGATGCATCCATTTTACTGTAGAAGAATTTGAAACCTGTTTCCTAAGTCCTGACTCCAACATTAACCCCCATTGTCTTTGAAAATAGCCTCTTTCCATTTTCCATCTTGTGTGATAGAGTGAGCGGTGAGGACAGCAAACCAGAACTGCCGTGACCCCTTCCAACTCTAGCATTACATATATTTGGTTAATGAAAATCAGAAATGGAGTTTCACATTTCTAAAACCACAATGCCGTTTGATTATTTAATACATATTTAGTAGTCACCTTGAGGAGAGTAGAGAGGACAGGAATAGCTTTATTTTTAGTTCCTCTCCAAGTTGACCTCTCTTCAGCTTTATACACTTTTCTCTAGATTAGCACTGCCAACAGAACTTTCAGTGAAAAGGAAGGCCTCCTTGTTTGTGTTGTCCAATATGGTAGCCTTTAGCCACGTATGTTATTAAGCACTTGCAATATGGATAGTGAGACTGAGAAACCTAATTTTTCATTTTATTTAATTCTAAGTAATCTATATTTAAATAGTCACATGTGTCTAGTGGCTACTGTAGTGGACAGCATGGTTCTTGAATTTACTTGAATCTCTTTCTCTCATTAAAGAGAATTCTTTTTTTTCTCTTACCTCTGTCTCTGTTCCTTCTTAGTCTTCTTGAAGGGCTCCCCTTGTCTGCTTGATGTTCATAAATGGTGTTTCTAAAAATCGTATCCCTGGCTGCCTTTGACTCTCACTATTTCCCTCTAGCTCTTCCCTATGGGGCAACTTTTCTACGTTTAGGTTTCAGTTTAAATGTTACTGTCTGATCACTCCATCCAAACTAAGTCCCCCACCTCCATTATTTTCTATCACAACCCTTGTATCTCTTCTTCATTGTACTTATCTTACAATGAAATTATATATATATATATATATATATATATATATATATATATTTGTTGTTGTTGTTGTTGTTGCCTGTCTTCCACTAGAATGTAATCTTGTGCCCCTAGCACCTAGCATAGTGCCTGACACATATTAAGGACTTGATATTTGTTGAATAAATTAGTAAATGGGTGGTCTTATCCTTTCCCTTATTGATGATTCACTAATCCATATCTCCAGACCAGATTGCAGTCTCTACTCCAAATTTTATTTAACTGCCTAAGAATGAACTCATTATCTTCCCTAGACTTTTTTTTTTAAAATTCCTTATCATGGTTAATGCTATCTGCCCAATTTTGCAATCAGGAACTTCTGCATTGCCTCTCTCCTGCTCATGTAGCGCTTCTAATCATGTAACAGTTGCAGTCAGTTTTACTTCAGAAATGTCTCTCAAATCATCCTAGCATTGTTGCTTTGGTTTAGGCCTGCAGAGTTGCACACTTGAACCTGCCAGGAATTCCTAACTAGGCTCCTCCTGACGGTCACTCACCCCTGCACTTTCTCCTCCATATGGCTTTCAGAGAAATTTTCTTAAAAAACAAATATAATCATTCCATTCCCCTTCTTTTTAAAGCTCCCATTGCTTCTTCACTACCTAAGGGATAAGATCCTCCTTAGCTTTTTTTGCACGTGAGGCCTTCATGTTTTGGGTTCTGTGGATTCTTTCACCTGCAACCCTTGGCACATTAATTATGGCCCATACCTTCCTATCACACAGAATTTCCTGTTTGCCTGATGGCCAGGTCCTTCTTCAGGCCTTTTTCAAATGTTCTTCCTCTGTTTGGAATACCCATCTCCAGCTGAATGGCTTATCCTTCAACAATTCTCCCAGACAAACTTATCCATCTTCTGGGTAGTTTTCCCAAAGCATTTTGTTTTGGGGGCATTACAGCATTCATCACGTAAAAATATATATGATTTGTCTGACTCTTCCACCAAGTAGAAATTCTTTAAGCACAAGAAGTATTTCTTGTTCAACTTCTTGAAGAATGATTTATTTCTCTGCAGTGGTTAAGAGCCTGGCTTTGGCTTCAGACACACACCTACATTTGAAACCCGGATTTCCACTTATTAACTATAAGATCTGTCAATTCACTTCATCTTGCTGAGCCTCAGTTTTCTTATCCTTGAAATGGGAATAGTGTGGTACTTAAACCACGTAGCTTTTTAAAGTATTAAATGAGATCAAATGGGATAATGAATGTAAATGCCTGGGCCATACTAATAAATAAGTTGCTGGTAGCTCTTACTTTTCACTCAACAAATATTTATTGGGCACACACTATTTTCAGAGTACTGTGGTATAGTTGAAAACTATTATCATATAGACCTGGTCCTCAGAGAATTAATAATCTAGTGGAGGAAATATGACAAATACATAAAACTATACTTTGATACAAAATACAGTAGGTAATAACAGATACATAAAAAGTGCTATGAAGTTCTAGAATGGAGAAAAATAATTCCTGGATGTGGCCTAGGGAAGGTTTGATGCAGGACATTCCATTTAAATTATACATAAAAATATGGCTAGAATCACATCACTCAGCATTATAGGTTCTAGGCAGGGGCAGATGCAGGTTTTGTGGGGTCTGATGGTTTTACAATTTGGGCCCTTTTTTAAAAAAAGAATATAAAATCACGTGTGTAACATTATACACCTTGAGTTTCTTATTCACCCAGAGTGCTAGTACCTGACATCTAAAAAGTGCTTAATAAAGAAGAGCTCCCTTTCTCCTGGCTTCTGTGTGCCCAATACCCAGCAAAGTGCATGGCACCAGGTGTAGGACCTTGAAGTGGCCCATGTAATTGAGGGGCCCTAGAGTTTCAAGGCAAATTCACTTCTGGTGTCGTGCTTGGTGCTGGGAATATAATTATGAACACAACTTAGTTCCTGACTTCATGGAGCTCTCATCTTAGTGGGACAGGAAGTATGTAGAAATAATTAATTATAATAATATTCATACATCCACAAACACTTGGGATAAGTTTTATAACCGGTAGGAGAGCACTGATATGACACAGAGATGTGGGAATTAGGAGGATGTTTAGTGCATAGGGAAAAGCATGAATGAGGGAAGTGAGAATACGTGTTTTTTGGAGAAAAGCAAGTATTCTTGCTTGACAGGAATATAGGGTCCTAGTAGGGCTGCAGTGGAGACCTGGAAGCAGAGGACAGACCTGGAAGATGTTCTTTGATAGGTAAAGAGACTCAATTCTCAGTTCTCAGGAGAGCAGGACAGAGTATTTGCACATACATCCATTCATGTAACAAAAACTTACCCAGCAGCCACTGGGCCTTGGACCTACAAAGCTATGCAAGACACAGTCTCTGTCCCTGAGAGGTTTACACTCTGTGTTATGGGTTGAATATGTCCCCCCCCCCAAAAGATATGTTGAAGTCCTAACTGTCAGTACCTCAGAATGTGACATTATTTGGAAAGAGGGTCATTGTGGATGTATTGGTTAGATTAAGATTAGGTTAATACTGGAGTAGGGTAGGCCACTTCTCCAGCCTGACTGGTCTTCTGAGAAGTAAACAGCCATGTGAAGACACAGAGACACACAGGAAGAATGTCATGTAAAGATGAAGGAAGAGGGGAGAGTTGTGTGTGAACTGCAAGCCAAGGAATGCCCCAGATTGCCAGTTAACCACCAGGAACTAGGAAGAATTCCCATACAGGTTTCAGAGGGAACATGGCTCTGCCACCGCCTTAATTTCAGGCTTCTAGCCTCTAGTATTGTGAGACAATACATTTCTGTTGTTTTAAGCCACCCAATCTGAAGATTGGGAAGATCCCCCTCTTTCTTCATGACTGTTTGAATATTTGCTCTCCTTAGCTCTCTCTGACACTAGCTCTCGTAGGATTCCATTGCACCAGACTCATACGGACTATCCTCATCTTCATACTTTCTCTCTTTATCCACTTAACGAGTATCTGCTGAGAGTCCACTATACTTCAGGAAGGCTCTTCTGGGGCTAGGGCTACAACCATAAAGCAGACAGATTCTACCTCCCAGGAGTTTACAATATAGTGGTAGATCAGAAGGGTAAACTGGCAGTTATAAATCAGTAAGCTAAGATTGTAATCTTCTATAATGATGATAATTTCCTTGTATGTTTGTGTTTTCCACTTGACTCTGAGATTCTTGAGTGTCATAGTCACTTTGTGATTCAGTGTCTGACATCTAAAAAGTGCAGGCTCTCTTTTCTCTGCTCTTGTGTCTCCAATATCTGGTAAAATACCTGGCACAAAGAACATGCTCAATGAATGACCATGGACTAAAAATCTAGCAGACACCCATGTCTCCACGTGAATAAGTTGATCCTAAGAGCTGGTAGTGATAAAAGGCAGATTGCAACACTGGGAACAAAAAACAAAGGGAGGGTGGCTAAGGGATGAGAGGATTTGGTCTAGGAGAAGTGGAGATGAGGCACCCAAAACATGCCACATGTCCATTTGCTGAATTTGATTTCTGTTCTATGAAGGCTAACCTAGGAGTCTTCCCAAGCCTGAATTGCTACTAAAGATTATGTGTAAGAAATTCTAGTTGTCAGACAAGAAGTGGCTTCATGGGTGTGTCACAGGGTAAGTCCAATACAGGGCAAGATGCTTTCTGATATTTTACATCTCTTCCCACCATCTTTCCCCTAAAATAAGTCCTGTTTCCCCATTATCATTCCTTCTACAGGCGAAAGAAGTCCTATTCAAACAAACAAAAACAACAACCATGTAAAAGCTCTAAGTGAATTTGTCTCTTTCATCTTGGTACATCTACATCTACAGTAGGGTATTATAGGAGCTTAACTCACAAACACTGTGTATGACTCACTATGGTGCCACACTGTAGCTCAATTTGATCTGGGTTTCCTGGTGCTTGGATGTGTCACTTAAGCCATAATCCTTACCTCTTAGTGCTAAAGTCATACATTTCTAGAAGAGCCAATGTACCTCATCTAAGTCTTAGGTGGAGGATAAAAGCAGATAAGACATGAGAAAGGGAAAAATGAATAACCACAGGAATGCAGACTCTTGTCCATCCTCATCCTTCTCTGGAAAGAGAGGAGTCCTTGGCTAGGATATTAGGAGCTGAATTTTGGTCTTAACTTTGGTGTGGCCTTGAAAAAAATCTTCTGCCTGTCTCTGGCCTCAGAATAGTTTCTCCATATAGAAAGTAGATGATTGGACATGACAATATTTTAGATATTTGGCAACTCTAATCCTCATATTAACCCCCTTTTCCCAAATTATGGATGGAAACTAAGTAAGTTAAAATTAGGAGAATATTACAAGGCAGCTCCTCACAGAGATGTGTGTTTCCTTGACAGGCAAGGCCAGGTAATCATAATGATATCTCCTTCTGTAAAAATCACATGTATTATTAAATACAAGGCTTGACCTTTGATAGCTGTGGCTCTATTCCATGCCAAAGGTGAAAGGTGTTGATGTAGCTTTTAGTGTCTCCTTGTGGCCCAATCATCATTTGTTAGCATATGTACATATCTATACATAGAGATACATAGAGAGATATGTACATATAGTGATCTGGCACTCCTATAGTTTTGTAAACTGTAGCACTCTCAACCCACTTAAATATTCCAGGAATTGTACAACAGGATTGGTAAGAGGGAATAAAACTACTACCATCAACCCTGGGCTTTTTCATTACTGAACATAATACAAATTTATTTTTTGGTTAGTGAGAAGAGCTTTAGTTTTAATTATAATCACCAATGTTTATTAAGAGCTATGGATATTTAATCCTTATACTGTCCTTATAGGTTAGGTATTATTTTTCTCACTTAAAGATGAGAAAAGAAAGATTAGGGTTCTTGTTCAAGGTTGACCAGTTAAAAGTGGCAGCAGCAGCATTCATACTCCTAATTGCCTATAAAAGCCTTTGCTGCTTCCACTACCTTATACCTTGTATGATCAATTGTCTTATCTCCTCTAGTAAAAAAAAAAAATTGACTGGAAGTGGAGAAAATCACTCAGGGAAAGTGAATCCCTGATTCCTTAGGTCATAATAGGAGAAGGAACTTTAACAAATCATAATTTGTTAAACATAGTCCATGCTTGGGAGATCGCTTCATAACTATATGATAGGATAAAACCTAGGAGCCACCCTTAGGAGTTCTGCACCTAAAGCGGGGAGAAACTCCTGTACACGAAACAAGATAGAAACTACAAGCATTAAGTTGTGTGGCAGAAATTTAATCTGTTATTCCGGCAATCGAAAAGGCTCCTAGGGATACATATGTACAAGTTTCTTATAAACCCTTTTAATGTAATGGTAATCAGTGGAGACCCAGGGGTATGGAAAGAGCATCTGTGTGTGCATGTATGTGAACTAGCACACAGTTGCACGGGCTCTGGACTTATTCTGTCATGTGTAAAATAAGGAGGTGGTTTGAGGTGACACTTCACCTAAAAATATCCTTTTCACATCTGCGACTCTTTCTGAAAGTCTGCCATTGCATTTCTTTGGGTCTAGAAGGGCGTTTGAACCCTTGTGTCTCTTTCTAAATGGGCACACTCTCTGTTCTTCCTTTGCTTCTCTACTGTGTGCTGTGTTCTGTCTTCCACACTCTTGACTATATCTCCCCAAGGGCACATGAGAGGTGCATAGGAAATGTCTGTTAAACAAACAATGAATGGAGGTTTCATTTGCTCGTTAATGGATTCCTGGTATGGAGGAAGAGGGATGAGGTTCTCGCACATCAGAAAGAAAAGGAGCAGATGAAATATAGGGAGATAGGAGAGAGAGAGCTAATTCCTACTGTGAACCTACTGTGCTAGGATATTTACATATTTTTAAAAACTAAATTCTCAAAACAATCTTAGGAAGTAGGTATTAATCCCTTCTCTATAGATTAAAGAAACAGAGAAGTTTCAGTAACAGCTCAAGGTGATGCAGCTAGTAAGAGCCAGTTTTTTTTTTTTTTTTTTTTTTGCTTTATAACAAATTTAATCAGTTATACATATACGTATGTTCCCATATCCCCTCCCTTTTGCGTCTCCCTCCCACCCTCCCTATCCCACCCCTCCAGGCGGTCACAAAGCACCGAGCTGATCTCCCTGTGCTATGCGGCTGCTTCCCACTAGCTATCTACCTTACGTTTGGTAGTGTATATATGTCCATGCCGCTCTTTCACTTTGTCACAGCTTACCCTTCCCCCTCCCCATATCCTCAAGTCCATTCTCTAGTAGGTCTGTGTCTTTATTCCTGTCTTACCCCTATGTTCTTCATGACATTTTTTTTCTTAAATTCCATATATATGTGTCAGCATACAGTATTTGTCTTTCTCTTTCTGACTTACTTCACTCTGTATGACAGACTCTAAAGAGCCAGTTTTTAAATGAAGGTAGAGATAAATCAAAAAGCCGTGTTCTTTAAATTATACCAGGCTGCTCTACTGAGGAGAGGGACTTGAGGACAAGCAAGTATTTCAGAGGTTCAGGAAAAGCACTGTAAGGGGAGAGATGTTTACATATTTTAATATTACGCAACGTTGATCTTGAAATGCAATTTTCCCATTAATGTGCATAATTAATGCTCCACCACAGGAGAATTCTCTATTTGCAAAATGGAATAGGCTGTGAAAAGCATGGCTTTATTCTACACTTCCATGTAGCTTTTATAGAACTGGAGGAGGGAAAATTCCCAACTCTTGATACCAGCCCATGTGAGCATGAAAATTCCTCAGTCTGAAGAGGGTGCTCTCTTCCCTTTGGGTTTGGTAGTCACTTAATAAAAATCACTGAACCCACATCTGAATAGTGCTACCAGTTTCCTCCAAATTAGCTGCCTTTTCTTTTATCCTGAAATTACATAGATGTAAGCTCAGTGAATTTTTGCAGTTTTCAACATTCTGTCACTCTCACTAGACTGTGTGCTCCTCAAAGGCAGTAATTGGGCCTTTTTGTTCTTGATTTTCTCAAATGCCTCACTAGAGTGTCTGGCATATACTGGGCATCCAGAAAACACTAGTTGAATGAAAGAATGAATGAGAGATTCAGCAATCAGATCACTGATTGAATGAATGGATGGATGGTGCTTGTCTCCTATACAAGTCTTCTTGAGCAGTCTAATTTTTCCATGTAACAAGCAGGAACCTTTAACTGACTATGATCCATCAGTCAAAGATTGCTGACCCATATCTTAAGAGCATACTTCAGTGGAGTAAACATTTACCAGGACTGGAAATCAGAGAGATTAAGTAAAGCAGAGAGATTAAATAAAGGATAAAGACTACTGACTGTTTTTCTGTAATAGAGGGACATCTGGCTTATGGCATAGGATATGGATGTGCTCTTTCTTTAAACTCTTTTGTAATTGGCCAGGAGAAGGAAGTAAACAGAAATCCTAATGAAATTTGAGGGTCTCTGAGGGATTAGCAATACATGCAGAGAAAAACACCAGATTCAGTTTGGATATATAAAGATGGATGTTTCAAGAGGAGTAATCTAATGAAGGCTGACAAATGATACTCAAAGCAATCCTCTTCATTTCCTGCTCTCCACAGCCATGCCACCTTACGGGTCATAGGCGGGCAAGGTAAAAATATAATGAAAATCATTCTTTATAAGTGGTTCAGGTCAAGGTCACATGTGATGTCCAGTAAATATTCATCAGATGAGAATGAGGCTGCTTCTACTCATGTGATGGATGAACAACCATGAACCCTCTGACCATGACTTCTGATGAGACGCATCTTTGTGAATAACAGGACAGAGAAGGACCTACTCTATCAGACTAAAAGATGTGGTTGTATGTCTTTGACATTTCTGTTAAGACAAGATGGTCTAGTGGTGAGAGTATGGGGCTGGGAGATAGGCATATGGGTTACAGTCAAGGCTTTTCCCCTTCACAGATACACGATCTTGAAAAAGCCACTTACCTTGTGACACATCTGTAAACAGGATAAGTGATTCTTACTCAGCCTCCCTTTAAATAAATTTGTTATTGGGGCCAAATGGAGTGATGTCCTTGAGATGCCTTTGTAAATTACATTGCACTATACAAACATAAGCCTGGTACCTTCAGGGTGAACAGCAAAAGAGAAGAATAAAAGGAAAAAGAAAGAAATGAATGGAGAATAAAAAGTAAAAGAAGAGGAGGAGGAGGAGAAAGTTTCTAGGGAAAAGGGAGGGGAGAGGGAGAAAAGACAGAAAATAAGAGGGGCCTGGAAAAAGAGTTGGGAGAGTAGGAGAGTAGCATGCAGCAGCAGCGAGGAAGGATCTCTACGTTCTGGCACACAGACAGATAAACAAGCAAACAAATACATCAAACAAACAAAAAAACAACGGAACAGCAGAACGGCTCAGAGATGGAATTTAGAGAATTACATCTTTGCAGAGATCACACATTTCTGATAAGCACTGGAAATCTCCATCAAATGGCCTCTCTGGAGGAGACAGTCAACCATGAGTCAGCCTCCTTATTATAAATTTCTAAATAGCAAGCTCTACTGAATTCATGTTCTAGTCTGTGCTCAGCTCGGAAATGCACTCAGACACATTCTTAATCATTGCTTGTGCAGCCCTTGATGATAGCCCTTTCTTTCTCTTTGCCTAGTTAATGCCTACTCATTGTTCAGAGGCTTCCAAGACCTCCCTGACCTTCCTGAGGAGGTCAGATCCCCTATTCCAGACACTCAGAGCAGCACAGGTCACTTTTTCATAGCACCCACGTATAGGTTTGCATTTGTTTGTGCAATTATTTGATTAATGTCTGCTTCTTCCCACCAGACTGAGGGGCAGAGTTAGTGTCTGCATGGCTCATCATTATAATTCCAATTGAATTTATTGATTGGTCATAACAGACTCAAGTCAGCAAGGTCAGCCTTAATACTGGAAAGATGCTGAAGAAAGGACAGTATTCAAAGAGGGATAATAGTGCAAACATAAAGAGCAGGTTGGAGCCAGAACAATTAGGAGTCTAGTGATTGATAGAACTTTCTGACAGTTTGGGCAGCTAAATCCTGTCATGGAATAATGTTTCCTGTATTCATTTTTACTGGTCTAACAAACATACAACTGGGTGTTTTCTTTTCTTTTTTTTGTTTTTTTACATCTTTATTGGAGTATAATTGCTTTACAATGGTGTGTTAGTTTCTGCTTTATAACAAAGTGAATCAGTTTTACATATACATATGTTCCCATATCTCCTCCCTCTTGCGTCTCCCTCCCTCCCACTGGGTGTTTTCTTGATTCCTCCTTGGTTCATTCAGTGTATTAACTAGCTTTCCAGTGCCATATCAGTCAGTGTCATGGGTGATCATATTATTATTAGCATTAATTATTATGAGTATTGATTAAGAGCAGCAATTTTCTAGTTGAATATTCTGCAGCACACTCTTTCAAATGTTTAATTATATAATAACGAGGAGGAAGTTTATTTACAATTTACTTTGAGTCCTTTATTAAACCAATTTATTAAAAATAAAGAGCTTTCCAAGGAATATATGCAGGGATAAGTAATCATGTTGGCATTGAACTATGCACAGAAAATAAGGACTATTTATAGAAAACCCCTAAACCAAACTCCCCAGTGGACTCTGTGGCATCCCTCTAAGATAAATTCCAGCTGCTTGGCACTGAGCAGCCTCCGTGTGCAAGGCCAGTGAACAGGATAGCCCAGCAGCTCTGAATAACCAGACTCCTAATCTGTCACTTCCAGGTTTCTTCCTAGTTCTGCAGGGTAAAACATATGCCAACAGTGGGGAAATATTATTCCTTCATTTCTTCTAATTCAGCACGTTTCAAGCTAGTGAAATCATGTTAGGTGGTCATTCTACTTTTGTTAATGTTCTTATATGAAACTGGATTTTTGACAATGACTAAAAACTTCCAAAACCCCGGAAATCATATTGAGCTCCACATCGTATTTCAGTGTCTTACTTAGGCCTCCAAATTGGCCAACTTGGAATAACAAAACACATGTAATTCTGAGGAGGCAAGAGAGGGTGGTGACTTAGAAATGTGGGTTTCAGTCTCAATTCTGCCTCTTACTGGCTGTGACCTTGGGCACCACCCTTAACTTCTCTAAGCCTCAGTGTCCCCATCCATAAAGTGGGTTAGTATTCTCATACATAATGATAATAATTGTCATTGGAACCAAATGAGATCCACATAAAGCACTTACAACATATCAGCTAGTATTAAATTTGTAGTATTTAATGTTATATTTTTAGCATTTGAATATAGAAAATATCCTTTTTGAACTTTACTGTCTATGTTTCTGAACTGCCTGCTTTTATGATGGAGTGTTCTACTTATTTTACATCTTTCCTGTTTTCATGGTTTTTAAGGAAGGCTTTCCTCAGTGGAATAATGATGACAATGGTTAATATTTATAAAAGTCTTTACCTGGGAAAATATAAATCTAGATTCTCAATGTCATCTTCTAAAATCTTTTTTGATATTTTACTCAAAATTCCAAATTTAGAACCTTCTGTCTGTCCTATATAAAGAATTGGACAAATTTTTTTTGAAACACAGTTGTTATTTCAACAGCAGTTGGCGATAGAAATCAGCCCTGTGAGAGAATTAGAATTCCATGTATTGGTAGCCCTTAAATATTTCCCAGTTCTCTGCAGCCTCAGCATTTTTTCAACACTGATAAATTTTTGGCAATCCTTAAAGTTTGCTGTGATGACACCTTTTATATTTCAGCTCTACACATGTAAGGAAGAAAGATTGTAAGGCCTAGGAAAGGATGTCTTTTGGAGTAAAGAAATGGAAAAAAGAAGCAGTAGGCCAGTAGAAACGGGGCTAAGAAAAATGAGCCGACAGCTCAACTAGGAGCAGAGGTGGAAACTGCAGGGACACGAGGAGAAATGAAAAGAAAACACATGATTGTGAATTGGCGGAAACAGAGATGATCAGGGGTTACCCACTGCTCTGATTAATTCCTAATAAATCCCCTGAGGTTTAAGCTCCGAAGTTCACTCTCCCCTTCTGGGATGGAAGGAGGGGGCCATAAACTTTCTTAGTCTTTTCACGCAGCTAAGGTCCTTCCACAGGTGACCTGGCAGCAAAAGTAAGGGTGGGAATCTCACCCAAGAAGATGGTCTGTCTTTATTGGACTATAAATCAGAAGAAAAAAAAAATTTTTTTTTGGTGGAGGGAGTTTGATTTCTTTCAGGCACTTATAAAAATCAACTAGCTGTTTGTCTCTTTAATTTTCCTATATTCTCCCTAAATAAACTCTTCAGCGGGCCGGAGGGCAAAATAAAGGGGGTAACAACTATATATATTTTTGTATATTCTAAAAATATACAGGGCATCCCTGGTGGCGCAGTGGTTGAGAGTCCACCTGCTGATGCAGGGGACATGGGTTCATGCCCCGGTCTGGGAAGATCCCATGTGCCACAGAGCGGCTGGGCCCGTGAGCCATGGCCACTGGGCCTGCGTGTCCGGAGCCTGTGCTCTGCAACGGGAGAGGCCACAACAGTAAGAGGCCCATGTACTGCAAAAAAAAAAAAAAAAAAAAAAAAAAATATATATATATATATATATATACATATATATATATATATATATATATATATATATATATATATACATACACACACACACAAAAATCCTCTTCAGTAACCTAACTTGCCCCTCTGTTTTGGTGAGGTCACTTATGTTTCTGTGGCAAATAACAATTTTTGACCACTGACCCCAGCAACTATACAACCTGAATGAAGTCTCTCCTTTAGATCTGCAAGTAATTCAGTGTATTTCTCAGCACATCCGGCCTCCTTAGTTACTCTGGGAAACACTGCTTAGCACTGCTTTTGAGGGTCAGGGTGCAGAAATGTGTTGGAGGAAGTTGAGCGTTCACGCTGGTTAGATTCGGGAAAGGTGGCTGGGTCTGCGAGTGGGTGGGTAGAGATAACTCAAGCCAACTACCCCTGAGGGCCAGCTGTTTAGAGTCCAGTGGTCCCTAAGGTTTCATTTCTGGAAATAGTTCTATAAGTCTGGAAGTCAAACTTTTATATCCTGCAAAACTCATGAAATTATAAAATGTTAAGAGTGGGACGGAATCTAACACACTGTTTAACTCAACCTCATCACTTTGTATATGAGGTAACTGAGATGCACTCAAAGTCACAGAGTAAGAGGTGGCTGACTTGAACTCAGAATCCGGGTCTCCTGATTCTCAGGTCAATAATGCTTCCACTTTCTACAGTGACCATATATTTTGGAACTAAATATGTAGGCACTTAGACTAAGAAGACTGACTGAGTACTTTAAATCAGCATCGTTCTGGGGGATTGGAAGTATGTTAGCTGTAAAAAAGCTTCTCTATTAAGGCAAAAGGAGCTGTATAGAGAACAAAAAAGAAAATGATTCCAGTTGAGGTCCTGTTCCCATAGTGTCATTGGAAAGGACAGCTGTTCAGGCCCAATATGGGAACACCAGAGGCTCCCTGGCTCCACCAATGCACGGTCTCAAGGGCCTGTCGTGGTCTTAGAGCGTGGAGAGGGAGTCTCTTGTGCCAAACAGAGGTAGTACACGGCTATCGCTACAGCAACGGGCCTGTTCCACTGAGCAAGAATGACAGTGATACCACCACAGACGAGTCAACCTGAGAGGATGGGTTCCCTTAGATGCATTTGTTTATAGGCAAGACCACTTATTGGTTCTCCTTGGGATATTTACCGACATCTGGATTTGGGAGAAATTTTTGGTTGGGATCAATTAGACAAAATATCCACTCCATATGAATTCCTTCTATTCATAGAGGGTGGTTAACATCTTTCAGGGCAGGTATTTTATTGATGTGAAAATGCTAGTTTCTAGAAAATTCTGCCTCTGTATTGTTGCTAAAATGATCTTCTATGGTAAGATAAAACAGTGTATGTCCTCTGCTGGACAAAAGGAAGATATTTGAGTAGCTGAAGGTACTGCTTAGTCTTTGCAATATTAGCAAAGTACTTCTAGGTTTTTTTTGCATGTGATTTTCTTCTTTTTTTTTTTAAACCCCCTGCCTAGTTCCAAATACATTCTGCAAAATGTAATTTGTGTCACCTCTCCTGAGAATCCTACCTACCTTCCCAGAGGCAATCACTTTTAACCGTTTCGGTTTTAATTCTAGTGGTTACTTCCCTATTGCTAAACATATGCTTATACTAGAGCCGTTGACGCTTGACCGAAGGGCGGGGGTTAATCTGAGTATAATTTAATGTCAGCCCTCCATATCTGAGTTTCCTCCACATCCGTGAATTCAACCAGCTGCAGGTAGTGCAGTACTATAGTATTTATTATTGAAAAATATCAGCATCTAAGTGGACCTGCACAGTTCAGATCACATTGTTCAAAGGTCAACTTCATTTCATTAAATTCTATTTTGTTCCCAGAACAAACGAAATCCCTCTGTCTTCCTGAGGATAGTTTTTGTTACGTGTGTTTAATCTTGTTTCTGTCACTTGGTAGGTTTGTTAAGATATTTGGTAACTCGTGGTTGTCTGTTCCTATTTAAGAATGAGGTAGTAGAAAGGTCTCAGAAAGTACTGCATATAAGGGCAAAACTTTTTCACTGAAAGGCTTCAGGTTAGGGGAGCAAACCCGAAACTGTCCCCCTAACTAGCACATAGTGCAGGGCTTTGGTGTGGGGCACGATGCAAATGAGCTTATCTGGGTTCCTCAGAAGAGTCATCCTATTTCTTCAGAGCAGAAAGTTCATTTTCTGACTGGTGGTAAGTGCTTGCCTGGCAGCTGTTCTGTGTGTAGGGGTGTGCACGCTGAGTGGGGGCATCTTCTATTCTCAGGCTCTGCTCTCAATCCCATCTGTTGTCACTATTCTGAAGTCTCCGAGTTCCCTGGGTTCTGTTAGGCGGATCTGCTTCCTCCTGAGCTGTGGGCTCCTCTATACTTTGCAGCTTCACCGTGGTGGGCTGTTTTGTGGGTGGCATCCCTGGAAACACATCTCCAGGAGATGGCAGTCACATAGAATACCATGTGTAAGGTGCCCCCGGAGCTGTGTAAGGTACAGGACATGCCTTTCCTCTGTAGGTGATCTAAGGCAGGGACTGCTTTGTTCTGTTTCTTCAATTATTACCCTTCCATCTGCTTTCTGTCATGCAGAAGTATGCTGAAATCTTTTGGCCTTTGACGCTCCCTTCTCATTTCCTTTACTGTTATGGGACTGTCCCTTTTTTTTTTTTTATTCCATTAGCTTCTTTTTAATGGGGTCTCAGGAGGAAAAGGAGATTAAGATATGGGCTGCATCTGTCAACTTGAACCTGAAGCAAGGAGCTCATACTGTTAATGGGGATGTTATTCTGCCTCGTTATGTCTGGCAGAGTTATAGATGATTCAGATATCAATTTAAAAAACAGCAGTAACTCTAGGTAGAGGCTCAGTTAGACAGTTTTGTTGTCTCCATGGATTGAATTAACTGGAAATCTGAAATATATTTCCACTTATTTTATGTCAAGTAAATAGCAACTTCAGTGAAAAATATATAAACCTATGGCCTTTTAAAGCACATTCATTTCAATAAATATCCTAAGTAGTTGCTTTTCATGGAAGCATTAGCAAGGAGAATTCTGAAATAATGAAATTTCCAGTTTCAGCTGATTGCCCACGTGCAGCAGTATAACACCTTAATGGGAAACCTGCTAAAGACCCATTGGCCTATGCAAAATGAAAAATACCTCTCCCACTATGCGTTCAGTGACAGTGATTGTATGCCACATTATCTGTGTATTTGATGGCCAGCTGGGATATATAGCATAAACTTTAGTGCTCTGTGCTTTGTAGAGGATTCCTGAGGTGTCCCCTTCTAAATATTCCAGCAATGCAAGATTAATTCTACCTCAAATATTTTATTTTATATCAAGAAATGTTTTACATACATAGGTACATATATATGTATTTAATAACAAGTTTCAACGTGGGTCTTCAAACTAACCTAAGCTTTAAAAATGAAAGTTTTGTTTGTTTTCTCACAATACTTGGACGAAGCATATATACAACTAGTACTTATTGAGGGTCCTACAGGTACCTGCTGCTTTTACAGAAAGTTGGTGAGCGCTATGCTTTTCTCCCTTTTGGCTGAGGAGGCAGCTCATGCTTAGGGAGGGGATGAGTCCTGTTTAACAACAGACAGCAGAGAGGTCAGGATTCAAAACTAATTCTTTGATTGCAGAGTCAGTTTTCTTCCATGATTGCAGGGAACAGAATATTTTTCATAGTTCATTATTAACTAGATATGAGGCAAACTGCTTTATACCAGTTGGAACAATGGGACATAGCTGAGAATACCGTTTCCTGTTTTTTAGAAATGGAGTCACTCTGTGTTATGACATCAGGGTAAGGCCTTCACATTTTTGGCTTCATCTTAACAGAGAATTAGAATTAGTGGCTGCATTTATCACAGAGGTCATTTCACTCAAGTGGAAAACAGTGCAAAATGCTGAAAGACTGCTTACTGGCAAACTGCTAATAAGCTTTTGTGAATAAGAAGAAAGAAGGAAAAGGTTTGGAAATAGCTCTAGAAGGAAATGCCATTATTTAGCATAGCTGAAGTAAGGCTTCTTTGTGTAATGACTGAACTGTGGGATGATAGCCACCCTGCACGCTGCCAAAGGAGGTCTTTATAAGGAACTAGGAAGGTGAGCTGGAGACCAGTGGTAAGCTCAGCCTCCACACCCTCGTCTCTACCACAACTAACACCTTAGGCACTTAGTGTGCATGTGGGCCTCCAGTGCCACCCCAGATGCTGGGCTAGTCGTTCTACTTAGTGATTTCTAGGCTGAGAGTCAGTTCTACTTCTTTATCATTTTTTATCCTAGGAACTTCTTCACTATGTCTAACTTAGCCTGAATGTGACTTATAAATAGTGGGACCAGTGCTTTCCCACTCAATAAAGACTTTTTTTTTTTTTTTTTTTTTTTTTTTTTGCGGTACGCGGGCCTCTCACTGTTGTGGCCCCTCCCGTTGCGGAGCACAGGCTCCGGACACGCAGGCTCAGCAGCCATGGCTCACGGGCCCAGCCGCTCCGCGGCATGTGGGATCCTCCCGGACCGGGGCACAAAGCCGCGTCCCCTGCACCGGCAGGCGGACTCTCAACCACTGTGCCACCAGGGAAGCCCTCAATAAAGACTTTTCATGCCACAGTATAGGGGATGGAGTTGGACAGTGAAGTCAAATTTGATTTCCAATCTAGGCTTGCTATTTTCTATGTAAAGGTCTTTGGGAAAATTACTTAATGTGTCTGAGACTCCATTTTTAGAAAAAAAAAGATGCCTATTTTACAAGACTATTTTGGAAATAAAATCAGATAAGATAGATAAATGGACGGATAGATGAATGGATGGATAGATAGATGGCCTGGCACCTAATAAGCACCCAATAAATGTTAGTTTCTTTTCTCCTCCCTCGAAGAAATAGCCATGAATTTGTACTATTTTTGTTCCCAATAAATTGCACATTTTGAATATAATCTCATTAAGCCTCTAATGAAGCTTTCTTCTTCAAACCAAAGCATCCTAATCCTGCTAGTGTTTTCTTTCTTTTTTTTTTTTTTTGCTGTATGCGGGCCTCTCACTGCTGTGGCCTCTCCCGCTGTGGAGCACAGGCTCCGGACACGCAGGCTCAGCGGCCATGGCTCACGGGCCCAGCCGCTCCGCGGCATGTGGGATCCTCCCAGACCGGGGCACGAACCCGCGTCCCCTGCATCGGCAGGCGGACTCTCAACCACTGCGCCACCAGGGAAGCCCCTGCTAGTGTTTTCTTGACAAAATGCTGTCTCATCCCTTTGTTAACTCTGGATGTCTTTTCCTTGGTCCTTTCCACATATCCAATTTTACATGCAGAATTCAAAACCAGTCATATCCTTTGGAGGATATGACAAGCAACTTAGAGTTGCTTTAGAGTTTTGTCTAAACTATGGCACTTTCTAGAAGGAGAAAACCAAGGAGGGTAGTATGGAGGGTACAGTCACAAGCCTGCATGAACTTGCACTGCAGGTGATGACTGTTGGATGTTCTCAAGCCCAACTGGAGAATGCTCACAGGCTGCAAAGATTATTTCCTCTCATGTTTTGAAGTGGTCTCTTTACTCTAACTTTTTAAGATATATATACTAGAAATGTAAGAACATTTCTTATTCTGGTCCTAAATTCTTCTTTTGGCATTGAGGATAAGCTGATGTGTAGAAAACAGCTTAGGTTAGTCTTTCCTTGTTTAATAAGCACTTAAATATAATCTTGGTAATTAAAGTATTTTTAATATAAATATGAACTCAGCAATGAGGTAAACTCAAACAATGATTTGAATTGCTTCCACAAATGATTATTACCCATATATATAGGAAAATGCCTCTCCAGAATATAGCAAAGATACCAGTCCCTGACTTTTAACAAATCCTTATTTATTATATATTAGAAACTCTCATTCCTTATTAATTAAGTATATATTATGTATAACAACAACAGCAACAACTACTGTAACACACATATAATGCCAGTACTATTATAAAAAATAAATTATATGTATATATAATTTTAATTCTTGAAAGAACTCTACAAGGAATCATCATCAGTATTTCCATTTTACATTAATTAGGAAACTGAGGACAATGAAATCAAGTAACTTGCTATCACATAGCTAGCAACTTCCTTAGCCCTGGTTTAAATTCTGGGAGTCTGGTGAGGATCCATGATCTAGACCATCTTGTACATTATTACAGAACCAAATGGTCTGAAGTATTGACTGAGAACTTCTTGTGTCTTTTTTTTTTTAAATGGAATAGAACAAATGTCACAATGGAGATAGTAGTTTACTGTTGAGAAATGAGTTACTTACTGTTGAGAAAAGAGTTATTTAATTCTTCCAGAGCAAAGTTTCTGTTTAGTCATCCATTCCTATCTCTGTTTTTTTTTTATTGGAGTATAGTTGATTTACAGTGTTGTGTTAGTTTCAGGTGTACAGCAAAGTGAATCAGTTATATATATATGTCTCCATCCTTTTTCAGATTCACCTCCCATATAGGTTATTATAGAATGTTGAGTAGAGTTGCCTGTGCTATACAGTAGGTCCTTATTAGTTATCTATTTTATATATAGTTGTGTGTATATGTTAATCCCAATCTCCTAATTTATCACTTCCCCCCATATTTCCCCTTTGGTAACCATAAGTTTGATTTCGAGATCTGTGAGTTAGTTTCTGTTTTGTAAATAAGTTTATTTGTATCACTTCTTTTTTTTTTTTTTTCTTTTTGCGGTATGCGGGCCTCTCACTGTTGTGGCCTCCCCCGTTGCGGAGCACAGGCTCCGGATGCGCAGGCCCAGCGGCCATGGCTCACGGGCCCAGCCGCTCCGCGGCATATGGGATCCTCCCAGACCGGGGCACGAACCCGTATCCCCTGCATCGGCAGGCGGACTCTCAACCACTGCGCCACCAGGGAGGCCCCTGTATCACTTCTTTTTAACTAGATTCCGCATGTAAGTGATATCATATGATATTTGTCTTTCTCTGTCTGGCTTACTTCACTTAGCATGATAATCTCTAGGTCCACCCATGTTGCTGCAAATGGCATTATTTCGTTCTTTTTTTATGGCTGAGTAGTATTCCATTGTATATATGTACCACATCTCATTTATCCACATGTCTACAAATGACTCAATTTCATTCCTTTTAATGGCTGAGTAATATTCCACTGTATATATGTACCACATCTTCTTTATCCATTCATCTGTAGATGGACATTTAGGTTGCTTCCATGTCTTGGCTATTGTAAATAGTGCTGCAATGAACATAGGGGCGCATGTATCTTTTTGAATTATGGTTTTCTCCAAATACATGCACAGCTGTGGGATTGCAGGATCATATGGTAGTTCTATAGTAGTTAGTTTTTTAAGGAACCTCCATACTATTCTTAATGGTTGTACCAATTTACATGACAGTGTAGGAGGGTTCCCTTTTCTCCACACCCTCTCCAGCATTTATTGTTTGTAGTTTTTTTTTTTTTTTTTGATCATGGCCATTCTGACTGGTGTGAGGTGGTACCTCATAGTTTTGATTTGCATTTCTCTCATAATTAGTGAGCAGCTTTTCATGTGCTTCTTGGCCATCTGTATGTCTTCTTTGGAGAAATGTCTATTTAGGTCTTCTGCCCATTTTGGGATTTTTTTTTTTTTTGATATTGAGCTGCATGAGCTGTTTGTATAGTTTGGAGATTAATCCCTTGTTGGTCGCATCATTTGCAAATATTTTCTCCCATCCTGTAGGTTGTCTTTTCATCTTGTTTATGGTTTCCTTTGCTGTGAAAAAGCTTTTACGTTTAATCTGTTTATTTTTGTTTTTATTTTCATTACTCTAGGAGAAGATCAAAAATGATATTTATGTCAGAGAGTGTTCTGCTTATGTTTTCCCCTAAGAGTTTTATAGTATCCGGTTTTACATTTAGGTCTTTAATCCATTTTGAGTTTATTTTTGTGTATGGTGTAAGGGAGTGTTGTAATTTCATTCTTTTACGTGTAGCTGTGCAGTTTTCCCAGCACCACTTATTGAAAAGACTGTTCTCCATTGTATATTCTTGCCTCCTTTGTCATAGATTAGTTGACCATAAGTGCGTGGGCTTATTTCCAGACTTTCTATTTTGTTCCATTGATCTATATTTCTGGTTTTTGTGCCAGTACCATACTGTTTTCATGACTGTAGCTTTGTAGTATAGTCTGAACTCAGGGAGCCTGATTCCTCCAGCTCTGTTTTTTCTCTCAACATTGCTTTGGCTATTCGGGGTCTTTTGTATTTCCATACAAATTGTGAAATTTTTTGTTCTAGTTCTGTGAAAAATGCCATTGGTAATTTGATAGGGATTGCATTGAATCTGTAGATTGCTTTGGGCAGTATAGTCATTTTGCCAACGTTCATTCTTCCAATCCAAGAACATGGTATATCTCTCCATCTGTTTGTGTCATCTTTGATTTCTTTTATCAGCATCCTATAGTTTTCTGCATACAGGTCTTTTGCCTCCTTATGTAGGTTTATTCCCAGGTGTTTTATTCTTTTTGATGTGATGGTAAATGGGATTGTTTCCTTAATTTCTCTTTCTGATCTTTTGTTGTTAGTGTATAAGTATGCCAGAGATTTCTGTGTATTAATTTTGTATCCTGCAACTATACCAAATTCATTGATGAGCTCTAGTAGTTTTCTAGTGTCATCTTTAGGATTTTCTATGTATAATATCATGACATCTGCAAATAGTGACAGTTTTACTTCTTCTTTTCAAATTTGGATTCCTTTTATTTCTTATTCTTCTCTGATTGCCATGGCTAGGACTTCCAATACTATGTTGAATGAAAGCCTTTTTCCTGATCTTGGATGAAATGCTTTCAGTTTTTCACCATTAAGAATGATGTTAGGGCTTCCCTGGTGGCACAGTGGTTGAGAGTCCACCTGCCGATGCAGGGGACATGGGTTCGTGCCCCGGTCCAGGAAGATCCCACATGCCGCGGAGCGGCAAGGCCCGTGAGCCATGGCCGCTGAGCCTGTGTGTCCGGAGAGAGGTCACAACAGTGAGAGGCCCATGTACAGCAAAAAAAAAAAAAAAAAAAAAAAAAAGAATGATGTTAGCTGTGGGTTTGTTGTATATGGCCTTTATTATATTGATGTAGGTTCCCTCTATGCCCACTTTCTTTTTATCATAAATGGCTGTTGAATTTTGTCCAAAGATTTTTCTGCATCTATTGGGATGATCACACGGTTTTTATTCTTCAGTTTGTTGATGTGGTGTATCACAGTGATTGATTTGTGGATATTGAAAAATCCTTGCATCCCTGGGATAAATCCCACTTGATCATGGTGTATGACCCTTTTAATGTGTTGTTGGATTCAGTTTGCTGGCATTTTGTTGAGGATGTTTGCATCTATGTTCTTCAGTGATATTGGCCTGTAATTTTCTTTTTTTTTTGTGGTATCTTTGCCTGGTTGGTATCAGGGTGATGGCAGCCTCTTAGAATGAGTTTGGGAGTGTTCATTCCTCTCAGTTTTTTTGGAATAGTTTCATAAGGATAGGTGTTAACTCTTCTCTAAATGTCTGATAGAATTCACCTGTGAAGACATTTGGTCTTGGACTTCTGTTTGTTGGATGTTTTTTAATCAGAGTTTCAATTTCAGTACTTGTGATTGGTCTGTTCATATTTTCTATTTCTTCCTGGTTCAGTGTTGGAACATTGCACCTTTCTAAGAATTCGTCATTTTCTTCTAGGTTGTCCATATTATTGGTGTATAGTTGCTTGTAGTAGTCTCTTATGATCCTTTTTATTTCTGTGGTGTCAGTTGTAATTTCTCCTTTTTCATTTCTGATTTTATTGACTTGGGCCTTCTCTCTTTTTTTCTTGATGAGTCTGGCTAATGGTTTATCAATTTTGTTTATCTTTTCAAAGAAAAAGGAAAAAGAACCAGCTTTCAGTTTCACTGATCTTTTTTATTTTTTAGTCTCTATTTCATTTATTTCTGCCCTGACCTTTATGATTTCTTTCCTTCTACTAACTTTGGGTTTTTAAAAAACTTTTTTTTATTAGTTTCTGCTTTATAACAAAGTGAATCAGTCATACATATACATCTGTTCCCACATTCCTTCCCTCCTGCATCTCCCTCCCTCCCACGCTCCCCATCCCACCCCTCCAGGCGGTCACAAAGCACCGAGCTGATCTCCCTGTGCTATGCGGCTGCTTCCCACTATCTATCTACCTTACGTTTGGTAGTGTATATATGTCCATGCCTCTCTTTCGCTTTGTCACAGCTTACCCTTCCCCCTCCCCATATCCTCAAGTCCATTCTCAAGTAGGTCTGTGTCTTTATTCCTGTTTTACCCCTAGGTTCTTCATGACATTTTTTTTTTAATTCCATATATATGTGTTAGCATACGGTATTTGTCTTTCTCTTTCTGACTTACTTCACTCTGTATGACAGACTCTAGGTCTATCCACCTCATTACAAATAGCTCAGTTTTGTTTCTTTTTATGGCTGAGTAATATTCCATTGTATATATGTGCCACATCTTCTTTATCCATTCATCTGATGATGGACACTTAGGTTGTTTCCATCTCCGGGCTATTGTGAATAGAGCTGCAATGAACATTTTGGTACATGTCTCTTTTTGAATTATGGTTTTCTCAGGGTATATGCCTAGTAGTGGGATTGCTGGGTCATATGGTAGTTCTATTTGTAGTTTTTTAAGGAACCTCCATACCGTTCTCCATAGTGGCTGTACCAATTCACATTCCCACCAGCAGTGCAAGAGTGTTCCCTTTTCTCCACACCCTCTCCAGCATTTATTGTTTCTAGATTTCTTGATGATGGCCATTCTGACGGGTGTGAGATGATATCTCATTGTAGTTTTGATTTGCATTTCTCTAATGATTAATGATGTTGAGCATTCTTTCATGTGTTTGTTGGCAGTCTGTATATCTTCTTTGGAGAAATGCCTATTTATAACTTTGGGTTTTGTTTCTTCTTCTTTCTCTAGTTGCTTTAGCTGTAATGTTAGGTTGTTTATTTGAGATTTTGTTTCCTGAGGTAAGATTGTATTGCTAAAAACTTACCTCTTAGAACTGCTTTTGATGTGTCCCATAGGTTTTGGATCATAGTGTTTTTGTTGTCATTTGTCTCTAGGTATTTTTTAATTTCCTCTTGGATTTCTTTGGTGATCCACTGGCTGTTTAGTAACATATTGTTTAGTCTCTACGTGTTTGTGTTTGTTTACAGTTTTTTTTTCCTATAATTGATTTCTAATTTCATAGCCTTGTGGTACGAAAAGATGCTTGATATGATTTCATTTTTCTTAAATTTACTGAGGCTTGATTTGTGGCCCAATATATGATCTATCCTGGAGAATGTTCCATATGCATTTCAGAAGAAAGTGTATTCTTCCACTTTTGGATGGAAACATTAAGTCCATCTGGTCTAATGTGTCATTTAAGGCCTGTGTTTACTTACTGATTTTCTGTCTGGATGATCTGTCCATTGGTGTAGGTGGGGTGTTAAAGTCCCCCACTATTATTGTGTTACTCTCGATTTCCCCTTTTATGGCTGTTAGCATTTGGCTTATATATTGAGGTGCTCCTATGTTGGGTGCATACATATTAACAATTGTTATATCTTCTTCTTGGATTGATCATGTAGTGTTCTTCCTTGTCTCTTGTAACAGTCTTTATTTTAAAGGCTATTTCATCTGATATGAGTATTGCTACTCCATCTTTCTTTTGGTTTCCTTTTGCATGGAATACCTTTTTCCATCCTCTTACTTTCAATCTGTATGTGTCCCTAGTGGGTCTCTTGTAGACAGTATATATAGGGTCTTGTTTTTGTATCCACTCAGCCAATCTGTGTCTTTTGGTTGGAGCATTTAATCCAACTACATTTAAGGTAATTGTCAATATGTATGTTCCAATTACATTTAAGGTAATTATCAATATGTGTGTTCCTATCGACATTTAAAAAAATTGTTTTGGATTTGTTTTTGTAGCTTTTTTTCCTTCCCTTCCTCTTTTGTTCACTTGTGATTTGATGACTATCTTTAGTGTGTGTTTGGGTTGCTTTTGTGTGTGTGTGTGTGTGTATGTGTGTGTGTGTGTGTGTATCTATTGTAGTTTTTTGGTTTGCAGTTCCCATGAGGTTTTTAAAATTTTTAAGTTTTATTCTTTTTTAAAAAAACTTATTGATTTGTTTGCTTGTTTGTTTATGGCTATGCTGGGTCTTCGTTGCTGCGCATGGGCTTTCTCTAGTTGCAGCAAGTGGGGGCTACTCTTTGTTGCAGCGTGCGGGCTTCTCATTGTGGTGGCTTCTCATTGTGGAGCATGGGCTCTAGGCATGCGGGCTTCAGTAGTTGCAGTGAGCAGGCTCAGTACTTGTGGCTCACAGGCTCAGTAGTTGTGGCACACAGGCTTAGTTGCTCTGCCACATGTGGGATCTTCCCAGACCAGGGCTCGAACCCATGTCCCCTGCATTGGCAGGCAGATTCTTAACCACTGTGCCACCAGGGAAGTCCCCCCATGAGGTTTTGATATAGCAGTCTATATATACACAAGGTTGTATTAAGTTGCTGGTCTCTTTCCACCTAAAGAAGTTCCTTTAGCATTTGTTGTAAACGTGGTTTGGTGGTGAATTCTCTTAGCCTTTGCTTGTCTGCAAAGCTTTTGATTTCTCTATCAAATCTGAATTAAAGCCTTGCCGGGTAGAGTATTCTTGGTTGTAGCTTTTTCCATTTCATCACTTTAAATATATTTTACCACTCCCTTCTGGCCTGCAGAGTTTCTGCTGAAAACTTTATGGAGATTCCCTTGTATGTTATTTGTTGCTTTTCCCTTGTTGTCTTTAATATTCTTTCTTTCTCTTTAATTTTTTCCAGTTTGATTAATATATGTCTAGGCGTGTTCCTCCTTGGGTTCATCCTGTATGGGACTCTCTGCACTCCCTGGACTTGAGTGAGTGCTTCCTTTCTCATATTAGGGAAGTTTTTGGCTATAATATCTTCAAATATTTTCTCAGGCCCTTTCTCTTTCTTTTCTCCTTTGTTGACACCTGTAATGTGAATGTTGGTGCATTTAATGTTGTCCTAGATGTCTCTGAGACTGTCCTCATTTCTTTTCATTTTTTGTTCTTTATTTTGTTCTGTGGCAGTGATTTCCACCACTCTGTCTTCTAGCTCACTTCTGCCTCAGTTTTTCTGCTATTGATTCCTTCTAGTGTATTTTTCATTTCAGTTATTGTGTTGTTCATCCCTGTTTGTTCTTTAAATCTTCTAGCTCCTTGTTAAACATTTTTTTTGTATCTTCTCAGTCTGTGCCTCCATTCTTTTTCTGAACTTTTTGATCATCTTTACTATCATTACTCTGAATTATTCTTCAGGTAGATTGCCTATCTTCTCTTGATTTAGTTGTTCTTGTGAGTTTTTATCTTGTTCCTTCATTTGCAACATATTTCTCTGTCATCTCATTTTGTCTACCTTTCTGTGTTTGTGGTCTCCTTCCACAGGCTGCAGGATCATAGTTTCTCTTAGTTCTGTTGTCGGCCCCCTGTGGGTGAGGTTGGTCCTGGGGTTTGTGCAGGCTTCCTGGTGGAAGGGACTGGTGCCTGCCCTCTGGTGGGTGGAGCTGGGTCTCGTCTCTCTGGTGGGCAGGGCTGTGCCAAGGGGTGTGTTTTGAGGTAGCTATGAGCTCAGTATGACTTTAGGAAGCCTGTCTGCTGATGGGTGGAGCTGTATTCCTGTTTTGCTGGTTGTTTGGCCTGAGGCATTCCAGCTCTGGAGCTTGTAGGCTTTTGGGTGGGGCCAGGTCTTGGTGCCAAAAATGGGACCTCTGGGAGAGATCATGCTGATCAGTGTTCCCTGGGGCCTCTGCCACCAGTGTCCTTGCCCCCAGAGTGAGCAACCGCTGACCTTTGCCTCCTCAGGAGACCCTCCAAGACCCCTAGTTAGGTCTAGCCCTGGTTCCTATGGAGGTATTGCTTTGTGCTGGGTCCCAGTGCATGTGAAACCTTGTGTGCGCCCTCCAAGAGTGGAGTCTCTGTTTCTCCCAGTCCTGTGGAGCTCCTGCACTCAGGACCCACTGGCCTTCAAAGCCAAATGCTCTGGGTGGGGGGGGTTCTTTCTCCCGATGCCTGATCCTCAGACTGTCTTGTAGGGCTATTTTTATGTGGGAACGTCCCTGTATAGCCTAAGTGGGTTTAATATTTTTTGGTGCTAGAGCTGTTTTTAATATGCTTGTCTGCCACCTCTTTCCTCAGTGTATGCTGGCCATTATCCCCTTGGTAAGAGGAGTGACTGATGTTGTGGTGACCTGAGCCTGCACTGGATATTGAACGGGGGCCTCCCCTTGCTCTGAGGTTGTCACTGCCCTGTCAGGGGCAGGGTCTGCTCTCCAGTTGGAGTAGAGGCCCTGAGATCTGTTTCTGAGCTGTGTTTCTGACCTGCAGTGTGACATAGGCAGGATTGGAACACTCTCTCTGGGAGGGAAGCCACTGAGTTTTCCTCCTCCAGAGCTGTTCAACTGTGAGTGTGCTCTGTTGCATCACTTTTCACCTGTTGTGCTAGCTCATAAATTATACTATTGCTGGAACTGCTCTCAGACCCACCTTAACAATGGGTATGCCGGCAATTGGCCCTGGTGTCTTTCAGGCGTTGTTTTCACCAGACTACCAGCACAGATCCACTCCAGTCAGGTCCCAGGACTGCAGTAATGGTGCACCAGGACCTGCTGTGGGAGCTATGGAGGCAGCTCCGATTCTGAGCCGGTCTAGTCCCCATGTGTATGTGCCCACAAACCCACAGTTGCGAAAGCTAGACCCATCTCAGCTGGGGGGACACTCATTCATTTGGATATTCTGCAGGTGCTGAGTTTACAAAGCCGGCAGCTGGGGTGTAAATCTGCAGTTCCCACAGCTGTGAAGAGAGATTTCAGCTCTTCTTCCTTAGTTGCATGGCCCATGAGGCTCAGCTGTGGTTTCAGCCCCACCTCTGCATGTGGGCCTTCCACCAGTGTCTGTTCCCAAGGCTGCCCCAGAGCCTGCCCAGGTGGGTGGGGTCAGAGGCGGCAACAGGTGGGGCAAATGCCAGCCTGCTGGGGTGGGCAGGGGTGAAGGAGGCAGCCTCAGTGGGTGGGGCATGTGAGCCTGCTTGGGCTGTGGGGGTGGAGGAGGGGGCGGGGGTGAGTAAGCCTGCTCTTGCAGGCGGTGGCCAAGGAGGGTGAGGTGTGCAAGCCTGCTCAGGCAGGAGCCCCTTCTAGTGCCCAGGGAGGCAGGGGCTAGCGTGTGGGGAAAGGGGCTGCAATGGCGGCCTGGGCTTCTTCCACAAACATTCCCGCTTGTAGAGCTCTGTACTCCCATACCTTCAGGCTCTCTCTTTGCAGCTAACAGCAGTCCCCTCCCTGGGTCTGCTCTCCAAACCCCAGGTTCTAGCACCCAGCCTCTGTCCGCACCAGCAGACACATGTCTCAGGCTGGGATGTGCAGGGCTGTGGCACCAACCATTCATATAGGTCTTACTCTGTCCTGCCTGCCACAGACTGGTTGCTGTGCTCTCCTCCAAGCCCCTGAAGCTCCCCTTCTGTCCTAGCTGATCTGCCTACTAGGGAGGGGGCTTCCCGGGGTGTGGGAACCCCTCCTCTTTCAGTTCCCCCCCAGGGGTGCAGGTCGTGTCCTGTTTCCTCTTGTCTTTTTAAAATTTCTTTTGTCCTACCCAGTTGCATGGGGATTGTTCTTGTCCTTTTAGATGTCTGAGGTCCTCTGCTAGTGTTCAGCAGGTACTCTGTCAGAATTGTTCCATTCTTGATGTACTTATGGGGGGAGGTGAACTCCATGTCCTCCTATTCTGCCATCTTGACTCCTGCCCCACTCCTATCTCAGTTTTTGTTTTCTTTTTTAATAGAGGAGCTAAAATTGTTTGATGTTCTTTACCACCAAAAACAGAAGAGGAGGACTAGGAAGGGAAGGGTATCCTTTTGAGGGGAGGGCAGTGTTCATGCAGAGGTCACATTCCTTTCAATCATGTTCCCATGGGTTTGCGGACATGCAGTGGATTTCCTCAGCTAAAGGCAAAAACGGCGCCCCATGAAAAGTCTTTATAAAATTTATGCTGTTCCAGGAAGGAAAGGCTAACATCTCCCTCCCAAGTGGATGTCCACTTAGTGATGGAGTTTGCTGACTTGCCCTGGGGAGAGAAGATGAGAATCTCAGGCAGGGAGAAAGAAAGGAAGCAAGGACTAGCCCTAGTAAGTTCCACCTGAGGGGTAGGAAAGATGGATGCTACTCATGTCTGCAAGCCTCACAGTTGAAGCTGCTGAGGACAGATGAGAAAGGGTGACTACGTGCTTGTGAGGAGGGATTGATGCAGCTGGGGCAAAGTGGATGAGTGCATCAGAGGACTACAGTGTGCTACTGCCAGGGGGTTTTGTAGAAAAGATCACTGATGCTCCCAGGGGACCATGTGCTGGGGGAGTTGCTTGAGTTTCTTAGCATTGGTGCATGTTTGGTTCTCTACCCATCCAGGCTACATCACCCGTGATAGCCAACAGAAAGGAGGAGTGCCACAGGAGAATGTGAGGAATGCCATTTCCCATTTTTTTTTTTAAAACAACTTCATTTCTACCAGAGAAGAAGTCTAAGAGGAAGGAAGATCTAGAGGGCGGTATGAGAGAGAGAGCAGACCACTCCTCTATCACCTCCAGAGCACCTTGGTGGACCCCAAGTCTTAATTGTGTTGGAAAGAGAGACAGAGGTTTGACTGAAAACACAAGATTTTAAAATAGAGGGACTAAATAATAGAGATTTTAACTGAAATGCCATTAAGGAAGTCTACTTATCATTGAGAAATAGGGTGGAACAAAGCATAGTTGGTAACAGATATTGGAAAAATAGTGACTTAATTTTTATACAGTAAACAATTAAGTGTTCTCAAATCAGTTGCACTTATAAAGCAAGTGGATGGAAATATTAACTCCTTCTTCTCAGCCCCTTCAGCTTCTATCTGACTGGGGAATTTAGAAATACAAAATACTAAGTCCTCTACACGTAAGCCTGGCCAGCCAACATCACCATTTTCATTTCCTGCCTTGTACACCTTGCGCCAAACCACTCAGTGGCCTTTTGACATCTGAAATCTGCTTAGATGTTCATGTTTTGCATGTGCTCTTTCTCCTGCAGGGAGTACCCTTCCTTCCAATGTCTGTCAGTCAGGCAAATATCCACAGTTGCTTCAGTTCTCAGCTTGAGAGTTATATCTTCTCTGAAACCATCCTGACCTGTTCCCCCCTCCCTCTTTGATACCCATTCTCAGTCAGATATCCTTTCTGGATCCTTCATTAATCCCTCATACGTATTTCCTGTGTGATGCTTACACTGTTATGTGCAGGTGTGTGTTTATATTTCTGTCACTATCAATAGATAATGAGTCCTCTGAAGGAAAAGATCTTATTTGACTTGTTCAGTGTAGTACCTCACACGGTGCTTGGCATATATATAACATAAGCTTCATAGATATTTGCTATGAAGGAAGAGGAAAAAGGGGTAACGTGGGGAGGGAGGGAGGAAGAAAGGAAAGAATTTATGCTCAAAGTGACGAGGGTGCTCGGTTTGCTTTAAGATAAGGCTCCAGATTATTCTTATCGTCTTACCCTTCCAGGGAGATGGCCCGTTGGAGAGTCACTGAAGGCTGGCGGGTTGTAGTGCTGTGCTGGGAATGACTGCAAGAAAAGAAAGAGAAAACAAACACAGATCATTTATTTAAAATATCTTTGCACATTCTAATAGTCTTATTGTCATGAAAAGAATCAATCTTGGAAGAAATACAGGAGAGATTAAATGACTGTTCTTTGGTGATAAGCAGAATCATCCACCACAGTATAACACTCTACCAGATAAGGGGCTAATATTTCTTTATAATTTGATTTCAACATGTATTATTCAAAAGTAAGCTTTAAATGAACGGTAGCCATGAAAAGAAATAAATATATTTGGAAGAGGTAATTATTTTCCCCTTGGAATAAGGTAACATAAAGCATAAAAACAAATTTCACTATGATGCAATATATTATTTTTTTAATGCAGAACATTTTTTTTCGAACAAATTTTAAACAGCAATTTTGCAAATTGGAGTAGTATTTAATTAGTGTAAATTTATTAGTTTATATTTGCAATACTTGTAAAAATAATAATTCAACTGTTGAATAACACACAAACTTGAAAAATGGGATTTCCAGTTGCATATCAACATTAGTTAGAATTTAACATAATTCCATATTTATTTTGGTTGCAGGATAAGAAGACTGATTTTATAGATAAGTCTTCACACTAGAAATTATATTGTATCTTTGCACTAGAAATTATATTGTATATATAGTAGTATCTAATACTTATTGAGTACTTATTGTCTGAGTTACTTTTCTAAGTATATTTTTACATCCTTTATTTCTTACAACTCTATGAGGTATGTACTGTCCCATTTGACAGATGAGGAAATTAAGGTAAGGAAGGTTTGAAACTTGCCCAAATTCATGTGGTAAATACCTGTGCTCGAAATGGTATCTAGACTGATTCTAGTGCCATTCTTCTTAACCATCATATTATATCACCTTCCAAATGGTAACAGTTTTTTTGGCTTTGAAAGAATTTGTCTTGCAATCTCAGAATACTCTTCAATCAGAGATAGAGGGAGACTCTTTCTTCTGAGATATGCACAATGACAATCCAAGAGCATATTGTAATGAATTGTGAGTTTCCTATGTATTAAAGTATACAATAAAATGTATTTCAGTGTGTAATTTTAGTTTGTAGTATTAGTTTTAAAACTTATTTGTAACATTAGTTACATATACATGTAGTGTGTGAAGGTGTGTATATACAAATATATGTATAGAGAAAAACTTGAGTAAAATATTTGCAGAACATGAGGCAACTTCACACAATTCTAAGACTTCTCAGCACATACTTTGAAAACACTGCCACAGAGAGCCAAGCAAATAGGCTACAGATTTTCATTCAGAACTTTTGTTATTATGGGTGAGAGGAGGTGTTCTCTGTGACTAGCATTTAACTGTGACATGGATGAAATTTATCTGAGGTTGAGAGAGCAGAATTTGGGGACTATGGCTAAGGCCTAGAGAATGGTCATCTTCTTCAAATTAAGGATTGTATCCTTTGTTTCCTGGCATCCCTCATAGTGCCAAGCATCCCTTAGGTCCACTAAGCGTGTTTTGATTGGCCAACTGAAAGGCAGCATAGCATTGAGGAGCTGGACCATGTAGCCCGGCTGCCTGAGTTCAAATTTCAGCTCTGCCACATAGACCACTGTGACCTTGATTGAGTTTCTTAAAGTCCCCTGTAACAGTACCTTCCTCATAGGGTAGTTATTCAATGAATTACAGTGTTTAGAACAGTGTCTGTCTTACATGGTAAAAGCTACATAAGTGTTAAATAAACTGATATGATTTAGCAGAGTGTGCACTTTGAGATCTTTCTTTAGTACTAAATAAGCATAATTAATTACTTAGATCACTTCAATTAGCCATATAATCAATGCCACAAGGTGTAGATTTGTGAGTATATTATAACTTTGGTGGTCAATATCAAATTATTAAAATGTTTTCTGTTGTAAAAAACATTATAAAATTAATAGAAATCAGCCACAGCAATCAGACAAGAAAAAAGAAATAAAAGGTATCCAGATTGGAAGGGAAGAGGAAAAATTGTCATTATATGCAGATGACATGATACCATACAGAGAAAATCCTAAAGGCACTACCAGAAAACTACTAGAGCTCATCAATGAATCTGGTAAAGTTACAGGATACAAAATTAATATACAGAAATCTGTTGCATTTCTTTACTAGCAATGAAATATCAGAAAGGGAAAGTAAAAAAAAATCCCCTTTAAAATTGCATTAAAAAATACTTAGGAATAAACCTGACCAAGGAGATGAGACATATGCTGAGAACTATAAAACACTGATAAAGGAAACTGAAGGTGAGGCAAAGAAATGGAAACATAACCCATGCTCTTGGATTGGAAGAATTCATATTGTTTAAATGGCCATACTACCCAAAGAAATCTACAGATTTAATGTGATCCCTATCAAATTACCCATGACAGACATTTTCCACAGAACTTGAACAAATAACTCTAAAATTTATATGGAACCACAGAAGACCCAGAATTGCCAAAGCAATCCTGAGGAAAAAGAAAAAAGCTGGAGGTATAACCTCCCAGGCTTCAGACAATACTACAAAGTTACAGTAATAAAAGCCAGTATGGTGCTGGCACAAAAACACACATATGGATCAATGGAACAGGACAGAAAACCCAGAAATTAACCCACGCACTTATGGTCAAAATTAATCTACAACAAGAAGGCAAGAATATACAATGGAGAAAAGACAGTCTCTTCAATAAGTGGTGCTGGGTAAACTGGACAGCTACATGTAAAAAAAAAATGAAATTAGAACACTCTCTAACACCATACACAAAAATAAACCCCAAACGGATCAAAGACCTAAATGTAAGACTGGATCTGTAAAACTTCTAGAAGAGAACACACGCAAAACATTCTCTGACATAAATTGTAGCAATGTTTCCTTAGGTCAGTCTCCCAAAGCAATATGAATAAAAGCAAAAATAAACAAATGGGACCCAGTCAAACTTACAAGCTTTTGCATAGCAAAGGAAACAAAATGAAAAGACAACCTATGGAATGGGAGAATATATTTGCAAATGATGCAACCAACGAGGGATTAATCTCCAAAATATTATGCAGCTCAATCTCAAAAAAAAAAAGACCCAATCAGAAAATGGGCAGGAGACCTAAATAGACATTTCTCCAAAGAAGACACATAGACAGCCAACAGGCACATAAAAAGTTGCTCAAAGGGGGAAGGGTAAGCTGTGACAAAGTGAAAGAGCGGCATGGACATATATACACTACCGAACGTAAGGTAGATAGCTAGTGGGAAGAAGCCGCATAGCACAGGGAGATCAGCTCGGTGCTTTGTGACCGCCTGGAGGGGTGGGATAGGGAGGGTGGGAGGGAGATGCAAAAGGGAGGGGATATGGGAACATATGTATATGTATAACTGATTAAATTTGTTATAAAGCAAAAAATAAAATAAAAAAAATTTTAAAAAAAGTTGCTCAACATGGCTAATTACTAGAGAAATGCAAATTAAAACTACAGTGAGGTATCATCTCATGCTGGTCAGAATGGCTGTCATTAAAAAGTCTACAAATAACAAATGCTGGAGAGGGTGTAGAGAAAAGGGAACACTACTATACTGTTGGTGAGAATGTAAACTGGTGCAGCCATTATGGAAAACAGTATGGAGGTTCATCAAAAACTAAAATCTAAAAATAGAGTTGGCATATGATACAGCAGTCCCACTCCTGGTCATATATCTGGAAAAGACAAAAACTGTAACTTGAAAAGATACATGTACCCCAGTGTTTATAGCAGCACTATTCACAATAGCCAAGACATGGAAGCAACCAATGTCCATTGGCAGATGAATGGATAAAGATGTGGTGTATATATACACACACATATATATATATATACACACACAAACTCACACCACAACACTGGAATATTAATCATAAAAAGAATGAAATAATTCCATTTGTAGCAACATGGATGGCCAGAGATTATCATACTAAGTGAAGTAAATCAGACAGAGACAGACAATATGATATCATTTAGATGTGAAATCTAAAATGATACAAATGGACTTATTTACAAAACAGAAAGAGATTAACAACAGACTGGTGGTTGTGAGGGGGAAGAGGGTGGGGGAGGGATGGATTGGGAGTTTGGGGTTAGCAGATACAAACTATTGTATATAGAATGGATAAACAACAAGGTCCTACTGTATAGCACACGGAGCTATATTCAATATCCTGTGATAAACCATATGGAAAAGAATATAAAAAATGTATATATGTATAACTGAATCACTTTGATGTACAGCAGAAATTAACACAACATTGTAAATCAACTATACTTCAGTAAAAAAAAATTCTCTGACATAAATCATAGCAATGTTTTCTTAGGTCACTCCCCATAGGCAATAGAAATAAAAGCAAAAACAAACAAATGGGACCTAATCAAATTTACAAGCTTTTGCATAGCAAAGGAAACAAAAAGACAACCTAGGGAACAGGAGAAAATATTGCAAATGATGTGACCGACAAAGGTTAATTCCCAAAATATACAAACAGCTCATACAACTCAATAACAAAAAAACCAAACAACCCATCAAAAAATGAGAAGACCTAAATAGACGTCTCCAAAGAAGACACATATTGGGTTGGCTAACAGGCACATGAAAAGATGCTCAACATCGCTAATTATTACAGAAATACAAATCAAAACTACAGTTTTGTGAGGTAACTACAGTTTATGAGGTATCACCTTACACCAGTCAGAATGACCATCATCAAAAAATTTACAAATAATAAATGCTGGAGAGGGTGTGGGGAAAAAGGAACCCTCCTACACTGTTGGTGAGAATGTAAACTGGTGTAGCCCCTATGGTAAACAGTATGGAGTTCCTTAAGAACCTGAAAATAGAGTTACCATATGATCCAGCAATCCCACACCCGGGTGTATATCTGGAGAAAACTCTAATTCGAAAAGATAAATGCATTCCAGTGTTGATAGCAGCACTATTTACAATAGCGAAGACATGGAAGCAACCTAAATGTCCATCAACAGATGAATGGATAAAGAAGGTGTGGTATGTATACATAATGGAATATTACTCATCCATAAAAAAGGATGAAATAATGCCATTTGCCACATGGACCTAGAGATGATCATACTAAGTGAAGTAGGTCAGACAGGGAAAGATAAATATCATATGATATCACTTAGATGTGGAATCTAAAAAATACAAATGAACTTATTTACAAAACAGAAACAGATTGACAGACACAGAAAACAAACTTATGATTACCAAAGGGAAAAGGGGGCAGAGAGGGATAAATTAGGACTTTGGGATTAGCAGATATAAACTACTATACATAAAATAGGTAGACAACAAGGTCCTACTATATTGCACAGGAAAGTATATTCAATATTGTGTAATAAACTATAATGGAAAAGAATATGAAAAAGAATATATATATATTCACTTATACATATATGTAAGTGAATCACTTTGTTGTAGACAAAACTAACAACATTGTAAATCAACTATACTTCAACTAAAAAATTAAATTAATGGACATCAAAATGAGAGAGTAAAAAAAATTCACATATAATTCCACTGCCTTGTCTCAGACTTTACAGAATCATCTAATTTAATTCTCAGAGCTGTCCTATAAGGAAGGTATGAGAATCCCCATTTTATATTTAAGAAAACACAAAGAACTTAAATAACATGTCAGAAAACAACAGCTTGCAAATATGGAGCCAGAATTCAAACTAACGCACCTCTTGTTGCCAAGTGTATGTACTTTAAACTCTATGCTACTGATTCTTTGTATTTCCACATGTGTTTCATATCATTTTATATATACACAGACCATATATAACTTCATATCTGCATTCCTCCCCCCTTACATTATAATTTAATCACTCCTGGTAAGGTTTCCATAATTATTATTTTGGTGTTATATAATGTTACTTACTCTGAAGATGTAATTTATTTAATCATGCTTTTACAAATGGATATTTGGGTTATTTCTGTTGTTTTAATATTATAAACAATGCTGCAATGAACATAGTGATATCAATTACTTTTTTTTACTTGACAATTTCCTTTGAATGTATTCCCCCAAATGGAAACATTTATTTGGTTATGTTTTATGACTTATGTTATTAATTACTTTTCAAAAGTTTCTACCATTTTATTGCTTCTAAAAACATATGTATATGTGCCAGTTTCACCACAATCTTATAAGCCCTGCTATTATAATTTAAAAAAATTGATAATAGGTACAAAATGATGCCTCAGATTTATGAGTATTTCTTTATTTATGAGAATGACCTTTTTTTTCTATATGATTATTTGCTAATTGTATTTTTTGTTTAAACTGTTCAAGCTTTTCCTTTACCATTTATCTTCCACTGGTTTAGAGAGTACCAACATTTCTTGGGTAAAGATCAATGATGCTTACTAAGCAAGATTAATGAGTAACTGGAATCACTGATAGCTTCCTCACCAATAACCTGGCCCATATAATGAAAACAAAGAAATATTCAGTAATCTCACTTACCACTACCTTAAACTAATTACTTTAATATTCTGCCCCAAATTATTCCAAAAATGTCCCTTTAAAAGTTTAGTGACACTGAGATTAAGTGCAAAAGGTACCATGAAGTGCTCATAGAAATTGACTCCTTTTGTGTTCCTCACACAAAGTCAGCCAGTTTCTCCTAGCATGTAAATCTGGAAGAAACAGAGCTTTTTACAACATGTAATTACCCTTTTACTCTACTAAGACATATATGGTGAATTACCTGACAGTCAAGACCTACAGATGCAAGGGAATTTTTGTTATACCCTGATAGTAACATTTAAGCAGTAATTGCAGTCAGTATTAGAAGCTACCCGATAGTGATAGTAAGTGGTATTAAAAAAAAAATCAAATATCTTCCCCTTGGGACCAAGTAGGTTTCATCCTTTCTGTATCACTGGCTACATACATGGCATGCTGCTAGTTCTACCATGACTAAGAAATTATAGGTGACAACTGCCTGGCTCTCTCACCTCTTGAGGCAGAGAGGCCAGCCAGATGGAATTCTGAGAAGTGTAGTGGAAAGAACCAAGGAAGGAAAGCACAGCTAAAACTTAAAGCTTTCAAAAGCTAAAAGAATTGTTGTAAAGCCAAACCAGCTTTACAGCAAATGTTAAAGGAACTTCTCTGGGCAAGAAAGAAAAGGCCACAACTAGAAACAAGAAAAGTACAGAAGGAAAGAGCTCACTGGTAAAGGCAAACATACAGTAAATGTAGGGAATCACCCACACACAAAGCTAGTAGGGAGGTTAAAAGAGAAAAGTAGTACAGTCATCTGTATCCACAATAAGTGGTTAAAGGATACACAAAACAATTAAACGTAAAGTATGGTATCAAAAACAGTGTGAGGGGAGGAGAGTACAAATCAAGGGTGTTTAAAATGCATTTGAAGTGAAGAGATCAGCAATTGAAAACAGCCACATATATATACAGACCACTATAAAAAAAAAAACTCATGGTAACGTCAAACCAGAAATCTATAATAGATACAAACAAAAAAGAAAAAGGAATCCAAGGATAACACTAAAGATAGTCATCAAACCATAAGATAAGAGAACAAAAGAAAAAAAAAGATGTACAAAAAGAAATACAAAACAATTAATAAAATGGCAATAAGAACATACATATTAGTGATTACCTTAAATGTAAATGGGCTAAATGTTCCAACCAAAAGACACAGACTGGCCGAATGGCTACAAAAACAAGACCTGTATATATGCCAACTACAAGAGATTCACTTTATTTATTTATTCAGAGATTCACCTTAGATCTAGAGAGACATACAGACTGAAAGTGAGGGGATGGAAAAAGATATTCCGTGCAAATGGAAATAAAGCTGGAGTAGCAATACTTTTATATCAGACAAAATAAACTTTAAAGACTGTTACAAGAGACAAAAAAGGACACTACATAATGATCAAGGGATCAATCCAAGAAGATATAACAATTGAAAATATATGTGTACCCAACATAGGAGCACCTCAATACATAAGGCAAATGCTAACAGCTATAAAAGAGAAAATTGACAGTAACACAATAATAGTGGGGGACTTTAACACCCCACTTACATCAATGGATGGATCATTCAGATAGAAAATCAATAAGAAAACATAGGCCTTAACTAACACTAGACTATGAGGACTTAATTGATATTTATAGAGCATTCAACTTGAAAGCAGCTGAATACACATTCTTTTCAAGTGCACATGGAATATTCTCCAGGATAGATCACATGCTAGACCACAAACAAGGCTCAAAAAATTTAAGAAAACTGAAATCATGTCAAGCATCTTTTCCAACCACATGCTATGAGATGAGAAATCAACTACAAGAAAAAAAACTGCAAAAAACACAAACACATGGAGGCTAAACAATATGTTACTAAACAACTGATGGATCACTGAAGAAATCAAAGAGGAAATCAAAAAATACCTAGAGACAAATGACAACAAAAACACTGTGATCCAAAACCTATGGACATAGCAAAACCAGTTCTAAGAGGGATGTTTAGAGCAATACAAGCTTACCTCAGGAAACAAGAAAAATCTCAAAGAGCTTAACTTTACACCTACAGCAACTACAGAAAGAAGAAGAAACAAAATCCCAAGTTAGTAGAAGGAAAGAAATCATAAAGATCAGAGCAGAAAGAAATGAAATAGAAACAAAACAAGAGCAAAGATCAATAAAACTAAAAGCTGGTTCTTTAAGAAGATAAGACAAAATTGATAACCATTAGCCAGACTCATCAAGAAAAAGAGGGAGAGGACTCAAATCAATAAAATTAGAAATGAAAAAGGAGAAGTTACAACAGATGCTGCAGAAGTACAAAGCATTTTAAGAGACTACTACCAGCAACTCTATGTCAATCAAATGGACAACCTGGAAGAAATGGACAAATTCTTAGGTATAACCTTCCAAGATTGAACCAGGAAGAAATAGAAAATATGAACAGACCAATCACAAGTAATGAAATTGAAACTGTGATTAAAAATCTTCCAACAAACAAAAGTCCAGGACCAGAAGGCTTCACGGGTGAATTGTATCAAACATTTAGAAGAGAGTTACCACCCATCCTTCTCAAACTCTTCCAAAAAACTGCAGAGGAAGGAACACTCCCAAACTCATTCTACGAGGCCACCATCACCCTGACACCAAAACCAGACAAAGATACTACAAAAAAAAGAAATTACAGACCAATATCACTGATGAATATAGATGCAAAAATCCTCAACAAAATACTAGCAAACAGAATCCAACAGCACATTAAAAGGATCATACACCTTGTTCACATGGGATTTATCCCAGGGATGCAAGGATTCTTCAATATATGCAAATTAATCAATGTGATATACCAGATTATCAAACTGAAGAATAAAAACCATATGATCATCTCAATAGATGCAGAAAAAGCTTTTGACAAAATTCAACACTGATTTATGATATAAACTCTCCAGAATGTGGGCATAGAGGGAACCTACCTCAACATAATAAAGGCCATATATGACAAACCCACAGCAAACATCATTCTCAATGGTGAAAAACTGAAAGTATTTCCTCTAAGATTAGGAATAAAACAAGGATGTCCACTCTCGCCACTATTATTCAACATAGTTTTGGAAGTCCTAGCCACGGCGATCAGAGAAGAAAAAGAAATGAATACAAATTGGAATAGAAGAAGTAAAATTGTCACTGTTCGCAGATGACATGATACTATACATAGAGAATCCTAAAGATGCCACCAGAAAACTACGAGAGCTAATCAATGAATTTGGTAAAGCTGCAGGATACAAAATTAATGCACAGAAATCTCTTGCATTCCTATATACTAATGATGAAAAATCTGAAAGAGAAATTAAGGAAACATTCCCATTTATCACTGCAACAAAAAGAATAAAATACCTAGGAATAAACCTATCTAGGGAGACAAAAGACCTGTATGCAGAAAACTATAAGACACTGATGAAAGAAATTAAAGAAGATACAGATGGAGAGAGGTACCATGTTCTTGGATTGGAAGAATCACTATTGTGAAAATGACTATACTACTCAAAGCAATCTAAAGATTCACTGCAATCCCTATCAAATTACCAATGGCATTTTTCACAGAACTAGAACAAAAAATCTTAAAATTTGTATGGAGACACAAAAGACCCCGAATAGCCAAAGCAGTCTTGAGGGAAAAAAATGGAGCTGGAGGAATCAGACTCCCTGACTTCAGACTATACTACAAAGCTCCAGTAATCAAGACAATATGGTACTGGCACAAAAACAGAAATATAGATCAATGGAACAGGATAGAAAGCACAGAGATAAACCCATGCACCTATGGTCAACTAATCTATGAAAAAGGAGGCAAGGATATACAATGGAGAAAAGACAGTCTCTTCAATAAGTGTTGCTGGGAAAACTGGACAATTACATGTAAAAGAATGAAATTAGAACACTCCCTAACACCACACACAAAAATAAACTCAAAATGGATTAGAGACCTAAATGTAAGACTGGACACTATAAAACTCTTAGAGGAAAACATAGGAAGAACACTCTTTGACATAAGTCACAGCAAGTTCTTTTTTGATCCACCTCCTAGAATAATGGAAATAAAAACAAAAATAAACAAATGGGACCTAATGAAACTTAAAAGCTTTTGCAAAGCAAAGGAAACTACAAACAAGATGAAAAAACAACCCTCAGAATAGGAGAAAATATTGCAAATGAACCAACGGACAAAGGATTAATCTCCAAAATATATAAACAGCTGATGCAACTCCACCTTAAAGAAACAAACAACCCAATCAAAAAATGGGCAGAAGACCTAAATAGACATTTCTCCAAATACATACAGATGGCCAAGAAGCACATGAAAAGCTGCTCAACATCACTAATTATTAGAGAAATGCAAATCAAAACTACAATGAAGTATCACCTCACACCAGGTAGAATGGGCATCATCAGAAAATCTACAAACAACAAGTGCTGGAAAAGGTGCAGAGAAAAGGATCCCTCTTGCACTGTTGGTGGGAATGTAAATTGATACAGCCACTATGGAGAACAGTCTGGAGGTTCCTTAAAAAACTAAAAATAGAATTACCATATGATCCAGCAATCCCACCCCTGGGCATATACCCAGAGAAAACCATAAATCAAAAAGATACATGCACCCCAGTATTCATTGCAGCACTATTTACAATAGCCAGGTCATGGAAGCAACCTAAATGCCTATCAACAGACGAATGGATAAAGAAGATGTGGTACATATACACATTGGAATATTACTCAGCCATAAAAGGGAATGAAATTGGGTCATTTGTAGAGATGTGGATGGATCTAGAGACTGTCATACAGAGTGAGGTAAGTCAGAAAGAGAAAAACAAATATCGTATATTAATGCATATATGTGGAACCTAAGAAAATGGTAGAGATGAACCAGTTTGCAGGGCAGAAATAGAGACACAGATATAGAGAACAAACATATGGACACCAAGGGGGGAAAGTGGCGGGCGGTGGTGATGGGATGAATTGGGAGGTTGGGATTGACATACATACACTAATATGTATAAAATGGATAACTAATAAGAACCCGCTGTATAAAAAAAATAAAATTCTAAAATTAAAAAAATAGAGAGACTAAAAAAAAAATTAGAAAAGATCAATGAGACTAAAAGCTGGTTCTTTGAAAACATAAATGAAATTGATAAACCTTTACGAAGACTCATCAAGAAAAAAGGGGAGAGGGTCCAAGTCAATAAAATCAGAAATGAAAAAGGAGAAATTACAAGTGACACCACAGAAATAAAAAGGATCATAAGAGACTACTACAAGCAACTGTACACCAATAATATGGACAACCTAGAAGAAATGAAGAAATTCTTAGAAAGGTACGATCTTCCAAGACTGAACCAGGAGGAAACAGAAAATATCAACAGACCAATTACCAGAAATGATATTGAATCAATAATTTAAAAGTTCCCAACACACAGAAGTCCAGAACCAGATGGCTTCACAGGTGAATTCTATCAAACATTTAGAGAAGAGTTAACACTTATCCTTCTGAAACTCTTCCAAAAAATTGCAGAGGAATGAACACTCCCAAACTCATTCTATGAGGTCACTGTCACCCTGATACCAAAACCAGAAAAGATACCACAAAAGAAAATTACAGGCCAATATCACCGATGAACATAGATGCAGAAATTGTCAACAAAATACTAGCAAACCGAATCCAACAATACACTAAAAGGAGCATACACCATGACCAAGTGGGATTTATCCTAGGGATGCAAGGATAATTCGATATCCTCAAATCAGTCAGTGTGATACACCACATTAACAAATTAAAGAATAAAAACAATATGGTCATCTCAATAGATGCAGAAAAAGCTTTGGACAAAATTCAACACCGATTTATGATAAAAACTCTTCAAAAAGTGGGCATAGATGGACCATACCTCAACATAATAAAGGCTATATATGACAGACCCACAGCTAACATCATACTCAATGGTGAAAAGGTGAAAGGATTATATAAAAATATATTTAAAAAACATTCAAAAAAATGGGCAGAAGATCTAAATAGACATTTCTCCAAAGACACATAGATGTCCAACAGGCACATGAAAAGATGCTCAACTTGGCTAATTATTACAGAAATGCAAATCAAAACTACAATGAGGTACCAACCTCACATTGGTCATGAAAAAGTCTATAAACAATAAATGCTGGAGAGGGTGTGGAGAAAAGGGAACCCTCCTACACTGTTGGTGATAATATAAACTGGTGCATCCACTATGGAAAACAGTATGGAGGTTCCTTAAAAAACTAAAAATAGAGTTGCCATATGACCCATCAATCCCACTCCTGGTCCTATATCTGGAAAAGCCAAAACTCTAATTGGAAAAGATACACGCACCGCAGTGTTCACAGCAGCACTATTTACAATAGCCAAGACATGGAAGCAACCTAAATGTCCATCGACAGATGAATGGATAAAGAAGATGTGGTATGTATACATAATGGAATATTACTCATCCATAGAAAAGGATGAAATATGTCATTTGCAGCAACAAGGATGGACCTAGAGATTTTCATGCTAAGTGAAGTAAGTTGGACAGAGAAAGACAAATATGTGATATCACTTAGATGTGGAATCTAAAAAATGATACAAATGAACTTATTTACAAAACAGAAACAGATTCACAGACATAGAAAACAAACTTATGGTTACCAAAGGGAAAACAGGGTGGAGAGGGATAAATTGGAAGTTTCAGATAGGCAGATATAAACTACTATACATAAAATAGATAAACAACAAGGTCCTACTGTATTGCACAGGGAAGTATATTCAATATTGTGTAATAAACTATAATGGAAAAGAGTATGAAAAAGTGTATTTATATATATACATATATATATATATACACACACACACACATATATATGTAACTGAATTACTCTGTTGTAGACCCAAAGCTAACACAACATTGTAAATCAACTATACTTCAATTAAAAATAGTATATAATATATGTATTTTTAAATTAAAACAAAACACAACAACAAAAAAACCCTTAAAGCTTTCAGCATTGGAGGGCTAAGTGCTTGGAATGTTCTTTGTCTGAAAAAAACCACAAACCTACCCACAAATGGCCATTCTCCTCATTGTATCTATCATTTTTCTATACAGTGTCAAACACCTCTTCTGTGAAGCTTTCTATGATATGCCTACCTACCTCCCCAGTGCAGCTGCCATGCTCTCTGTGTCCCACCCAAGCTTCCCACACATCCAGAATAGCACCCATGGCTGAGAATCACCACCACTTATTATACATGCCTGTTTTTCCTATTATATTGTGTGTGCTTTCAGAGCAAGGAGTAGGGCTTATTCATCTGTACATTCTCAGCCCAGGGCTGGCCCATAGAAGATTCTTCATAAATATCTTTTTGAATGAAGAATACCAAGGATTGAGTTCCATCTATCTGTAAGGCTGACGCTTTATCTCCTTTGAACTATCTAACAACATTGAGAACTAGATATTATGCCCATTTTTGAGAGAAAGTAAATCAAGTCTCAAGGTCACACAGATAGTAGGTAGCAAAAGTAGAAAACAGGTTTGTCAGCTCCATAGTGCTCCATAGCCTCCTCTAAGACAAACCATGTTACCTTTCAGAAAAGTGAAATCAAAGCTCTGTGATTAGTCCATGCAGATGACCCAACACATTGTGCTAGGAACCATTATACTAAACTCATACTAAAGATCATTGATAGTATTTTTTTGCATAAAATACTACCCATTATTTTCACCATGTATACCCAACTTGCATGCCAGTGGCTTTCGAAGATCATTTTAAAGATGAAGATCATTTAACAGAGGGACTTCTCTGCCCTATCCACACCACCTCATTAGTGAGCCCAGGACATTTATGAGGATTTAAGTGATAACACATGGTGGGTGAGTAGGGTGAGAATGAGGAAGGCTTAATATCATGTCACAGCACTGATGCTGGGGAAAGAAGTCCCTGTCACCTGGTAGGAAACCTGTGGCTTGACTGAGGTGCCAAATAAGGGGACTGTGAGGTAAATCTTACCAAAACTTTTTAAGACTCAGAAAAAGATAATAGTTCTATTGCCTTTCTAAATCATGCTGTCATTGAATAAAATCGAGTCAGAAAATAGTAGGGTCTCTTTTCTGAGAACTGTATGATTTTCCAGTGAAAGACTCCTTAGCTGTTCCCTAAGAAAATGGCATTTGAATGGAGCTGAAAAATGCATTCCTATTGCTGCGTAAAATTAAAAACAATTTGAGCATCTGGATTGAAATTGTTTTGTAACACATGGAACACCTAGCTGGTGGTGATAAATGGCTTTTTAATTTTCTCCTCTGAAGCAATGAGAGGCAAGATAAGTGGTCTTTCCAAAATGTTGTAATATTAACACTATGTTATTTTAATGGAGAACACAAAGTTTTTTGTGTCTTTAATTAACAAACTGGTAAACTTATTTAATGTGACTTGTAAGGTCCCATCCATCATTTTCTGCTTTCTTAATATTATTTTCTTCTCTTTTTTTTAGTCTACTTTCCCTCCCTTCATTTACTTGCATTAAGTTGCCACTATTCTTAAAAATAAGAATATATCTTCTTGGTTATCCTACCACTGTCTCAAATGCAACATAATCAAAGCACCATCACCTTCCTCCATAAAGCTCGATTATTCCTCCTGTTGCTTCATTGATACTTAACATGAGGTGGTTTTATCATTATTTATATGTTCTGTTTACATCTAACAAATGTTAATTGGGCACTTACTCCACACCAAGGATTGTGTTAGGTGCTTGGGGTGATTTTTTGATTCCTTAATAGTGTAGTCTGCAATAAATACTGATAAATAAAGAAGATGGTGAAATCAAATAAACCACTTGGCTTCTTTTCATATGGATAACATTTTACAATACATCTCCAGGTATAGTTGATAGACAAACCATATAAGCTGGAACTGAACAGGTGTATAAGTATGTTAAATGTTGGAGAAGGGAAAGACTTTCTGAGAAGCTAGGAGAGCATGTTCAAGGTCATGGAGGGCCAAAAGTATGTGTTGTGCTCTGGGAACCTGGAGTGGTTTGGCTTAACCAGAGCAGAGTGGCCATGGATGAGGCCTGGAACCTGGCTGGGGGTGGATCATGAGGGGCAATGAGGTCTGGACTTTATTCTGATGGTAGTGGTAAGCTCTCCAAGGTTATTAAGCAGGGGTATGAAGGGGTCAGAATAATATCTATGACTCAGAAGGGTAAGGTTGAAAACACTCTGAAAAGTGGAAGAAAGAGGAGGAAATCTACAGGTAGGGAGACTAAAGGGAAATCATCATAGTAGAGAAAACTAATAAATGCCTAAACTTTGATAATGGCAATTGGAATTAAAAAACGGGGATACATTGAACACATTTGGAAGTAAAATATCCAAGAATGAATAAGAGGAGGTTATAGAGAGGGCACATTGATCTCTAGAATTGATCCTAGTGATCTGGATGGGCGGGCATTTCTTCTGAAAGTTAACATCTCCTAGAGAGAAGGGGCTTGTCCTTCCCAGGGTATAGGGGTAGTTGTGCCCTCTTCATGAACTTCCAAATGAACCTTCAAAAGTAGATTGACTTTGGTGTTAGAAGGAGGGTGGTGGTGAGAATGAATTGAGTTCTACCATTGATTGAGAGGATGAGCACACTGTTAACAGAATCAAATAGTATTGTGTGTATAAGAAAGTACATGTGTGGATAGGAAAATATAATTGAGTTTGGTTTTGTACAAGATTAGCTTGATGTGCCTATTTACACGTGTGGGAGATAAGATTTGCAATGGAACAACCAAAATGACTGGAAAGTTCTTCCTTCTCTTGGTGTAACACCTACTTACCCATAATTGGCACTGAATTACTGACATATTCCTTGCATCTTCTACTCCTTCAAATAAACATTTTTGGTTTTTTATGAGATGGTTTCAAGATTACTAGCCATCTTTGCCTGTATACTCTTAATTTTTCCTTCTGATTTCTACTTAAACTGCAGAACCTAGAAATGAATTCAGAGTTCCAGATGTGCTTAGGCCAGGGCTAAGTGCCACTAGATGCTGACTTTCCTCCACCTGGATTCCATACGCCTGCCAGAGCAGGCTAAGATACCATGGACTTTACATTTCTCCAAAGAAGATATACAGATTGCCAACAAACACATGAAAGGATGCTCAACATCACTAATCATTAGACAAATGCAAATCAAAACTACAATGAGGTATCAAGTCATACCAGTCAGAATGGCCATCATCAAAAAATCTATAAACAATAAATGCTGGAGAGGGTGTGGAGAAAAGGGAACCCTCTTGCACTGCTGGTGGGAAAGTGAATTGGTACAGCCGCTATGGAGAACGGTATGGAGGTTCCTTAAAAAACTACAAATAGAACTACCATATGACCCAGCGATCCCACTACTAGACATGTACCCTGAGTAAACCATAATTCAGAAAGAGTCATGTACCACAATGTTCATTGCATCACTATTAACAGTAGCCAACACATGGAAGCAACCTAAGTGTCTATCGACAGATGAATGGGTAAAGAAGATGTGGCACATATATACAATGGAATATTACTCAGCCATAAAAGGAAATGAAATTGAGCTATTTGTAATGAGGTGGATGGACCTAGAGTCTGTCATACAGAGTGAAGTAAGTCAGAAAGAGAAAGACAAATACTGTATGCTGACACATATATATGGAATTTAAGAAAAAAATGTCATCAAGAACATAGGGGTAAGACAGGAATAAAGACACAGACCTACTAGAGCATGGACTTGAGGATATGGGGAGGGGGAAGGGTAAGCTGTGACAAAGTGAAAGAGCGGCATGGACATATATACACTACCAAACGTAAGGTAGATAGCTAGTGGGAAGCAGCCGCATAGCACAGGGAGATCAGCTCGGTTCTTTGTGACCGCCTGGAGGGGTGGGATAGGGAGGGTGGGAGGGAGACGCAAAAGGGAGGGGATATGGGAACATATGTATATGTATAACTGATTAAATTTGTAAAATAAAATTTAAAAAAAAAATTTGCTAAACTGAATGGAAAAAGGAATATAAGGCTTAGTTCCTATCTTCTAGGAGTTCACGTGTATTCTGGGACTGACAGTAACAGTACATAAAAATTAAAAAAAAATTAAAAGGCATGAAGAGGATAAAATCACATTCTACAAACAGTGGTGTAATTGTAGATACACTGATTCTCAAAAATTAACTTGCTGATAAAATTTTATAAATAAATAAACATGTAAACAAACATGAAAAAAATTTGCTAAATTGTATTGATAAATTTAGGGTCAACTTCTCATATATTTGTAACACGATAGATTTGATTCAAAATCAAATCTATCATGTACTTGTATATTGGGTTTTGGAAAACTCAATATAGTTATCAATATCCATCCCACCCTTGTCAAATTTAATGGTATTGATTATGATATATTTTTATAGTTTGTTAAGCTAGCATGAGATGATCAATTTAACTCGGTTAATGTTTATTAAGCATCTAAGATGTGCCAGCCATTATAGGACTTCACTCTTTCATCTAGTTTTGTATCATCTTTGAATATAAGATGACTTTTATATTTTCATGCAAACTATTAATTACAAATAGAGACAAGGACTCTGCATTGTGGCAAATCATCACAGATCTTCCTCCAGCTTAATAGTTAGTCCACAAGTTTCATGTTTGAGCTCTTTTAATTAGCATCTTTCTGGAAATTAACCAGTCCTCAAGCTGACCAATGTCCATAGCAGGTGGAATGCTCATGACCCTTATATTTCCATTCCTTCCATGTACTTGTATTCTTACTAAGGATCAGTTGTAATTGTTCTCAAATCTGTTTATTCCTATTGTACTCATTTTTATATTCATGCAGTTTAATTAAATGTTACAAAAATAAAATACGAGTGGGTGAAAAAGAATTGTTTCTATCAAGAGTAAGTTTTATTGATCTAGAAAGACTTAATACTCACATGTAGTTAAAAAACTTTGCTGCCAAATTAGATGTGAGAGAAAAAACGGTAAAAGATCAGAAGATAATTATAAATTGAGAATTTTTCACATAGTTTACTTTTGATTCTCATGCTAATTTAAAGAAATCCAAACTGGAAGGCAAGGATGATGGATTAAGGTATGTAAGAAAAATAAAGTAGGACTTCATAAAAAAAATGGGCCTCAGGTTTCAGGTCTTTTGAATCAATTTTGTGTGCCAAACATTTTAAAGCAATTAACAGACAATTCAGATATTGGGAAGTAACATCATAAAAACTCTGGCCAGGGCTTCCCTGGTGGCGCAGTGGTTGAGAGTCCGCCTGCTGATGCAGGGGACGCGGGTTCGTGCCCCGGTCCGGGAAGATCCCACGTGCCGCAGAGCGGCTGGGCCCGAGCCATGGCCGCTGAGCCTGCGCTTCCGGAGCCTGTGCTCCGCAACGGGAGAGGCCACAGCAGTGAGAGGCCCGCGTACCGCAAAAAAAAAAAAAAAAAAAAAAAAAACTCTGGCCAGAGACTGACAATGCTAAAGAAAATCTTGACCCTCACATATAAAAAAATGATGAAGAACAAAATTTGTTAACTCATCTCAGACAAATCAAAAGTTCTGATAATTTATAGCAAAACAATGTATGACATTGGATTAATGATGATGATTTGTTGAAAATTGAAATTGTGGACAAAAAGAAATCATGCATTCCAGGACAAACAGATGGATCTAAATATGAAGAAAAATACTGGATTAAGTTCAGGGCCCTAAATTGCTCATGCCATAGCCAGAGAAGCTAGAAATGTGGTTTTACTTTATGCTGAACAGATTGAATCAACAGTCAGTAATAACATGGTGACTCAGAAAAATTGGAGGGGCCTTATTGGAGATATTCCATTTCTTTTTTTAAATACCGTCAAACCACTGGTTTTATTTTGCCACCATACAGTTATATTTTTAAAAGTTAAGGTGAAATAATTCATGCATGCAAGTATTTTTTCCCCCTAAATGATGACTATTGTATTCAATATTTTGACTAACAAATAAAAAACTGGTTCTGGTTTTGTGGGTTACAAGAAGTTCTACTGTATGAATGTCTAGCAGATTATCACCCAGATATTTGTTCTCTCCTTATCCTTAAAGAGTATCACGGGAGACCTTAGAGTCTTCTTAAAGAGGAGACATAGACTACATTTCATGGTCAGAATGTGGTTAAGGTGAAATTAGAACACAGAGTCAACTCCTAGCCCATGGTTTTCTCTGTCCTGTGCCACTGGGATTTCTTCATATTCTTCTCTGTGGCAACAGTTCAGTGATGAACATGGTAGCCAAAATATTGGCCATTAAAAAAAATCCTGCTCATCACTGTTAAGTAGCTGGAAGACTCTGAAGGTGCACTTCAAATGCTGATTCAATCTCCATGACAAATTCTTTGCTTAAAGCAAGAATGAGAAATCCCAGTATTTTGCCCTCTGGACTGAACCAAATGGTGTATGACTGGTCTTAAAACCTGAAACATCAGGAGCAAAATGTAGGGTTTTAATACAGCAGGCATATTCCTGCCTTTATTCATTTTTTTTAGATGGCTGACTGACAATACATCACTTTGCTTTTGTAGTATACAAGCTGCATCTCAGGAGGTAATGTATGAACATGTATCTAAAAGCTCCTTTCCATGCAGGTTATTTTTCACAAGGAAAGTGAAACATTTAATTTACAATAGCTTAAATCAAGTGTCAGATAGCTCCACGAATGCAGCTACTTCAAAAAGGAAAACCGAGTTTAGTTAGGAATTTTACATAAAATATTGATGAATACTACAGAATGCACCAACAATTAGAGAATTAGAAATGGGAAGGTTTTTGTATACCAGTTGGGATTTTAGGCATTTAATTAATACGACCCTGGATATCCCTTTATTTCACACAGGAAGCAAATTTTTCAGGATAACACCGTCTGGTTTTTAGTCTTTGACAATATCTGGGAAGGAAAGTTGTGTGACAAAAACGGCAGAATTCTAGAAGTGAGAAATGTGGGTTCTCTTACAAGCTCAATAGCCTTCGATAGGTCACTTCACTTGCCTTGTTTTGATTTTTACTTCAATTTGAATAGGGAACAATTGTTCCTGCCCTCCCCATCTACTTTAGTGGGTATAGATGGGAAACAGTACTGTGATGGGAAAGGAGCATGGGCTTGGGAGTCAATGGCCTTGGGTTAGGGATTTCTTACTCTTCTTAATTAGGTACTCGTGAACCTCAGAATGAACACTCTCATCTCCAATCCTGTCATCAGTATAATGTAGATAATAGTGCCTTCTCACAGACTGTTCTGAGGGGGAAAATAAAGCTATGTATGAGAAAGAAATTTTGTAAAGTGTGAAGTATGGGAAATAGTAAGTGGAAATTACTTTCTAGGGAGGTAGTGCAATTTGGTCATAAGATGTCTGAACATAGAGACCTGAACCTGAACTAACCACTGGGCACAAGGAAGGAAAATAGGGCTTAAGCTAAAAAACATCAGGAAATGGAATTACAGGATTTGGCAATTGCATGTGGTGGGTGAGTAAGGAGTCTAGGACAACTTCCATGTTTCTGGTTGAAGGGATTGGGTCAATGCTGGTACTTCATACTGAGAAAAGAGTGTGAGAATAATAATAGACTTGGGGAGAATATAATTATTTTGATATACATGGTGAGTTTGGGGAACCCTTATGACATTAAGGTACAGATATCTCATAAGATAGATTTTGTAGCCTGATCTCAATAGACTATTCTGGTATTAAAAAAATCCATTTTGGAGTCAACATAGTATATATAAGTGCATTGGAAAGCATGAGTATTCCTGAAGCGATTGTGATGAAAAGAACTGAAAGCTGAGATGGAGACCTGGAGATAACCAACATTATAAGATGTGTAGAAGAAGATAAACCTAGAAAAAAGAATAAGAAAAAAATGAGTGGAGAAATAGGAGGAAAACCCAAGAGAATATGAAGTAATGTCAGCTAACAATGGGAGCAGAGAGATAGTTTCAAGAAAGAGAGTTTGGTCAACAATTTCCAAAGACTTCAGAGAGTTTACAACAGAGGGAAAACTGGTCATTGGAGTTTGAATTCAATATTCTGTAGGCAAAGAGGAGGTCATGAACAATTTTAAGCAATATTAAAACACAGCCACTTCTGCAGTTTAGAGAGAGTCTTCTATGATCCCCAGCTACATAAAACAGTTAGAGAAAAGATAGAGAAAACCAAGAAGCTGTAAGAGGAAGCTTGTCTTAAGAAGACTAGGTATGAATACCAAAGCTTTCTGTCATAGCATTACCAGGGGCCAGTCCTCAGAAACCCTTTCTGTAGGGCAAATAGAATAATCACCTTTCCCCTGGCAAACCAGTGTAGGCACCAAGGCAACGAATGGAAACTCTTGCCTCCTATCATACTGTTGTGTTCTATTTTCAATGAAGAATTGTTCTTATTCTATCATTTATTTTCTATATTGATTTTCATGCAGACAGCTGGAACATCCAAATAAATATGGGCCACTTGGTTGGTAGAAAATATTAGTTTGTATGTATTAGTGTTGTGGAAAAGCTCCACATGTTTAGTGAAAGGGAAATTGTTTTACTTGACATCTGTAGTCTGAATCTTCCACACAATGGTTAGCATAGAGAAGTCATCACCATCACTGCACTAACAAGTGACATGCATAAAAGGCCAGTTGTTCGTTTCCCTCCGCTCTTCACTATTCACACCCCAAAGTAGGAATTGTTTCCTTCTCTGGTATTTTCCCTTGGTTGAATATGTTCAAGGTAGCCATGAGGTTATTTGTTCAGCTAACCTTCTACATATTACCAGAATTCTAGTATTGAAGAGATGAAAATTGGGACATAAAACCCAACATGATGAAGTACAATGCTTTCTAAATCTCTTAATGTAGATTTTTAATTCAGTCCAGTGAAGTGAAACCAGACCCCAGCAGCAAACCCTTTCTTTTTAAATAAATTCTTGGTTTCCTTGGGGATTAATTTTCCAACACAAAGCAACTCTTTTAAAAAAGTTTTTGGGGCTATGAACAGCTTGATAATATTTAGTATTCATAGCCATTTGACAATCAACATAAGAAAAATATCAAATGTAAAATACCAATGTTAGGAAAGTATCAAAACACTAAAATGCTTTGTCTTTGTACAAGCTTGCAAATAAAGAAGACTGAATTTCCTCATTAATGAAAAATGATTACCCCTTAGCAACGAAATCAGGTGTAAGTTACAACTCCATGAAGATTCAAGTGAAAGGATTTGAAAGGGCATAAGGGTAAAAACTGTGAATCTATGATAGCTTTCTTTTTCACATTTCTTAAGATTTACAATGAATTTTAAAAATCATCTCTTTTTAAGATGCCAAAAATTTTAGTATAGTTCATTAACATATTAGAAGGCTCAGACATCGACTCTCCATACTCTGATTTCCCAGTCGCCTTATCTGCCAGTACCCAGTCATTAACACCCACAATATGCAACGTACTGTGGCTGATGTAATGAAGAAAACAATAAAGGCTAAAACAAGGGCTATGATCTTCAAGCATTTACAATGTAATTTGGGAGAAAGGACCTCCATGCACTCACTTGATCATTCCACTTCATTCCCTTTCATTCTTCCTTTTGGTAAACAACAGCATTGCCGGTTGTTAAGTCCAAAAATCTAGGCATTTTCACTGATTCTTCACTTCCCACCTTATTCCACAAACAATTTATTAACAAGCTCTTTTGCTTCTCCAGTGCTACCACCCTAATGGAGAAACACCTTTCTTGGTACACTTTCACAGCAGCCTCCCAACTAGTTTTCTTCCTGTCCTTCTAGTCACTTCTCACAATGGCCTGAGAACAGCTTGTTTTAAAGCATGAAATCAGATCATCTTGTCCTCTGCTTACAGAAAACTTTGCAAAGACTTCCCATCACAGTTAGAATAAAATTCACAGTCACTTCCAGGGCTGTAATATCCTGTGGTCGCTGTCCACCTTTTGGTGTCCATGGCTCACCACTCTGACAATCACTCCCCAAGACTCAGCCACCCTGGCCTTCTTCCTGACTCTCAGATATTCTCACTAGCTCCTCTCTAAGGGCACCTTCATTAACTGCTTGCTTTGTGTCTAGGTCTTCTCCTGGATACCTCCCTCTCAGTCAGGTCTTAACTAAAACGTTACCTCTCTAGAGAGGCCTTCCCTGCAGAGTCCTTCCCTGCTTTTCCAGCTAAAGGCACTCCACTCCCATCCCAGGTATTACACAGTCTCTTACACTATTTTATTTCTTCCATAGCACTTGTACTTATTATTCACTTAAATTATCTGTTTACTGATTTTTTTGTGCTCACGGACTTCCCTTCCCTTCCAGAGTATTGCTTCCATGAGTAGGAACAAGAAATACATATAAAATCTCTCTCTCTCTCCTGCCACTACCCCCAATCTCTATAATACTGAATGAAAGAGCAAGAAAGGCCTGTGAAATCACACTTAGCCCATCTCTATTGGGATAGGGTAAATTCATTCAGGATCTTTAATGCCACAATTTAAATCAAAGGTCATCATTTTAACATCGCCTAATGCACACTGTATATTTTGCTGAAGTAATGCTTTCTTAGACTCCATTTTTTCCCTACCTTGGCTTCTTGAAATACCTAAGAACAACTTTTTGACTTAATTTTAGAGGGAGCACCCAGCCAAACCCTTTTGGGGATTATTGTGTTCCCCAAATTCATATCACGTCATGTACTGAGCATGCCATTGGTTTGTAAATGCTCCAAATCCACCTCCCGATTTTATCAAGGCATATCCTCAATCATCTGCACACTCATTCAGCCAACATTTATGGAGTATTGTGTATGCGCCTGGCAACAACCTGTCCTGCAATTTACTTAACCCACCACCTTATATTTACAAAATTGTTCCCTTTATTGCTTTCTGGTAACATCCCACATTCAGTCATCAAACATTTCTGTGTCTACTAAAAGTCAGTACTGTGCTAGACACTATGAGATGAGAGATACAAATAGGAAACAAGTTCAATTCCTTCTATCAAGGATCTCATAGTCTACAGAGAGAGATAAGTAAGGGATCAACTAACCAAATAAAAAAGGGGTGGGGGGAGAAACAAAAATAAACTGAGCACCATAACAGAGGAAATCTCTTGCTAGCCTAGAAGTTTATAGAGTTCCAGGAAGAAAAATAGTAAATAACACTTTTTAAAAAGGATTTTTGTTTTTTTATTTGTTTACCTTAACATTTTGAGAAAGCATTTCCTTTGAATTTTTGGTATTTTTCTTCTGGGGTTTTAAATTTCAAATATCCCAATAGGGTTATTTTAGGAATAAAACAAATTATAAATAATGCATACACACCTGTATTATGAAACATCATGCTACTAAGAGTTATTGTCTATCACAGTAGTGGAAATATTCATTAGGTAAATGGAACTTTAGAACCAGAAGTCTTTTCCAAATGTCTTTTTATTTTTTTTTAAACATCTTTATTGGAGTATACTTGCTTTATAATGGTGTGTTAGTTTCTGCTTCATAACAAAGTGAATCAGCTATACATATACATATATCCCCATACCTCCTCCCTCTTACGTCTCCCTCTCACCCTCCCTATCCCACCCCTCTAGGTGGTCACAAAGCACCGAGTTGATCTCCCTGTGCTGTGTGGCTGCTTCCCACTAGCTCTCTATTTTACATTTGGTAGTGTATATATGTCCATGCCACTCTCTCACTTTGTCCCAGCTTACCCTTCCCTTCCCTGTGTCCTCAAGTCCATTCTCTATGTCTGCATCTTTATACCTGTCCTGCCCCTAGGTTCCTCAGAACCTTTTTTTTTTTTTTTTGGATTCCATATATATGTGTTAGCATACGGTATTTATCTTACTCTTTCTGACTTACTTCACTCTGTATGACAGACTCTAGGTCTGTCCACTTCACTACAAATAACTCAATTTCATTTCTTTTTATGGCTGAGTAATATTCCATCTTATATATGTGCCACATCTTCTTTATCCATTCATCTGTCGATAGACACTTAGGTTGCTTCCATGTGTTGGCTACTGTTAATAGTGATGCAATGAACATTGTGGTACATGACTCTTTCTGAATTATGGTTTACTCAGGGTACATGTCTAGTAGTGGGATCGCTGGGTCATATGGTAGTTCTGTTTTTAGTTTTTTAAGGAACCTCCATACTGTTCTCCATAGTGGCTGTATCAATTTACATTCCCACCAACAGTGCAAGAGGGTTCCCTTTTCTCCACACCCTTTCCAGCATTTATTGTTTATAGATTTTTTGATGATGGCCATTCTGACTGGTATGACTTGATACCTCATTGTAGTTTTGATTTGCATTTGTCTAATGATTAGTGATGTTGAGCATCCTTTCATGTGTTTGTTGGCAATCTGTATATCTTCTTTGGAGAAATGTCTATTTAGGTCTTCTGCCCATTTTTGGATTGGGTTGTTTGTTTTTTGGATATTGAGCTGCATGAACTGCTTGTAAATTTTGGAGATTAATCCTTTGTCAGTTGCTTATATTTCCTGCCATTCTGAGGGTTGTCTTTTGGTCTTGTTTATGGTTTCCTTTGCTGTGCAAAAGCTTTTAAGTTTCATTAAGTCCCATTTGTTCAAGCCTTGGTAAATTTAAGAAAACTGAAATCATACCAAGTATCTTTTCCGACCACAGCGCTATGAGACTACATATCAATTACAGGAAACAATTTGTAAAAAAATACAAACACATGGAGGCTAAACAATACACTACTAAATAACCAAGAGATCACTGAAGAAATCAAAGAGGAAATCAAAAAATACCTAGAAACAAAGGACAATGAAAACACGATGACCCAAAACCTATGGGATGCAGCAAAAGCAGTTCTAAGAGGGAAGTTTATAGCAATACAACCGTACCTCAAGAAACAAGAAACAACTCAAATAAACAACCTAACCTTACACCTAAAGCAATTAGAGAAAGAAGAACAAAAGAACCCCAAAGTTAGCAGAAGGAAAGAAATCATAAAGATCAGATCAGAAATAAATGAAAAAGAAATGAAGGAGGGCCTCCCTGGTGGCGCAGTGGTTAAGAGTCCGCCTGCCGATGCAGGGGATATGGGTTTGTGCCCCGGTCTGGGAGGATCCCATATGCCGCGGAGCGGCTGGGCCCGTGAGCCATGGCCGCTGGGCCTGCGCATCCGGAGCCTGTGCTCCGCAACGGGAGAGGCCACAACAGTGAGAGGCCCGCATACCGCAAAAAGAAAAAAAAAAGAAAAAAGAAATGAAGGAAACAATAGCAAAGATCAATAAAACTAAAAGCTGGTTCTTTGAGAAGATAAACAAAACTGATAAACCATTAGCCAGACTCATCAAGAAATAAGGCGAGAAGACTCAAATCAATAGTTAGAAATGAAAAAGGAGAAGTAACAACTGACACTGCAGAAATACAAAGGATCATGAGAGATTACTACAACTATATGCCAATAAAATGGACAACCTGGAAGAAATGGACAAATTCTTAGAAAAGCACAACCTTTCGAGACTGAACCAGGAAGAAATAGAAAATATAAACAGACCAATCACAAGCACTGAAGTTGAGACTGTGATTAAAAATCTTCCAACAAACAAAAGCCCAGGACCAGATGGCTTCACAGGCGAATTCTATGAAATATTTAGAGGAGAGGTAACACCTATCCTTCTCAAACTCTTCCAAAATATAGCAGAGGGAGGAATACTCCCTAACTCATTCTATGAGGCCACCATCACCCTGATTCCAAAACCAGACAAAGACATCACAAAGAAAGAAAACTACAGGCCAATATCACTGATGAATATAGATGCAAAAATCCTCAGCAAAATACTAGCAAACAGAATCCAACAGCACATTAAAAGGATCATACACCATGATCAAGTGGGGTTTATCCCAAGAATGCAAGGATTCTTCAATATATGCAAATCAGTCAATGTGATAAACCAAATGTCTTTTATTTTGAGAAAAGTTCTTTGCCTAGTCCGCTGCTATTTATTCTTCTGGGCTCATCTCATGCATACCCAGATTGGATACCTTTTCTAATCTCTCAGCTTTGTTCTCCCTGCACCAGGGCATACACTTATCAAGGCATTTCCCACACTATTGTAAAGCACTGTTTTAAAAATGGCTGTTTCCCTAGCTAGACCATAGCCTCCTTGAAGGCAGCAACCATGGCGAATTAACCACTGTACCCCCTCACTCCACGCCAGCACAGTTCCCATGTGTAGAACTGAGCAATGGGATGCTTTTTATGCCATTTCCACTGGGATTCCAAGGCAAAAATATTCAATTCTGTCAAGCAAAAACATTTATGCTTGCATTTAATGAAACCAAATAAATATACCAGGAACCTTCTATGTATAGAACACCTTTGACTAAAGTGGAAAATGAAAATATACTTTCTAGTATATTTCATCTCAAATTCATGAAAAAGGACAATGCAAATAAGGGAGGAATCTGTCTACTGCCACTTAAAGAACACAGTGGTGAATCTTAATTTTGGAATAAAATATGTGAAGCTTAATATATGAAAATGACAGTAAGTGAATTCTGTTCTGCTCCAATAAACTTGTGTCTTATTGGAAACATTGAGTTGAAATGTCAGCCATAAAAATTACAGAGATATAAGACCGAAGTAATCAGCCGTGGCAGGGCGTTGCTGGGTTTACTGCTGTCTGTGGTCAGTGCTGCTTAAACGGGCTGAAAGTCATCAATGCAGCAGGGCATGAAATTACAGAATCCTCATCTGCCCACGTGGAGACGCTCACTGTGATTACAGTTAAATGCCATTTTGAAGTTAGCTTTGCAAAAGATGGAATGGCCATATGTGCTTTGGTTAAACAAAGAAGAAATATAAAGAAAATAGTTTGACCCCATAAACAACAGCCTCTAACTACTGGTATTTTTTAAATGGATTAATGAACACTTAAAAATACAAAAGTTGTTCCAGAAAAGGCCAATTTATAGACAGAAAATAGATTAGTGGTTGTCTGGGGCTAAGGTCAAAAGTGAAATTAATTGTAAACGGGCACAAGGGATCTCATTAGGGACATAAAAACGTTCTAAAACTGAGTTATGGGGGTGGTTACACCACTGGACAAAGTTACCAAAAATCGCTGAATTATATACTTGAAAGAGGTGAAGTTTATGATATGTAAAATATGCCTCATGAAATTGTTAAAAAAAGTTTAGGGCAAACTAGCTTGAAAAATATAGCAGAAGATTTTAAAAAAATGATGTGTCATTAAGCACTTGTTATTTTCAATTGTAAATTTCTAGGCTCTTTACCAAACTTTTCATCTGATCCCACATAAGCAGAAAGCATTACCTTTTACAGACAGCTGGCCACCTGACAATGACATTCATGTTTAGTCACACTTTCCTCTCTGGCCTTAAAATCAGAGTGATTGTTCAGAGGATTCACAAACTGCAGGTTACTAGGACCGAGTTCACTATAATGGGGCACCTACCAACATGTAGTGATTTTAGCTGCTGAGTGGCCTTTGGTAAATTCCTTATATTTGGGCCACAGATGTATTTGAAGCTTTGTGGAATGGGAAAATATTAACAAACAAGCAAAGGAGAAAACAAAATTGAAAAGCATAGATTCAAAGGGAAGGTCATAAACTGTCCCTAAGGAGATATTTAACTCCTTTAACTACCTCTTTGATTATAAACTGATATTTAAGTAAAACTACCAGGTCCCAAATTGTGTCTTCAATAAAAATGCTCATATTTAAAATGTTGATTGTCTTTTTGAACTTCTATTTCTTTGAGTCTCTACTCTTCAAATCAGTCTTTAAAATTTACTTGAATATTAAAATACTATGTCATTATAGAGAGCAAAAGGAGTAACCTGTTTCTCCAGGCCATCCAGGATGAAGGAGAGGCTGAATTATTCATTAAATTATTCATTTATTGGACTTCCCTGGTGGCACAGTGGTTAAGAATCCACCTACCAATGCAGGGGACACAGGTTCAAGCCCTGGTCTGGGAAGATGCCACATGCCGCAGAGCAACTAAGCCTGTGAACCAAAACTACTGAGCCCGCGTGCCACAACTACTGAAGCCCACGTGCCTAGAGCCCATGCTCTGCAACAAGAAAAGCCACCGCAATGAGAAGCCCACACACCGCAACGAAGAGCGGTCCCCGCTCACCGCAACTAGAGAAAGCCCGCAAGGAACAACGATGACTCAATGCAGCGAAAAATAAATAAATAAATTAATAAAATAAATAATTATTCATTTATTGATTTCTTCCACAAGTTTTGACTCCATGCCTAACATGTGCCAAGTATACTCTAGGACCTAGAGCAAAAGCACTGAATAAAGTGGAAAAAAAAAATCCCCTCCCTCATTCAGCTTAACACTCTCATGGTAGGAGTGGGTAGGGAGTGAAAACCAAAATTGTACTGAAAACAGCTACTACTTATTTAGAATTTACTATGTCCAAGGCACTTCGCTAACTGCTTTGCATGTATTATCTCATTTCTTCCTCTTGAAGGCTGTATTATCTCCATTTTGCAGATGAAGACACTGAGGCTCAGAGAGGTAAAATTCTTTGTCTCCAGACACAAAAACAAGTAAGAGATAGGATTCTCCTCCAGTCTCTCAAAGTTCAAAGTCTGTGCCTTTGTATTTTTGTATACAAATACTGCCTTATACAAAGGGCCTTGCAAACTATCAGTAGTTGAATAATGACTGCCTTCAGAATTTGCAGATGAAAGTACTCTTTAGATATTATAAGAAATAATGGAGATCTGTGCTTAAATTTGAGAATTTTTGATTGAATCATAATCACAAATTATAAATTATACATAAATATATATTTACAAATATATTTGTATGTATTGATATATATATATACATCTATATATGGATATATATGTATAGATATATACTGTATGTATAAATATAAAATGTATCTCTTACATTCAGGTTAATATAAATACTTACTCAAGAATGCTAAAAATGAGTGATTTCCTCAGGCTACAGTTTCAGTTAATATTTTGTGTCTAAGATGGTAAGTTGTGATTTTGTTTTATACACACTCATAAGATAAAAAGGTCATAATAATTTGTGTTATTTGTTATATGCCTACAGATGATGGAGGATTTTCCTTTAAAAACCTTTCAGGAGCTTGTGCTAATATTGATCAAATGAATTGAAGAACACTTGTTTCTTCTTTTCTCTTTTCATTTTTTTAAATCACCGCTTTCCATAAGATATTATTAAAAAAAATAAATCTCATAGGCAAGAGTATTTTTCCCAAAAATCAACTTCAATTTTGTCTGACCTGATTTTCTCCAATTACTTCTACATTCTTGTAACATGACTTATCCACTTCTGTCTTGGTTGAAGAAATCTTGTCTTTCCCTGATGCTAACACCTTTTAAATCTTTATAAACTAATGACGAGTTCCGATCAATTTTGCTATTTCATCAAGCTGTACTTATGTACTTCTTTTCATATCCCTGTGTAAGTCAGAAGAAATATGAACATAGTATAATATGGATAATATGGTCTAACTTTTTATTTTAACAACCTTACCAAGTCTCACAAATATATGAGAGAACATTTCCGTTCTGATAGGTGAGGATTAAAAAGCACAGCTTCCATTGCCAATTGTCGGATGGTTGAATTTCTACACCGAGTGGACTGTTTTTTATATACAATAAATGAGGGTATTTTCAGGTTGAATCATTTGATAAAGTAGTGCCAAAGGTAACAGTCTTAGAATACTTGGCTGACTCTTATTGCCAACTTAGGGCCAGGGAAAATTGTCAGCAAGGGCATATTCATCATGCCTTAGACTTTGTCAATAACTTTGTACTCCTGGCTGGAGTCGCCAGTCTCAGTTCCTAAAAAGGATTTTTCTGGTGCTGAGTAGTGTACTTGAGCTTGTCTCTGACCACTGTCCTACCCTCTTGGCCTCCCAGGCTGGAAAACTCAGTTGTGCTGGATTACTCTCTCCCCTTCATTTCCCTAGTTGTAAAGTGATATTGGTTCTACTTCTAGAATATTTTCACATTGGTCTCTATCTCACAGTACCCCTGCTATCACCACAGTGTAGCAAAGGACAATGTCGGAAGACCTGGATTAAATTCAGGCCCCATCACCATATAACTGGGTGCCTTGGTAAGTCCATTTAACTAAGCCGCAATTTCCTCATTCATAAAATGGGAATATTAGTACTTCACAGGATTTTTGTGATATCAGAGATGATGTATATAGAATATTTTATGTAAGGTGTAGTAAGTACTCAATTAATTTCTAAATACTACTATTATTTCATGATTATTAAGTAACTTCTTACTCCTCAAGGTCTTTTTTTTCTCCCATTCATTCCTTAGGCTTCCATCAAGGTAATGTTGCAAAACACTAATTCAATGATACGATTCAAAAGTCTTACATGACCCACTTTTTTAGCCCCCTCTGCCTCTGCATACATACTCCATGATATATTCATTCTGGATTACTCAGCCTTTCTCAATCATGTCATGTTATGTTATTTCACTAGGCATTTACATATGGTTCTCCTCATCCTAGAATGCCTTCCTCCCATCTCCTATTTCTTGTCATAGGTATAATCTTCATTCTGCAGTACCCACCATGAATTACCAACCTTCACTGGAAAATAAACGTTTGGAGGGTTCATTTCATAATAAGCGTGAAATAAATCAAGAATGTCATGCAGATATAAAAACTAGTCAGGCTACATTGATAATGGCAGCATCAAGAGCAGGGAAGGGAACAGTCACTCTATGTTTTTACTCTACTAATCAGGCCACACTAGGAGTACCATTTTGAATTTGGAAACCACATTTAAAAAAGACAGAGACAAAGTGAAGTGCTCGATCCAAAAGGACCAGGATGATGACTGGTTTTAAATCATGCAACAGGAGGGGCTATGGAAGGCATTGGCAACATTTAACTTGGAGCAGAGAAGGCGCTAAACAAATTATAAACATGTGCAGTCCCCTCATATGGAATGGGCAGCGTACTTCCACTGTGTGGCCTCAATGGATAGCACTGAAACCAACAGGTAAAGTTATAGAGTCAAAAAGGACCTCATCCCAAAGAAGCCCTTTTTAATCATCAGGAGTTTGGAAGGCAGATTGGACTGTGTGAAGAGATTGAGTTTCTGGCCCCCGATGATAAGAAAGCAGGGTCTGGGGGACTAGAAGAGACATTGAAGAAGGTCTTACAGCTCCAAATAGGTAGTTTCATGAGATGAGCTGTGATCTTAGCTGCTATGACTCAAGAGCCTCATCTTCCATGAGACTTTTTCTTGCCTTGTCAGTCAGGGTGATTCATGTACATTTCTTATGTTCCTTTGCACTTGTGACCATTATCATTGCACTTTCCACATAACAAATTGCGTCTCTGCTTCACCCACTATAATGCAGCTATTTCTGGATGGGAAATGTGTCATCTGCCTCTTGTTCCTCATAGTGCCAACCACTGCTCCTTTCACACAGAAGATACTCAATAAGGGGGCCTGATTTAATTTTATGCCCATGGGCAACTCATTCATCCTTTTAATGAGTTTCCTTAGCAGTAAACAAGAGTTTTAAATTTGCTGATCTAGCAGGAAACAAGAGTTTTAAATTTGATGATCTCTATAGTAAACTTTCTAATAATTAAAAAATATGGGGCTTCCCTGGTGGCGCAGTGGTTGAGAATCTGCCTGCTAATGCAGGGGACACGAGTTCGAGCCCTGGTCTGGGAGGATCCCACATGCCGCGGAGCAACTAGGCCCATGAGCCACAACTACTGAGCCTGCGTGTCTGGAGCCTCTGCTCCACAACAAGAGAGGCCGCGATAGTGAGAGGCCCGCGCACCATGATGAAGGGTGGCCCCCGCTTGCCACAACTAGAGAAAGCCCTCGCATAGAAACGAAGACCCAACACAGCAAAAATAAATAAATTAATTAATAAACTCCTACCCCCAACATCTAAAAAAAATATATGATTACTTTCTAATAATTAAAAATTATGAAAACCAATCTAAAAATTGACTTTTGAAATGAGTTGGAAAGAGCCCACTGGATCCTTTTTATATGGAGAATATTTGGAGGTGGAGATGCGTGTGGCTTCACCTGATGTTAAATACTCTGTTGTTCCTCACTCCCTCTCTGGGTAAGAATTTCATAGAAGAAAGTTCTTATGGTTTTTACAATAGTATTCATTGATTCTTAGTCTCAGAAAATGTTTCTGGTGGAAGTAAAGTCCATTTTATGCATATATTGACTGTTTCATTGAAATAGATTGTAAACCCATGCAATTAGGCTGAAGAGGTTCTGTTCCTAGCACCGCTCCTTATTGGAAAGTGCAGGCTTAGGCAAACTGGCAATATCAGCATCTAGCCTTCTTATAATACTTCCTAAGTCATCTATATTGTTACTTCAGTGTGTTGTCGCTTTACATTTGCAACCAATCCACATCTTAAAAGAAATGTTCCTTGATAATGGCCAAAAATTAGAAGCAAACTAAATCTCCTGTATTAAGAGAACAGCTAAGCACATTACTATGGATCGTATTATGCAATCATTAAAAATTAGTGTTACATACATGATGTGGCAGTTTGAAAAAAATGCTTATGATGTAAAAAACGAAGTACGGGATATAAAATTTTATGAATACTTATGAGTTCAGCAGCTGCCAGAATGATTTTATAAAAAATCAGATCTGATCATAAAATTCTTGGGAGACAATTCTCTGAGTCCCCTGCATTTCTACACATCTTGCAAACAGAAATACTGATTTCCTTTGTTCTGGACTGTCTTTTCAGGGATATTTGTATAGTGAACAGCCTTGAAAGATACAGTGTGTCTCTCGGAAGCAATGGGTAAGTTTGTTTACTGTCCAGTATAATAATGTTCTTCTCTGAGGCACAGCCCAGGCAGGCTTACACTCATTGTAAAAGAGTCAGTTTCCCCTGGCTTGGGATTTCTCTCCTGTAATGGAACCCACCACGTGTGTAGGCATCACATGGCCTCCCTTGTTTTGCTCTGTGGAAACTGAGACTCAGGGAACCAGTGAAAATGCTGATACTCTGGCTACAACTATTAGTATGAGGCTATGAAGTTTCTTATCCAGGAATCTCAGATCCTCTGCCAGTATCCATGACAGCACAGCAGGATAACTTGCTCGCTTGCAGGTAAGAAACAAAATCTCAGATCCTTCACATTTCTCAACATTCGTTCCCTTACTTAAACCTGCCTCACCTGCTTTCAGTGATGTCCCATGTGCATTTAGGGTAAAATTGCTAAGAACAACATCAGCAACAATAATGGCTAATGTGGAATGAGTACTAAACATTGTGCTAAGCGTGTTACTTGTCATATAATCCTCACAACCACCCTAAGGGGTAAATATAATTGGTATCACCACTTAAGAGGTAAGGAAACTGAGGCAGAGGCTCAGTTTTTCACAAGAACCCCGGGTCACCACACAGCCTAGTCCATCTGTGAAGCAATTTCCCTCATTCTGGATCTCATTCTTACTCATCCTTTGGGTCTCCGCTTAACCAGAACTTCCTTAGAAAAGCCTTCCCTTGGTCTACCCTTTAGTCTTATCTCCTTATGGAATTCTGCTCTTTTCCTTTGTAGCACTTCCTACAGTTTATTGATTAATTGGGGGACCCTGTAATTGCTTATATATATTGCTTATATACCCTCTGTCTTCCACCCTACACAGACCCCTGGGCGTAGGGATAAGTTTACCTTGTCTTCCAAAGTTTTGAGCATGACAAGTGCTCAACATATATGCTGAATGAATAAATGGATCAGTGATTTGTAAATGATAAGGGACTGCAGATAACCTCAAATTCTACTTGTATGGCACAAATTTTATTATTTCCACAATAATCTGCAATATATCTATTTTGCCATTAATGTGAAAACAGTAAATTTATATTATTCAAATAAATAAAACCCAAAGGCCTTGTCCTCGTGAGAAATTTCAGAGGCATTTTCAGAGTCTGTGGACTGCAGGTAGAATGCAGAAAACAGAAAGTGTGGAGTGGGGAATAAAGAATGTAGTAGGCAAGCAGACATGTTGATCATGGATGTTCCTCGTCACATACATTTTATGGACCACTTATTCAGAACTGCATCATTTGAAATATTTTATCCTAATTGATTATTAAGCATTTCTACTCACTAAATGTCCAGAATGCCCTATTGAGCTTTCATTATCATCTTTTGAGGTGTTGTTGCTTTTTACATTTTAATGGTCTCATTCATCTTTGCCAGAAGCCATTTGTACTTATCAACATTGTTATGCATCTGTATGATAGATAGGGTGGGCCCAATAAATTCTGATATGCAAATTTCCCTCTTCATGAACCAATTTTAATAAAATTATATTGTTTTGCACTTTGAGAGCACACAAAATAGGAATTGGAAATAGTTTCAGGAATAGCTGTATTTTGTTAGAAGTCAGTTAAAGTTTCCAGGTTGCTAATGGGAAGGCTGCCATATAAGATGACAATATTTGATAAAGACGTCTCATGTGCACAATTTGGGAGAGACAGGAGTAGAGGAAAAATACAATAGAACTGCTTACAGTATTGTAGAGGGGGTGAGTTTGTAAAAAAAAGCTGAACATTCATTCATTCATTCAAAAATACTATTGGCATTTACTTTTGGAGAGGGTAGTGTGGTGTGGGTAGAACACAGATGATAACAACAATGGCGGCCTTGTATTAGATGCTTACTGTGTAGGCAAAACGAAACCTTTACATGTAGCCACTTAATCCTCCAGATAGTCTTAGAGGTGTTTAGAGTTTTAGATGTTGCTTTCCCCATTTTGCCCACGAAACTCATGGAGGTTAAGTCCAACATCATTGGGTCAATGAGCAGAGATGCTGTAACAAACAAACAAACCCAAACCAACTAAACCAAACTCAAACTAGCCACCTCCACACCCACAAAAAAAAAACCCCGTTCAATCTGGCTGCAAAATTTAACCACACAATAGGGGCTCATCACTCCTACCAGGGGTTTTAGAGCCCAGTGGAGACATAAGATGAGCAAATAACTGCATATATGAGGTAGAGAATTAAAAGGAGATAGCAGAGGTACATAAAAAAAAGCTATGAAATTGCCAGGAAGGAAGAGCTTGTTCCCCTTAAGGTCTGCAGAGGAAGAAGCAGAAAAAGCTGCATAGAGGAGATGGCATTTAAAGATCTTGGACTGAGATTTTAGATGCAGAGATTGTGAGAGAACATTTAGTGTGGGAGAAACAAGGCATGAAAGATAGTGGGAGGATTATTCTAGAAGAGAAGTAGAAAATATAGTCATTCACCAAACACCTACTACATCCTAGACACTTTGGAATAAAATATGAATAAAACATAACATACTGAGGGATAAAGGGAAGCAAGCATATTATAATTTAGTGAGATAACAGAAGTATATACAAGATGCAAAAGTAATGGGGGATAGAATAGAGAATGTGTGATCATGGGGTCTCTCTTTGGTTCACACTGAATTAATTAAGATGATAGCTGCCCTGAAGTGGATAAGAATTACTTCTAAATACTCAGATACCCTCTCTAAGCTTCAGTATTCTTGTTTTTTAATTCTCAAAATGAAAAAAAAATAAAAGCATCTATTTCATAGGATGCTTGTGAGGATCAAATGGGCAAACACATAAAACATATTTAGTATAGTGCTGGCCCATTACAAGTGCTTGATAATGATCAGTTTTTAATATTATCTTCATTGCCCGAAACTACTGATAAAAGGAAGAAAGTCATGCTCCAGAGCAGTGATAAGAAGATCACAAGCAAGTTTTGAATTCCTTCCTGACTTTTAAGGTCCTCCATATATACATAGTTCCAGCCTGTGGCTTCAGACTTGTCTGCTACTGCCGTTCACATACTCTAATCTCTAAGCCCACCTACACAACTTCTGCTAGCATCTCCAATCTTATGTTCCCAAGGCACCTGGAGTTGCCTGCATGATGGCAACTGTCATATTAGATTATAATGATCTCTTTATAAGCAAGTTTACTGATACTTAAAGCATGGCTCAAGTAGCAGCAGCACCAGCATCTTCCTGGAGCTTGTTGGAAATGGTGATCCTTATGCCTGTTAAAGTTTGAGAAACATTAAAGCTTGAGAAGTTTGGTCTAGAGTATAAATTCTCTGAGGTCAGGAAACATATGTTTTCATCTATATATCTGAAATTCTATTAACATGTGGCAGAGTAGCATTTCCTAAATTATCATTTAATGAATGTATGAATAAGTGAATGAGTTCAAACATGCTTTCTTATCTCCACTCCTTTTATTCAAGTCATTTCACCCTTTTGATTTTTTCCATCAGCCTTGGACACCACACCTTTGTCTTCCTACTAAGTTAACCCTCCCATGCGAACTTCTCCGATCTCTTAACCACTTGTGAGCTCTCTCTCTCCTCAGAGCCTCCCATAGCACTGTCCCTTGATTATATGTCTGTCCCTTCTCTCTCCCTCTCTCCACACATGCTCATATGAACACACACACCGCTTCACACTCATTCTTAGAATTTGTCCTGGAGGTCAAAGATAGTGTCCTTCTTCAAGGTTCCATAATCATCTAACTGAGCCATTCCTAGCACACTAAATACAGATTTGCTCAACAAACATTCGTTGGATTGAAGATTACTGCACATGACTGACCGTTGGGAGTTGGCCATTAGCCGGAGGAAGGAACCCAATATGCAGCTTCTCAGCCTTTGCAGACTTTGCTTTCTTGCTTCACCTGCATTATCCACATAAAAGAACTAAAGGAAATATAGGGTTTTATGTCATACAATATTCAAGTGATTCCAGAGTAGAGTACTAGAATGACAATTGGAGTAAAAATAAGACCTTTCTTCCAGTAGGACATCTATTACTGCGTTGTTTACACAACCTTGGGCAAGCCATTTTCCCTTTTCTGGGACTATTTTCCCATTTATACAGTGAGGAGTCCTGAAACCCAATTTCTGGGACTCCTTTCAACACTAAGCCTCTATGATTCTATCCAGCTGCAAGGTGCTCAAGAATAGTAATTAATCAGAGGAATGAGGATAATAACTCCTGGCAGTCAGCTGAGTACCATCCCAAGCCAGACTGTAGTACTGAGATTGACAGTGTGAGCAATTATCCAAGGCCTTGCTTACATTCATTATGGTGAAGAGGAAGAAAGCACAGTCCTTTTGGGAAAAGCTCCGAGATCGCACTACAGGGAAGTAAAAAGTGAGAATAGAATTTCCCTAAATTGTTTGCTGTAAAACAAAAGTTTAACCAGCTTTTCAAATTTACTAATGTCAGTTTCAAATTTAAGATGAACAGAAACAAGGAAATAAATATTTCAGCAAGGAGAGACTTAGGCTGGGCCAACTCAGAAATTACAAGGATCGTTAATTGTTATGTTTCATCAAAAGATTCCTGGTTAAGGAAAAAAGGACTTTGATCCCCGGGGATAATATTGCCCAAGCTTTTTAATATATCACAGGTTTATCTTTTAGTCTAACCTTCCTCTGAAACATGTGATACAGGTCAATACCATGAAAACCTGGGAAGACTCTTCCTCTGTTCCAGGGAAGCAACCTCACTCAATGTCTCCATGTACTGTTTGTGCCCTAGAAAGTGATCCACTGGAGATTCTAATTAAATTTGCTATCTGAAGATGAGGGAGATGTGACTAATTACGCTAGGCTGTAAAAACAGGACAAAGAACTTTTCTGAGTCCTTTGTTAGTCATTAAATTAAATGAACAGTTTAGTAATAAACACAACAGAGTTAAGTCAACTGAGTGAAGTGGAATGCAGGCTACATTGAGAAGTTGGACTGAAAAGGTGTCGAACCTACAGAATTGCAGCTGTTGAGCATTGCAATGGATGTTTGAGAACTTAATGTGCATTGGCAAAGGGCACACATGCTATGCTGTCACACAAGAAGAGGAGTCTGGTTCTAAGGCAGAAGAATTTTAGAGTTGTCAAAGTGACACACCACCACCTCAAAGCTGACAACTCTGGAACTAAGAAAATGTTTGGTTAATGGTTAGCCAGTGTTTTCACTAAGGTTTAACTTTTCTACTACCGAAGGGGTTAAAGTCCTATGAGATATTAACATCAAGTCAACAGGTCCTGGAAACATCATGGGGAACTTGTTTTCTTTGTTGTTTCAATTTGTGCTACCAAAAAATCATTCAGGAGAAAAGTACAGTGATTTTAACTTAAAGCAAAATCTGGTTTTCATACAGATACTCAGATAATACACTTCAGTTGCTGTTGATCTGCTGGCTGGCTATCATTGCAGCAATGATTACTGACAAAACATTGAATATTTGAGTCCCTACTATGTGCTTACCACTATTCTAGGGTTTGGGAAATATTAAAATATTAATATCAAGGGCCTCTATATTCAAGAAGTATACAATATAGTTAGTGAGACAAGACTACAGAATGAATGATTTGTGAATAACACAAGACAATCTTTAATCAAGTGATGGTAATTTGACCTACAGTGGGGAAAACATAATATAACTTCAGAGAAGGCATATAGGTGGGAGTTTTCAGGGAAGGATTCATGGAAGTGGTAAATATCTGAGCTAGATTTTGGTATAACAGTAGAATCTGGAAAATCAGAGAAGGATGGAGAAGGCCCAGTTTAGGATGGGCAGAGGTACAGAAAAAAGGAGCAGGGGAATGAAAGTGACATCAGAGAAACCTGCCTGAATTGAGAATTGATTAATGATAATTCAAAACAAATATGCAGGCTTAGTGTTAAAAAAAAAGAATTCTCTTATAATTCTATATTGCTTTTACCATGGTTATTTTTTCTCCAGGTTACAGCTTCCTATTAGCAGAATTAAGAGGCTAAACCTATAATTTTCTACCCTCAGCACCTTGTCTTAGATTGAATGTTTTTGTGAACTAAGGTTTTTCTCTTTCATTTTTTTTTAATGTGTGGGATTTTTCCTTTGTATTTCAGCCCAGCTCCTCTGTATACACAGTGTTGATGGGTGACATTTAAGAATGCTGGTTTTACAGCACAATTATCCACTCCATGTGTTACTGCTGGCCTCTGTTGCCACTGTAATTCTCAAGTCTACTTTCCAACATGTGAACCTCATAATGTTTAATAATATAGAGCTATTAAATCACTTTACTTTTCTATCTAGAAGGATAAAACCACAAAAAAAATGTTCTCTCATAAGGCTAGCATTGTGTAATGAATCAACTAAAATACCAAAGGATGAACTTAGAGCAAAAAACCTTAGAGAATAAAAGGGAAAAGCAAAAGGTTTCTTTGGGCTGTACAATTATAATATGTGTTTCCTTATTTGGGGCTTTAAAAGTTTTATAGAGAACTTGTTAATTTCTACCCCAAAGGTTATAATATGAGCAGTTTAGAGCACTGGAAAGAATTATTAAAATAGCAACAAATAAAGCACAAAAGCAAAAATGACAATCATATTTTGCATTCATATAATGTCACTTGCTGGGGGGCTGACCACAGATCAAAGCAATTATGTATCACAGCTATACTAAAAAAAAAAAAATTGGAAAAACGAAAACCGTCATTTAACTATGTGAATTTGTTTTTTCTTTTTTCTTTTCGGCCATGCCACATGGCATGTGGGATCATAGTTCCCTGACCAGGGATTGAACCCACACCCCCTGCAGTGGAAGCATGGAGTCTTAACCACTGGACCACCAGGGAAGTCCCTAACTGTGTGAATTTTACTTTGTTAAACTGAGAGATGTGAAAAGTTGTAAATGACATATCACAAAACCCAAAAAGGTATATTAAAGTAACATTATTGATGATGACTTATATGTACAGCAATTACCAGATTTATGACTGAGTTGTTGTATTTAAGATCTATCTTATTTAGGCATTCAGTGTGTCTGGCTTATGGACTACAAAGCCTAGCTCTAAGGGCTTTTGGAAAGGGAGAGTGCACAGTCAAAACTGTAGGCCAGAACCAACCAGATGTCCAAACACAGTGCTTACCAGAGGTTGTGGATGGGAGTACCGAACAAAGGCACAACAAAGAGAGTACTCCCTGATTTGAGAGGGTGGGTGTTTGGGAGCTGTGTCAACAGCACACAGTGACAAGAGCAATTTAAATACACAATTCTGGAGACAAATCCACCTCTTAATTTTTCAAATTAAGGCTATGAATACAATAGCTACTATCTATTATCACCATAATTTCATAAAATAAAATATATTTGACCCCGAAGTTAGAAGGAGATCATAATCTCAGGAAGGATTCTTCCTAAGGAAGGACAGAGGGCAATCTAACATTGATGTATGTATCTTGCAAAGTCCTTCTTTTCCTTCATTTTGCCCCAGACCAGTAGAAGTTAGGCTGTGAACCATCACCAGTCTATGAACTTGAATTTGGGAAAACACTGACTTAAAGCACACCCAGAAGTGCTGGAATTATGTGGAATAGAATGTTTTATAGTATGTCTGTGGCTTTGTCAATGGTTGGGGTATAGCTTAACAAGGCAATTTAAATAGTGGAAAGACTAAGATAGGGAGGGCTATGGTTATATTCAAGAAAGACCTCTCTATTTCATTTCAAATTAAGTGTAATCACTGACCCCCATTAGTTAATATCTTGCAGACTTCTGAGCATCACTATGTGTATGTGTGTGTGTGTGTACATTCCGTAACTTCTCTCCCATTTTAATCATGCTAATAAATTCCTTCTTGATATCCTCTCAGCACATGCCCTCTATTACAGCACCTATTCTATGGGATTCTAACTGTTTTCCTTCTGCTATGGTCTCTTCTATTAGAATGAGTCCCTTTGGGAAAGGGCTACATCTGATTTGTCTTTGTATTCCCAGTGCAGAGCACAGTGTCTGTCACAGGCTCACTAAGTATAGAGGTCACGACATATTTATTGGAATAAATAAATTTATAATAATTTAAATAATTCTTTTTGTCTTTTAAAAAAATCATTAATATTTGCCAGGTACATTGCTGGGCACCAGGGATAGAGGAAATGATTAAAACACAGTTCCCAAGCTCAAGAGGTTCAGTGTAGTTGATGAGATAGATAAGGCAATCAAATAACAATAATAATACAGTAGGCTAAGTTCTATAACTTTAGAAGGATGGACGAGGGCCCCCCTCCCAGGCTGAAAGCATCAGGGAGGGGTTTCTAGTGGTACCCCAGAAGTCGCACTACCTGGGCTAACTAGCAGTTACCTAGGTGAAGAGATCTGTGAGTGAGGGCTGGCACTGAGATGGACTATGTCTACTTGTTTAGAGAGGAGGCATTTAAGAAGGGAGACGCAGGAGCAAAAACTTGTAAGTAAGGGACACTGTTTTTCCCTGGGAACTACAAGGAGAACTGCTTTGAATGAAAGGCAGGTGATGGCGGGAGGGCAGAGGATTAGTTAGGGCAGAGACAAAATCAGATGCGTATTTTAGATCAGATGCATATGTGTGCTATAATGTGAAGAATGAATTGAAGGTACGTAGAGCTTTTGGTGGAGAGCAGTTGGTAAGTGTTTCAGATGGGCAATGGTTCTAGCCGAATCTAGGGTGGATATAATGTGGAAAGACTGCAGAGGACTTATTCCAGAGATGTTAAAGACATATGGATTGGTAGGACACTTAGATATCAACTTAAGGTGAATCAGTAGAAGGAATCCAGGAAAACGTCTTAGTGTCATAACCTGTATATAACCAGTACATTGAAGTACTAAGCTTACTGTGTGGCAGGCATTTTTCACATATAAGTTCAATCCTCATAAAGACTCTGTGAGATGGATACCTTTATTATTTCCATATTATGGATAAGGAAATGAAGGCACAGAGAGATCACACAGGTACTAAGAAGTAGAGCTGGAATTTGAACCCAAGCACATGCTCCTAAATACTAAACCATACTATTATTGGTCATTAAGACAGTGGATATAACCGTGTAAGATGATGAGTGTGCTTTCTGATGTGTCTTAGGGCATTTGAGGAAAGATGTCTAGTAGGAATCTACATGTATGAGTCTGGAGTCAAGGAAAGATCTGGTTTCAGATATAGAGATGGGAGACATAAGCACATAGCTGGGAACCAAATCTGTATGCCTTCTACTAGGGAGGGTGTGCAGAGGAGAAAGAGAAGGCATCACTGAGTGAAATGGACAAAAGGGATGAGGAGAAGAGGAGATGTCTAAGGAGATGGGGAAGAGAAAGTCGAAGTTGCAAGGAGGATCATGAGCCTAGAAGAGGGATTATGGAAGTTAAAAATAAAAAAGATTTTAGGAAGGTGCAAGCAACAGAGGCAAGTGTACAGAAAGATAAAATTTGATAAGGACTAAGAAGTTTCCACTGAATTTAGGAGCAAAGACTCTTGGTGACTTTGGTGAAAACAATTTCAGTGGAGAGCTCAGGGTGGCTCTGAAGAGTGAACAGGATAAAAGGAAGGGAGAGAGTGTAGACAATTTTTCTATTTGGGAAGGAGAGTTTTAAGGATTATTTTTATATAATGGGATGGTGATTGTTGTATAATAAAAGCAAATGGAACTGGATTTAAAGCACAGCTCTGCCAGCTATTAGTTTTATCAGTAAAGTAAGGATAAATATTCTACTTTATAGATGTATTGTGAGGAGTAGTGATTATGTTTGTAGAACACCTAAGAAAAAGTTGGTACTTAGTGAATGAGAGCTATAGTCTTATTAAAAATACGAAAATCTGAAGATCTCTAAATCCTCTGAATAATTAACTATTTGAATAATCTGTCAGAGAGTAGAAAAATCATCTAGGCTTTTAAATCAATTTTTAAAATTATTTTTATCTGAATATTTTATGTCATAATGACATAATCTTAGCTTTGTTGCTATAGCTTTTAGTATGTTAAGAGTTGTGCAATCATCATTAAAATCTAATTTTAAAAGATTTTCATAGCCCCTCCGAAGGAATCCCATGCCCATCATCAATCACTCTCAATTCCCACCACCTCCCTATCTAGCCCTAGGCATTCACTAATTTACTTTCTGACTCTATAGATTTGCCTATTGTGGACACTTCATATAAATGGAATCATACAATATGTGGTCCTTGGTGACTGGCTTTTTTCACTCAGCATGTTTTTCAAGGTTCTTACATGCTGTAGCATGTATTAATACTTCATTCCTTTTCCTGGCTGAGTAATATTACGTAGTATGGATATACCACATGCTATTTATCCATTCATCAGTTGATGGATACTTGGATTATTTCCACCTTTTGGCTATTATGAATAATGCTACTATGAACATTTGTATACATCTTGTATGGAGATATATTTTCATTTCTCTTGGGTTTAGGTCTACCAGAGGAATTGCTGAATCTAAATGGGGGATTCTTAAATTTAGTTTTTACTAACAAAACTTAAACATACATATTATAAACAATTAAAATAATTAAAAATTGTATAAAGTAAAAGATAATTCTTTCCCTCCTCAAATCATACTCATCTGAGGTAAACACTACTATCCTGAAGTAACATTTCTGTTTCCTTCCAGGCTTGGTCTATGATATGTAACCTTATCATGAAACATTCTAAAAGATTGTGTTTAGTTTAAATTACTAACAGGCATGGGAGAAAAAGCACTGGCACCTGACATCTCTGACCCCAGTCCTGTATCTGCCACAGTCCTGTGACTGTGTGATCTTGGTTAAGTTTCTTAATTTTGCTGGACTTATTTTCTCAATTAAAAAAAAAAGTGTTGGGATGCAATCTTCTCTAACCCTTTCTTTTTTTTTTAATTTATTTTTTATTTTTTTATTTTTTTGCGGTACGCGGGCCCCTCACTGTTGTGGCCTCTCCCGTTGCGGAGCACAGGCTCCGGACGCGCAAGCTCCGCTCACAGGCCCAGCCGCTCCGTGGTGGCATATGGGATCCTCCCGGACCGGGAGCACGAACCTATGTCCCCTGCATCGGCAGGCGGACTCCCAACCACTGCGCCACCAGGGAAGCCCTTCTCTAACCCTTTCTGATCAAGCATTCTCTGATTAAATGATACTTGGGGCCCTCAGGATATACTATTAGCTTTAGGCTTATTTGCAACACGTATTTCTTTCTGTTCCTTTTCCTTTATAGTTGGAACTATAATGAACTTTTTCTTTGTAGAATGAACATTAGAGAAAGGGAATGGCAATTACCCTCACCTTGCCAAGCACTGACATTTACTTAGCATGCTGAGCAAACCTGCAGAGTGACTGGTGCTGCAAATAAAGTCCTTTTGCATGTCTTAATCTGTCCCTTTTCAATCTTCTAAGTTTGTTGAATTGATTTTTGTTTTATTACCCTTCACAGTGTCAGTCAGAGTTGCTGAGAGGTTTGCTTGCTCTGGACCTTGATCCCACCTTTGAAATCCTAGCAGCGCACATTACAATGACCTAACCCTCTAAGACATGTTGGAGGAATCCACGTATGACATGACTTCTCCAGAGCATCCGGCATTGACACATGTAGAATACAAATAAAACAGACTTTAACAAAAAGTAGACATCACCTGTTACAATGCCCAGTAGATAGATAGGATGAAGAATATCTGTTTCTGTGGCCTAACTCAGAAATCTCAGGGAAAACAGTATGTATCACCTTCTCCCAAGATAATAAGAGTGAACTATGGCCCAGAGAGAAGGATTCCTCTTAAATACCTACTCTTCCATGCATTGCCTTCAGCCAGGAGAAGAGCTTCCACTAAATGTAAACCCACCCTTTGGGCTGTGAGTCACTGTTTCAGGTGGACACCTACCATTTGTCATTCCACTGAGTGTCACTATGTGCTCATGTGTCACATGGACAACATATAGCATTGTTCCTACCCATAAAGAGGTGACAGAGAGTCACCCTGTTTTCATTTATACAGAATTATTACTAGTGGAAAATTTGCAAATAGACTTGGTTGGTTCTTGACGTTCACTATTCCCCTGGGTATTATGGGATGGAAGTGCATGAAGAACTAAAGATTGTTTGCCAGCTCCCTCAGTAGCTAAGTTTGGAACTAAAAAGTAAAAAGGAAGGGTCTAAATATTGTGACAACTTAAGATGGCAGACGTGGGGTTAGAAAGAGCCTGAATCTTGAGTGAATTCAGCAAGTGTCAATTTCCACTTGCTGACCTAAGGAAACAGAGGGGGGGTCTCGTGACATTCTATGAGAGGTCTCATTGAGGGGTACAGCAAGAACATGGGATACATTAGGAGGCCTTTTAGAGAGAAGGGAGAGAAGAAACCAACACTACATGTCCAGATGAGGATTCAGGAAAGGCAACTTGCATTGTGGAGCTGTGATTTATAGGAAGTCTTTGACCAAAGATTACTAGGAACTCTTGACCAATTGGATACCAGTGGCTGCCTGAAGCATCATTGGACAAGACATCCACCCACCCCAACCTGATTTCCCACAGTCACTATCCCCATCCCTCCTGTTGTAATTTCTTTTAACTTCAGGGTTTTAAAAAGTAGATCATCTTCTGAGAAAGGATTGATGCTCTGGAAAATGAATATTAAAGTTGCTCAACAAAGAAAAGTCTGTCTGTCTTTTTGTTTCTCTGCTGGGAAAGAGTCTGGATTAGAGGCTGTTTTTATGGGTCACAAGGATCCCAGAGGAAAAGGCTCCAACATGAAAATCAGGACAAGGAATCTGGCTGGGACAGAAACAGAGCTGCTATGGAAGATAGCAAGAAAAACAGGGAAGACAACAGTCCCTGCTTGAGGGCAAAAGCCCCAGGTGACAAGAGGTCCCATGTGGTACCTGTCAAGAGGCAGAAGCGTGGATCTCAGTATTGTAACACAAGATGCCCAGTTGTGGAGCAACGGTACAGGGTAGAAATGAAAGTCTTCTCATCTCGCCCCTGCCAGACACTGTCCAGCTCCTAGAAGTCTGGCCTCGGTGTGGAGTGCCAGTGCAGACAGCAGTGGAAAAGTAGATGTACATCTGAAATGACATCATTCTAAGGGGTTGGGACAGTGACAAAGGTGAGAAGACTAAGTGATTTGTTATAAGTGAGGGGCATCCTATGGGGAAACAGTGGGAAAGGTTGCCTTGTAAGAGTGTGGAAATGGTTGTTCAGGACAACGCATGAGTCACCAAGGGCCCTGCAAAGAAGGAAGGGAGAGTCTCAGAATTCCAGCAATTATACTGGTGGACATCTGGTCAGAAACTTTTGTTTTTACTCACAGCCCCTTTCCTCATGCCCAGTGTAGCCTAAGGCCCCCCTACAAGGAACATAGATTCCAGTGCTAGCAAGACAGTAAGAATTTATCCAGTAGCTTATCATGTGAGAGTGGGGAGAGCTGGAAGGAAATCTGATCTGTCACTTGACCTTCAGATTTCACACGAAAAAGGTCTGAATGCCTAGAAACCGATGAACACAAACCTATAAATATAGTATCTAGGAGAAATCAGAATGGATCCAAAATAAATAAGGCTGAAAGCTAAGTAAAATTCACATATATTTGAAAAATACAACCTGTAATAATTTTTTTTTTACATTACCAATGGCTGTCAATTATATCCACAAAATAAACCCTCTGGGCCCAGTGGTCCCTAAACCTCCTGAGACTAGTGTTTGACCATGCCTGGACTGTGTATCCCCAGAAGTACTAACCATATAATAGGCATTTAATACATATTTGTGGGCTGAGTGGCAGTTTCCTCATCTGGAGCATGTCAAGTTTGACTAAATTGTTTCTAGGGTGTCTTCCATCTCTGAACTTGTATTAGCCTCTAGTTATTTTTAAACCTATAGGGTTGACAGAGTGATATCCTCGTAATGATGCCAGAGGCATAAGAAAGGAAGCAGAACATTAGAATAAATGTGAGAGAGACGGAAATAACAAAGAGAAATAGATTCTCATCCCTGTCCTCAGTCTGGGCCAATCCATTCTGTTAGGCAGGTTGTTCACAAGAACGCTTGACCAAGGGAATGAGCTAGGGCTGAAACCCGATCTGGATCTGAACTCCTTTTACATGTCACACTGGGGCCCTGGTACATTTTGTCCTTCGTCCAGAAGGGGAGCATTTCGGGACTTCCCTGGTGGTACAGTGGTTAAGAGTCCACCTGCCAGTGCAGGGGACATGGCTTTGATCTCTGGTCTGGGAAGATCCCACATGCTGTGGAGCAACTAAGCCCCTGCGCCACAACTACTGAAGCCCCTGTGCCTACAGTCCATGCTCCACAACAAGAGAAGCCACCGCAATGAGAAGCCTGCGCACCGCAACTAGGGAAAGCCCGCACGCAGCAACGAAGACCCAACACAGAAGGGGAGCATTTCTTAAATTTAGACAAAAGCTCTAGCTGGGTTAGCTAAGCCCAGTATACCCTCCCCCCACTTAAAGCGAACCATAAAATTCCTCTTTACTTTCTAATGTACTCACTTTCTCTGGAATATAGTGATCTTAGGTTTTAGTATTCAGTGTGGAACACACATCCCTGCTGACTTTAAAAACCCCGTTCAAGGGATCCTTTAAACTTCATATGAGCTTAAGGTCTACAGAACTGAATTAAAGAGTGGAAATGGAAGACTTACCTTCTCTGCTTTGAGAGGTAAATTTTAATCCTTTAATGAAAACAAAATTCTGCATTCTGAAATACTTAGATCTCTGTATAAATACAAGCAGTCTTGCACAGCCCTTCCTCCTATACTGCCAACCCTAGCATTCATCTCCCTTTTACAATTCACTGGACTCACCATCAGGCTAGAAATGAAAACAGCCTCTCGTAATTGTCCTTTAATAAAAATTCATTCCCACCTCAGTCTGAGGTATCTACTTAGGGGGTCATAATATGTCATTTTACACACACACACACACACACACACACACACACATACATATAAATAGCTAACATTAACAGGGAAGTTCATATTTATCAGGCACTGCTCTTCACACTTTATGTATCACTTCATTAAATTCTTACAGCAACCCATGAAATGGATACCACGATTATTGCTATTGTACAGATTGAGGATACAGAAGCTCAGAGTAGTTGTCAATTGCTCAAGTTCACATAATTAGGGAATTGTGGAGGCAAGATTCAAACCCTAACACTTTGATTCTAGAGTCTAGATTCTTACCCATATATTTATTATCTATCCATCCACCTATTAAAATTTGACTATTAAGTGATGTATCCTTTTTTTTCTCAGAATTTAATGCTTGAGGAGTATTATGTGTGATGAGAATAACATTCAATAAATATTTATTGAGCACATGTGAAAAGAACAGATTCTGGTGCCAGCCTGCTAGATTCAAATCCTATCCTAATCCTAAGTGACCTTAGGTCACTTAACCTCTCCAGACCTCAGTTTCTTCACTTGCAAAATGGGGATAATGATAACAACACATGCCTTCTTGGATTGCTGTGTGGATTAATGAGCTAATTTGTATAAAGTGCAGCCTGGCAGGTAATAAGATTATATAAATGACAGTGATTGTCACTTACTATTAGGACTACATGCCAGAAATCATTTTTGGCACAGGGAATCCAACAGTAAATAAAACAACAGAACCCTCGCTCTAATGAAATTAATAGTCTGAGTATGTCCTGATATATTGTTTCCACAATCTCACCCATTGTTTCCATTTGTTAAATATGTACCATAATTTTCTATAAAATTGGAATAATCATACCTACCCCAGAGATTGTCAAGAGGATAAAATTAGTTAGTACATATAAAAGTTTGGAAAAGTGCCTGGCATATAAAAGCACTCAGTACATTTAGCAGTTTTAATTTGTATCTATGCTGTGGGTGTTATGGTTTAATGTTACTGTCTTGATTCTTTCTGAGTTCCTATAATTTGTTGCTATAGTGATTTTGCATAGCATTTTCTCACAGCTACTTTGCCTCGATAAAGAAATGCTTTTGAAATTATGCTTATTCTTCAGTTTCTTATTGCTGCCCAATAATACAATGATTTACTAAAGTAAATACAAAGATTGCTCCCAAAACAAAAAGAATATACTAAAACTGAGGGAAAATATTCATAACATCTCAGGTAGATAAGTAATCTGGCTTTTTAAAAACAGCAAGTCGCCACCTAGAGGGGTGGGATGGAGAGGGTGGGAGGGAGGGAGACGCAAGAGGGAAGAGATATGGGAACATATGCATATGTATAACTGATTCACTTTGTTACAAAGCAGAAACTAACACACCACTGTAAAGCAATTATACTCCAATGAAGATGTAAATATAAATAAATAAATAAAACAGCAAGTCGAGTCAATTTAGATTGTTGCATCACAGAGTTATTTGAATGTCTCAGAACAGGAATTTTGGAATAAGATCAATCTGGGTGCATTTCCCAGCTCTCCTGAGACTCCCTCTCTGGACCTACTAGGGTTGTTGTGAAGAGTAATTGAGAGTTTTAGGAAGAGGGTAAGTACCCTGGCCTTCCTTCCTCCTTTACACTATACGATGTAATTTGAAATGTGCTTCTAAAAAAATTCTTGAAATCTTAATGAAAGAACACCTCCTCCCTAATATAAGAAAAAAAGTGAAGGGAAACAGTAAATGGCATGTTTTTTTTAAAAAAGGATCTACATAGAAAATGCATTACTTTTAAAGCAAGGGGTGTTTCTTTCGGTGTGAATCCTTGCATATATCACACTGCACAGAGGAGAGGCTGTAAAATGGAATGTGGCAAGAGCCGCCTCTGTGACTTTGTGGGAGTCATTAATCTCCCCTTAGTTTGCTTAATTCCAATTGGGCTTAGTGATCACCTACTTCAAAAAGGCAGCGAAGGCCTTTGAAGAAGCTGCTGCATAAACTCTGGAAGGAGTCGGGCTTTAGGAGCCGTGCCCGGAGGGTTTCCTCTCCTGGTTTTAATTAAAAATGAAATGAAGAACTCTTTCAGATTATCTCAGCCTTTTTTTTTTTTTTTTTTTTGCTGTACGCGGGCCTCTCACTGCTGTGGCCTCTCCCGTTGCGGAGCACAGGCTCCGGACACACAGGCTCCGCGGCCATGGCTCGCGGGCCCAGCCGCTCCGCGGCATGTGGGATCTTCCGGGATCGGGGCACGAACCCGTGTCCCCTGCATCGGCAGGCGGACTCTCAACCACTGCGCCACCAGGGAAGCCCTATCTCAGCCTTTTAAGAGCATAAGAAGGTCAATGATTTGTTAAGCATCTTCTTTCTTCTTTTAATGGTGCATTTCCCAGATTACGTCGTGTGAACAAGGCTTGAATTGCTTTCAGGATCCACAGATTTGTGGCACTGTGGACATAATACGTGGGGGCCTGAGTGAGAAGCCGTGGTGAGTGCGAGAGGGATTAAGCCTCCCTGAGAGCAGGCGCCTGGCGGTGGGAAAGCCCTGGCTGGAGTCCTGGCTCTTCCGTTTGCTATATCAAAACTCACCCTCTACAGGATTTTCGGGATTGTTAGAAACAAGAAGGTGCATACGGAAAGTGCCTGGCTACTAATCTGTGCTCTAGCTGTCATTTTGTCTACCTTCCTAAAAAGGTACTGCGGGTTAGAAATACTGCTATGTGAGTAGATTAAAAAAAGAAAATTACACGTGCGTGAAGTCGCATGTAGCTTTAGAAATATGCCACCTTTTACGGGGAGACTATAAATGCAATAATAAAAGGGAAAATATATGACTTAGCCTGTGGTGACAAGGATGCTGCCACTGAGAATGACAGAAGAAATTAGCATCCACAGCTTTCTTTTGGCCCCTGGGGATATACCTGTGTTGGTAAATATTCTTCACCTGATTTGTGATAACACCAAAAATAAATATGCATGAACTCAAGGCTTTAAAACAGAATAAGCATATGAAAACAATTAATAATGACTAATGTAGGTAGTGCCTAGACGAAAATTCGCTTGCTCCATTTCCCTGGATCCTCACAACAATCCTAAGAGGAGAATAGCACAGCTATGATTAATTTCCCCCTTTTCTGGTGAGTGAATGCCCAAAAGAAGGCCTCAAACCTAGACAGTCTGGACACAATCCCTGGCTCCTCTACAACATCAGGTTGCCTTCATTTCAAACAAGAGACCTCCTCATATACTTTGCCTCCCTTTTCTTCCACTGAGTTTCCCTCTACAGAGTTTTATGTTTAAATATATTTATTGCGGACAACAGTGCCCCCTGTCTCCAAGGGGAGATGATGCAATCACCATCTCATGAATACTCCAAGCCAGAAAAGTCTTCTCCTTGAATCAATCACTAAGTACCACCCAATCTATTTGATAATTAATTCTGTATCTATTTATATCTCTCCATCGCCATAGCTTCAGTTTAGTTCTTCATGATTTCAACCCTACTTGATATGCTAACTAGTCTCCCTGTCTTCAAACTCTTTTCACACAGCAGACAGAGTGATCTTTCTAAAAACACAAATTGAATTACTTTATCACCCACCTAATAACCCTTAGCCACACAGAACTACTGGTTGTTCCAGAGTGCCCTGTGCTTTTACACGTCATGAGGCTTAACTCTGTGCTACTCCTTTTACTTGGAACATACTCCTTCCCTCATCTGACTGATGAGCTCAGTGTCTTTGAGAAAACTTTAAGAAAAGCAGAGGCTGAGTTAGATGATTCCTCCTCTGTTTACCTTTAGAGACTCACATGTACTTTTATGATAGCATTATTATGTCTAGAAGTTATATTTGATTTTGGATTTATAGACTTTGAGACAGTTAAAACATTAATAGATACATTTTCTAATATTTTATAAGAAGAGAATGCTTGCCAAAGATAGGCCACCATCACTTTGCCATTATGGCTGAAATCTTGTAAGAGAAAGATCTTGCTCTGTGTTCCCAAACTAGGAATGGCTTGAGGCTGCCAACTTTGATTTCTACACAAGGAGTGAATTATAGACATGGAATCTGAGCCCTGTAGAAAATTGTTAGAAACTAGTCTAGCAGATGGACCTATGAAAAGATAAGGTTAAGTTTCCCAGGAAGAATGATTCTTCTAAATGACTAGGAATTAAAAACATAAGGTGTGAGTGGGGAAGATTCCTGTGTATATGTGTAAGTTCACACCTTCGCAGAAGGGAAGCATGTTTGCTTCCCTTCTGAGACATGAGAGCATGTTTGCTCCCATCAGTAGTACCTCTTATAACAGTCTGCTTTTAGTTACCTAGAGACTAAGTACACTGGAGACACCAAGGGCCTTTAGCAGATGTACATCACAATGCACAGTAATGAATTCTTCATTTACATGTTGAACTGCTTAAGGGGAAGGACCATGTCTTATTCATCTTTAAATCCCTAGCATCCAGGTTAATCTCTGGTGACCTAGTAGAAGTCCCATGAATACATCTCTTCAAGGAGTAAAGGTGTTTTATGATCACCTAATACTTCAGAGTCCATTTCCTATCCAAAATCTGCCCACATATTTTAATTAGCCTTCATCTGGTTTATCTCAGTCTCTGTTTATCAACGACAAAACAATAATTAGGACCAATTATGTAAAAGGACAAATGAAAATATGCCGTATGTCGAGAAAACAGGCAAGAATATGATTTTCCTTGCCCCAGGAATATTAAAAGCTGAATAACTTACCATTTTCCCAAAGTAGAAAAACCAATTACAACATCAAAAACTACATCTTTCTTTCTTTCTTTTTTTTTTTTTTTAAAGAAAAAGATATACTGGATAAGCAGGAGCCTCACAGCAATCCCATTTGTTTTTCATAGAGCTCCAAATTTTAGTTTTATTCCAGGCTCTGCCCATTTCTTGCTTTTGCAAGATCTGAAAAGTCAATTACTCTAAACATAATCTGCAGCCTTAGGAGCTGACACTTTGCCAAGTAATTTAAAGTGCTTTGCTAAGGAAAACTTATAACTTCTCTGTTTTCTTTTAGATGATGTTATAGAAGTAAATTGTGTATACAATTAATTCATCCCGGGATATTTGCTATCAGTTCAAAGAGCTGAGAACTTGGGTATTCAAAAGGCAGAGAATACAGACGACTGACTTCTTGCTTTTGCTCACTTGCCTCCATTTTTCTGAATGCTAATTAGAGATTAACTGGTACACAGGGAAGCGTGGTTCATGGGCTAACTTTCACAGAACTAGCTTACATCATCATCTGAGACTGTAATTACTATATCAATATGGGCATACTTCTGAAATAGACTGTGGGAATTTCTCAAATGCCCTGAAAAATATATATTAACATATTGCGACTTAAAGGTTAGGCATTTCTTCAAAATTTTTGGTTGGCCTCTTCAATTTACATATTTGTAAAAAGTTGTCCTTAGTATAATATTTTGCACTTTGTCAGTGCTTGATAAATCTTGGTCGAATGAATTGATATTTTCTTATAATATTCTTTGTAGGGCAGAAGATCCTTAAATACTTTTATTTTTACCATGAGTAGAAGTAAGACGTGGACCCATGAAGACAATGGATTGGGTTCCCCATCATTTTTTTTTTTTTTTTTTGGAAGATGATGGGGGTAGGAGTTAATTAATTAATTAATTAAATTTTGCGTGTTGGGTCTTCGTTTCTGTGCGAGGGCTATCTCTAGCTGTGGCAAGTGGGGGCCACTCTTCATCGTGGTGCGTGGGCCTCTCACTGTTGTGGCCTCTCTCGTTGCGGAGCAAAGGCTCCAGACGCGCAGGCTCAGTAATTGTGGCTCACGGGCCTAGTTGCTCCGCAGCATGTGGGATCCTCCCAGACCAGGGCTCGAACCCGTGTCCCCTGCATTAGCAGGCAGATTCTCAACCACTGCGCCACCAGGGAAGCCCGGGTTCCTCATCATTAACAGAGTTGGATAAGGGCTTGTCTATCTAACTCTCAGTTCTCACCTACCTCTGATATTCTCTAAGTTATTCAAGGTCACAGTGGAAAAAGCAAGTGATGGTATTATAAATGGAACTAGAATCTTTGAACTTGTCCCCTGAATTACTGGCTGTATTTCAAGAAACATCTGCTCAGAGAGGTATTTCCCATTGGAGAGGAAGTAAATAATCTCTGAAAGGAATTGCCCAGTCTTCATGAAGAGCTGAGAGCTACCTAATCAATCTGTAATGTAGACACTGACCGTCAAGAAAATTGAAGGTGAAAGTGAAATACACAAAATTAGTTCTAGTCTATTGTTATTTGTTTCCATGCATGGATTCATTCATTCATGGAGGTAAAAAAATGGGTAAAGCACAGCTTGAGCCATGACCTGTTCCTGAAGCAGGTATCTGTTTGCTTGTCTTCAGATCTTATTTCCACATTAATTAGGCACTCAGTAATTCTCAGCTCCTGCTGTGCCAGCACTGGGCTAAGTGTTAGGGATATAACAGTGAACAAAATAGACAGCGTTTCACTCATTGACCTTGCAGCACAGAGTGTGAGATAGGCATTTGGTTTAAAAATCACATAAATGTAAATTATAAATTGCTTGAGTCATATGGGAAAAAAGAGAGAGAGAGAATAGAGGACCTGATTTCCTTTTTCAAGGAGATTCTCTGTGAAAGTACAGGTTAAACTTAGACCTAAGATGACCAGAAGTTAATCAGGCAAAGTGTAGGAAGGGCTTTTCAGTTTGAGGAATGAGCATGTGTGAAGCGCTTGAGACAGGAAGAGATTCAGTGCATTTTGTGAAGAAAAGGAAGGCTGGTGTGAACAGTGTGTTCAGCCAAGGGAAGAGTGACATGAGATGTTTAAGAGGCAGGCAGCGGCTTGATCATGCACAGCCTGGATGCCATGTTAATGACTTTGCATTTTATCCTAATGCAAAGGAGAGAGAGAGATCTGATCTGTATTTTTAACAGATCACTTTGGCTGCACTGAGACTAAAAGAGGAGGACAAAAGTGGAAGGGGTGAGGCCAATTAGGAGACTATTATAGGTGGAAGATGATGGAGGCTTGGATTAAAGCGGTGGAAAAAGAAGTAGAGGAGAATTAATAGATTTGAGATATATTTCAGAGGTAGAATCAACAGGACTTGAACATAGACTGAATGATGGGTGTGAGGGCAAACAAAGTGCGAAGTGTGACTTTCAAGTTTTGGCTTGGGCAGTGGAGTAAATATATGTGCCATTTACTGAGTTGGACAAGTGTGGAAGGGGAACAAAGTGGGGGAGAAATCAAGAATTTCAGTATCAGTGTATTGGTGGCAATGTCACTAAAATCGGTGTGTATGACTTTTTTCTAGAAATAAATATGAAAGAGTATGGAAAAGGAAAGGAAAGAATAGGGAAAAAGATGGGGACAGAATGAGAATAAATAGAAAATAGAATTCCCAAAGGGAAGATGAAGGGTGAGGGTGGGGACTGGTGCATATCAGGACTGCTGAGGGTGTGTAATATGAAAAACACATGTTCAACATTATACTGTAATCTTTTTTTTTAATTTGGGGGAAAAAACCCTGTGGTTTTCATAATACAGATTACAGAAAGTAAATGGAGAAGAATCATATCTGGTGGGTCCATACAAAAGGTAGATTCTGTCATCCATGTATTGGTGAGTTTTTAGGAAGGGATGCATCACAATCCCCAGTGGGAGGCAAGGAATGTAATTTTTGTGTTCATCAAAAAAGAACATGGGTTAAAAAAAAAAAAGATTCATTGACACTGAGCCAGAAAAGGGAGATGAGCAGGCAGGATAAAAATAGAGAAAGGAAAGACAAAGAGAAATGGATGGAGAATTTTTCCAGCAAGCAAAGACGTTTGGGCCGTCATGCCTATGCCTATGCAGGTGCTAATGGTCACCTGGGTTTGAATCCCAGCCCTGCCACTTAGCGGTGGATGATCGTGGGCATGTCAGGTAACTTCTCAAGCCTCGATTTTTGTATTTGTAAAGCGAAGATAATGATAACATCTACCTCATAAGGTGATTGTCAGGGTTAGGAGAAATAATTTGTAAGAAGTGCTTAACAACACGCCTGGCACACAGGAAGAGCTCAATAAATGTTAGCTGCCTTTATGTAGCTGACTATTTATAGATGCATAATTACTAGAAAGTCGTTATTGTAGGTGTGTGCATTCCTTCTCACTTCCCTATGGCTATGGTGACTTTGCCCTCTTAGCTTCAAAATTGTATAGTTCACTGTACGAAGAAAAAGCTTTTATAACTTGTTAAAAGTATAGGAGGATTTAATTAATATTTATAAAGAATTTTAAAACAAGCAAAGCTGTTAGGCTTTACCTGTTGCAAATTAGTGAAAATGCCCCAGCTGATTACATAGCCAAAAATATGTTTCTCATTTATTTCTAGAAATGTTAGATATAACTTAAAATTTGTTATTTAACTCCCCTAGAGAGGCAAATAATTGACTTCTAAACTTATTCTTTGAAAATCTCCAAAGACAGAGATGATGTTCTAAGGAGACCCTCTTCACTATGAATCACTCTAAAATCTGTATTTTCTCATTCCTAATAATATTATGAAGACATATGAAGATATTCTATCTGAAAACATAACAATATAAGCACCCCATTACATGTAGAAACATCACAGTTGAGATCTCCCCACTTTAAACTAAATTGGAACTACCTTATGGAACATTGTATTCTCTTTTTCCTTCTCTCTCTCTGACTGGCTGCTACAGGAAGATAAGGTTTTATTATTTGTCATACATATGCTTTAGAATTATAATGCAGAATTATGTCCAACCTTTAGACTTAGAACAATTTGTTTACAAATTGTGGAAAAACTCAAAACATTCTAAGATCAAATCTGGACTCCACAGTTATTGGCAAGATCATACTGAGGGAACTGCCTTAACTTCTCTGAATTGCAGTTTTCTTATATAAAATGGGACTAACTAAATAAGATAACAGATGTTAACATACTGTAAAGGTGAAGATTATGTTCTTTGTGGTTAGTTAGAACCAACTAGTTCTGTAGTTTTGGATGAGTTGTTTAATACCTCAAGGAGTCAGTTAAATGGTGGTATTAATTTAAAAATTTAGCTAAAATATTAAATGGCAGTAGTAGTATCTACTTCTTAGGCTGTTATGCATGGAGCACGGTATTATTATTCAAAATGTATTAATCAAAAATGTATTCAATAAATGTTCTCTTTCATCCTTCTGTATGAGGAAAATAGTGCTAATTAAATTTCAGAATTAATTCTTCTGGAAAAATATAATACCTTATTAAAAATGCATGGGGATCAAGAACATTTAGAGCATCATGTGATCATGTGTAAGTGCTCTGTGATCACACTAGAAAAAAAAAGTCAATGTTCTTAATTTCTCCCATTGCCCCAAGGAAGCAGAACATCTTTCCACCCCAAGGAAGATGTAGAGTGCAAGAGCAGCGAGCAGAGGTGAATTCTACCCATTCATCCTTGTGAAAGCACATGCAATTCGAGAAGATGAAGTGAGGAAGTTCATGCAGTACCTGGTCATCTCAGAGTCAGGGAGCAGGCCTAGGTGGTAGTGGGGGTAGGGAGCTGAGAGAAGGAAGCTTTTGTCACACTCAACAGGGGAATAGTGCCTGGGAGAAGCAGGCTTATCGCACAGTTTGTTCACAGTGCTGTAAACAGGTTCCGGAGGCCTGGTGATACAAGAGGCAGACAAAGAGATGCATGGTTAGCACACACACTAAACAACTGTGCAACTAGCAGCATTTCACCATACTCAAAAGTGAACAACCCAAACAATGCCATGGGCTTCATCAGGCCTGAGTTAAGAGTCTCTTTAGGAAACAGGTTCTCGGCTTAGGAATTAGAACTTTGGCTGACATGTGGCATGACTAAAATCCATGTGTCAGATACCTCAGTAGTGTCATAATCATCCTTTAAATGCTATATCTTTTTGGATAAGCCAGTCTGAAATGCCAGACTTTGGGATTCTCTGACACGGCTGCTTCTTAAACTTGAATCTCATCTTTTTTTTTTTTCTTTTCTTAATTTTATTTATTTTTTATACAGCAGGTTCTTATTAGTTATCCATTTTATACATATTAGTGTATACATGTCAATCCAAACCTCCCAATTCATCACCCCCCCCCAATTACCCCCCTTGTTGAATCTCATCTTAAATGTGAACTTCAGAGACCTTCCCTGACCACTTTGGCCAGGACACCCTGTTATTTTTCACAGCACCTATTCATACTTCATAATATTTTTTCTCGGCATGAAATAATTTTTTTTGTTTATTTTAAATTTTTATTGTCACTCTCACTACACCATAAATTCTATGAGGAGAGAGACTACGTTTATTTTGTTAACCACTTAAAATACAGTGGGGCACACAGTACATATTCTATTAACTATTTGTTGACTGCATGTATGAATGAATAAATGAATACAACTTCCCACATTTATATTGCTTTTTTTTTTTTTTTTTGGTGCCTTGTGGGGGTTGGCCTTACCCAGGAATCTAATAGGTTATATGACCTGAGTGGTTCCTCCATATATTTATTCATAGTTTGTCCCCCAATAATTGACTTCAGAAAGTTTTCTACAAAGAGGATAATCATTTTAGTAAAATTTCTATTAAGTGAATTCCTCTAGGGATACTGTAACATTATCTAAAATAGCAACATTTTTATAGCTGCTATTTACAAACATGCATAGTATGACTGGGTAAAATTTTCTACAATTTTTGGTCAAAGATTCATGTAAAAACAAAGTCCTTGGTTATTAAAAAAATTTTTTCACAACTCTGTTCCCCACTTTTTAAACACATGGTCTGAAACTACTACCAATACCTTTCCATTAAGGTAAGAATGGAAAGATTGGAACTTAAAAGGAAGTACTACTGGCAGTCTGGGCCATGGACCCAGGAAGGGTAGGCTTAGCCGGGAAGGTAAGGAGCATGTCAGGAAACCAGGCGATACCCATGAGGTCATACCCAGGGGAGGCAGATAGCACCCCTAGGGGCCACAAGACACCAGAGGCAGGAAGTGGTGGCCACGTGCCTGAACAAAGGCACAGGAAGCGTAGGTGGTGAACTCAGTGAGGGCACAGTCTGTGTTTCTGTAGCCCTAGCCCCCAACATGGCCCCTAATGTATAATAGGTGCTCAGTCAATGCTTCCTGAACTGACTGAGGATGGAGAACAGGGAAGAAAGGAGGATAAACAAAGCATTAAAAACAAACTACCTAATTTATAATATTACTGTGGCCAATCATGGCTTAGACATACTGTCTAGAGACTTGGATTCTTCTCTAACACAAAGCTTTCCACCACGTGGAAAGAGATTCCTTGATCTGTTTATTTTGTGTAACACAGTAGAAGGGCTGAGGAGTAGGTAGGAGGAATCCGGAGGCCTATTTTGTCCTCCAGAATAACTATCTCAGGGGTAAAATGAAGTACTTTGGCTTGTTCTATCCCAGTGGCTAACCCTGTAACATTTATAAGAAGAATTAAAGGTTTTTTAAATAAAAGAGCCAGACTTTTTTCTTACATTAGGGAATCTATCCTTAGGGAAGACAAGTGCTCCATTTAAAAAAAAATCTAGTAAGCTTGTACATTTCTGTTTATCAATTCTACATACACATAATTTATAATGGTAAACACCAGCCCTTAAAAAAGGCAGCTGCAAAATCATTCTTAAAAAGTTTTTTTTTTAAATCAGTTTTTATAAGTAATTCACACTGTGGGAAGTAATGTAAAAGGAAAGATACTTTTAGTTAGCCACTGAAACACATCTTTTAAAATAGATTGACTGTTGTTTGGGGGGAGGGGGTCTGTTTTTGCTTTGTTGATATAATCAGCTTTATGAAGATTAATGTACATTTCCCATAGTTTTAGAGACAGAAAGACTCATGGTTCTGGTTAAAGTTGCCTTAGGAGATCACAGTCTTATTTGTACCTAAAATGTGTTGTCTACACAAAAATTCAGCTTGGAAAAAGCTTTGTATTAATAGGCTGCATAAATATGAATTAAATAAGAAATGAAGAGGCATGCATGAGCTCTATGGGAATTATTCTGGGTAGGTTATCACAAGAGACCTGCTATAATTCTCCAATTTTTCCATGCTGAAATAGAGCCACTGTGGCAGAGATGGCTGGATTGCTGCCCAAACATTAACTATTCCTATTTCTTATTTCTTATCCTTTTTTCTTATTAATAGATATCAACTTTTTCATTGGGCACTTTTCCTGTAATAAAGACTTTATTTCTCAGCCTTGTAGATGGATGTGGTTGTGGGACTCCTGAGATGGCTGCTTAAAGGGAAGCTAATTTAGCTGAGACCCCTGCAATTTTATTCTATCCCACGTCCTCCCTCTGCTTACCTGGAACCCAGATATGATGGTTGGAGCTTCAACAGTCACACTGGACCATGAAGCAACCTTGAGAATGAAGGCAAACAATACAGATTGTAGAGCATAATGGTGGAGCTTGTGTCACTGATGACATGGTGTGATACTATACCACCTCTGGACTACCTACTCTGGATATCTTCTTTGTATAAAAATAAACTATCTTGTTTAAGCGAGTGTAATTTTTTTGTTATATAAAAAAGACTTAATATTAACAGATATACTCCTACAAAATGTAAGACTGATTATCTAATACAAAGAAATAATTACAGATAGGGCCTACCATAAAGTACTAATACATTTAACTCTATCAGAAGTCCAAATAACACTTTCTTTGTACAGAGAAAAATTTAAAGAATGTTATTTTCTGACTATATAATTTAGAACCCCTGGCTGTTTAGAGAACCCACAGAATCTTTATTAAAAAAATACATATATAAAACGGTAGCTGAAGTGTCCATCGACAGATGATTGGATAAAGAAGATGTGGCACATATGTACAGTGGAATATTACTCAGCCATAAAAAGAAATGAAATTGAGTTATTTGTAGTGAGGTGGATGAACCTAGAGTCTGTCATACAGAGTGAAGTAAGTCAGAAAGAGAAAAACAAATACTGTATGCTAACACATATATATGGAATCTAAAAAAAAAAAATGGTTCTGAAGAACCTAGGGGCAGGACAGGAATAAAGACGCAGACCTACTAGAGAATGGACTTGAGGACACGGGGAGGGGGAAGGGTAAGCTGGGACGAAATGAGAGAGTGGCATGGACATATATACACTACCAAATATAAAATAGCCAGCTAGTGGGAAGCAGCCGCAAAGCACAGGGAGATCAGCTCAGTGCTTTGTGACCACCTAGAGGGGTGGGATAGGGAGGGTGGGAGGGAGACACAAGAGGGAGGAGATATGGGGATATATGTATATGTATAGCTGATGTGCTTTGTTATAAAGCAGAAACTAACACACCAGTGTAAAGCAATTATACTCCAATAAAGATGTTAAAAAAAAGAAAGTAGCTGATCTAAACTGCCAGCACAGGGTCTAAGAATAAAGGAATCAATGACTTCCTTGAGGCCATAAAACATTGTCATGGTGATGTCATTTCAGTAACATTGTACTTTCTGCCTAAAGAGCTTATTCAATTTTCTCAGTCTGATGTTGTCTCCACAGACCAAGAAAATGATGTTACTAATTTTCTTCTAGTCTTACTTTAGTAGCACTATATTTTGAGACAAATTATCAGAATCAAAGCTGGCTAATACATACATACCTTAAGAAAAAAAAAATCCTACCTGTATTGTACTCATCTAAATTAGGGAAAACATTTTAGTCTCTGAACTCTACAATAAATTCAAGACAAAAAAAAAAAAAAAAATGAGGCCCAGCGCACTGTTCAGTGCTGAGCTTGTGAGCCTTTTACCTAAATTTTTTGGAACCATTTTATGACCATAATATTATTTCACAACTCACATATTTAGAAGATTTGGTGTTCGGGGCAGGCTTAAACATATTGGATTTTAGAAAGTCACTTCCAGATTGTTTCACAGTGGATTGATTCTTTGCCTAAGCTTCATTACTCTTTTTTTTTTTTTTTTGCGGTACGCGGGCCTCTCACTGTTGTGGCCTCTCCCGTTGCGGAGCACAGGCTCCGGACGTGCAGGCTCAGCGGCCATGGCTCACGGGCCCAGCCGCTCCGCGGCACGTGGGATCCTCCCGGACCGGGGCACGAACCCGCGTCCCCTGCATCGGCAGGCGGACTCTCAACCACTGCGCCACCAGGGAAGCCCCATAAGCTTAATTACTCTTGATTCAAAGTTTTATCAAAGTCAATCAAAAGAGATACAGCTACTCATATTGCAGGCTTATTTTTACCTATCACTCAGCTTTGATTCCTTTTCTGTTCTTTTGCATGTTATTTTGTATAGTCACTGGCTAAAGAGTAGACATATCAAATCCAGTGTCTTTTCTTGATTGTGAGAACACTTGATATCTCAGAAGATGGGTAGATGAAAAAACACCAAAACATAACAAAACACTTGACAGGCTTGACAAAGACTTCTTGAAACACTGACAAAGTCCTCATGCAACCAAACTACTAAATTAAAAATATCAGTGAGAATCTCCTTTTACGTGACATAAAAATGGGGTTCACATTTGAAGGTTTCTGCCTGCTAGCTTTATTACAGTCCTAGAATTCTATTATGTGTTACGTACTATACCAGCCACGGTAAAATATCCAGTAACTACTACTACTGTCTGAACATAGGAAATGGCACATAGTAGGTACTTTAGAAATGTCTCTTTGAATGAATGGATGGAGATGTATATCTATAGGTATATATATATATATATATATATATATATATATATATATATATATATATATATTTATCAACATTCTCCACTGAGAGAAATGAAAAAAGACTTCTGGCATTTTCAAGAAGCCCTAAGTTATGCTGAATCGCCTAACTAGGTTTAAAATTTTTAGACCATCATTAACTACAGGTTAGATGACAGAAGGACAGAAACTCCAAAATTGTCAGGAACTGACAGGTTTTTTTCTTAAAAAAAATTTTTTTTAATGATCTCAGATTACTTCTTTATTTCAATACTAGGAACTGACAGCTTTAAATACTTGGTGTGCACAGTTTATCAACTCTCAGAGGGATGGGCTTCATATATGTGCAAGTCTGGCCACAGCAATGCCTGCTCTCACTTCCTGTGAGAGTCACCCCACAAGCTCGGGGCCCCTCAGAGGCTTCTCATCCTTGAGTTCCATAAAGCCTAATGCCGGCAGACAGCATTCTTAGTATTTCCCTGCAGTTATATTCTCTGTGACCTCTCTGCCAGACAGACAAGAAACACCAATTTATGAGCTGTCACAGGGATCTGGGTGGCAAGAACAGATGTCACCATCACTTCCAATGTATGCAGCAAAGAAGTGTCACAGGGAAAGCCAGACACAATTGAAAGGGCCTGTTTATCCCATTGCAAACCTCCAGAGTAGCCTAGGTCAGAAGGTAATGAATATGGAAATCCAATCCAAGGTACCTACTGGCTCTCTTCATTTTGTGGATGCCCCCAGAAGGGGGGAAAGGTAGTTAGAGATTAGTGTAATCTCTAAGTGAATTTATAAACAAATCATTTATCTTGCTGTCCACTTATCAGGGGCCATAGATAAATGGCTTTGTAGTCTCCAGTGCTGAGCCATCAGCATTTATTTGCATATCTATGGGTTTATAATTGCAGGCTCTTATAGCATATAATTAGCACACCCTGGCCCTTGGTGATCTTTCTTTTCTCGGAACACCATTAGCACTTGCTATTTATTCTGCTTTCTGGGGGCAGTTTCAATTGCTAGTCCACAATGCTGGTGTATTAGAGGCAGGTGCTTCACCTAACCCTATTCTAAGGAAAATTACCTTGCCTGCAACTGCTCCTTCCCATTTGCTCCACTTGACTCCAACCCAACTCAGTCCCCTCCCTAGCCAAAGCTGCTTGGACCAGGACTGGACCCCTGACTCTGCAACCATGGCTTGTACGGTAGTGCTCAAAAAAGTCAACGCCAATTAGATACTCCTATGGAAAGTGAATAAAGGAGCAGAAAATAATTGTAAACTGGTAGCAGAAGGGAAAGATGCAGACAGGTAGAGGGCAGCTGTAGCTGTGTCCATTCATTATAGAGCACCAAATTTTGTTGTGAAAAGTATCTAGCAGTTTCTTGAATCCAAAATAATGGTCTGGGTTCATTTTTTAAGGGGGCTATTAAGGCTCATGCTACTGAACTTCTCTGCTGGTTCCCATATGACATTAGTTGTATAATGAAAATCAACTATCACATCCTACCGTATTTCCTTACTGGAGCTTAGGTCAGATCTTTTGTTTGCAATCAAAAGAGTGAAAATAAAACAGGTACTTTGTTTTCATTGTCCTTTTCAGATCACCTCAAATAGACTATGCCACCCAAAAATAAAAGACAAATGCTTGAACCTGAGACCAATACCATGCTGATCCTGTCTTTAAAATTTTGTTCACTTTGCATTACTTTTATTTTCTAAAATACTGTATTAAAACATTATTATCTAAATTACTGAGTTTTCTGGTACCCCCTTAAATTTTGCACTTGACCTGTGTGTTTTACTTGCCACACCCTAACTCCCAGCCCTGTACCAGAGACCAGTTAAATACAATGATGATGATGACAGTGATGGTGATTGTAAATACTCATCTGTATGGCACCTGAAGATAGGAGGTCAAAGGAATATGACTCGTTTCTCTTAGAGGTACAGGAAGAGTGACTCACTTTCCTGAGCTTTCCAAGTCTCCATTAAAGGTACTGCTTTCAAAGTCCTCAGGCCATCTCAGGCAGGGTTCTCACCTCATTATACTGTCATATTTGGTGCACTGGGCTCTTTCCTTCTCTAGACTATTAACTCATAGAGGATCAGGACCAAATCTCATTTATCTTTGTTTCTCCATAGCTTCCATGAGCATAAGAAGGTATGAATGAAGCACTGTCATAGAAAAGGACTAGAGCTGTAATAAAAAAACATGATCAGTACTTTTAATTCTCTCTTCCTGAGCTAGAACTAAAAGGAAGAGCCTAAAATTGCAGTAGGAAGGATTTGGGTTATGTATTTGTATGCCTTTGACCATAAATCTCTCTGACATATAGACTGAGATGGATAAATATGTATACCATTCAGTTTCTCCAACCCTCATCCTGCTGTGACCTTCCTTGGCTGCCCTAAATGGGCAGGGAGCATCCAGCCCCATGCACTACATTAGCAGGACATAGACCCAAGCTGCCTTAATGATGGCAGTTGGTTGGCCGAGGGCTTGTATGCCTAAGCATCTAGAATATTGCCTGATGTAATCTGGAGAAAAAGATTTTTAAACCTTAAAAGCGTGCCTCATATTCTTCTTTATAAATAATACATTGCTTTTTGAGCAAAGGATTTGGAGAAGGAATTATAAGAGGATTGAATTTCAGGCCTGGGCTAATAGGTCTTAAGCACAGAATTTTGGGAAGCCTAAAAGTAATTAGGGGATAAAAGAGAATATCGGATCAAGGAGTGAACTATGTGGCTCAACACATGAATTTGACATTATAATGATAAGGATTAAGGAAGAGGCTGATCTCTCTTACACTTTAAGCAGAAAAGTGTTAGCCATTTGGCGAAGGTACTATCAGGAACTTAAAGTCTGATATAGAGAGATCTGGAGAACAGATTGGTCTAGATGAATTGTAAGAGCCCATTCATCCCCTTAATTCTAGTATCATCAGATTGGGCCCCCAAAGACTTCTACCACTGGGGCCCTTGGAGTAGATGCCTATTTGTACCACACTCATGTAACTTTTCCAAAACTTAGCTTCCTCATTTTAATGATACTAAAAAACCTTCTTTGTAGACCAGCAAAGTTGTGAATTGTAAAATTCTACACAGAAGTAAATTATGATGAAGCAGTGTGGTGAGTGCAAAGAAACAGAGCTAGGTTTGGATTCTGGTTCTCCAAATTCTACCCTGTGTGAACTGCTGTTTCGTTACTTCTCTCAGCCTCAGCATCCTCATTTGTAAAGTGGGCACAGCAATATCAGCCTGAGGGTAGCTGTGAGAAATAGAGGAAGAATGCATATAAAGCACGGAGCTCAGTGCATGGCACTCACTGCGACCTCATCAAACAGCAGCCATATTATCTCGATTATTACCCTCAGGCACTCATACTGCAGAGAAGCAAAGCCTCTGAGAATGTTGCTCTCACTTTATTATAATGTGTAAGAAAGTAACAATCAGTGGTTTTCAGTATCACAAAAGGCACTGGCTAATAGTGCCTTCTAAAGGCTCACTTTTGCTCCTGATTGTAAAGGCAATTGATCCTGTATCAGAGCCACGTGAGGGTGATGCTCACTTTCTCTGATCTCCTCAATTATTTTCTTTGCCTTTAACAAGATATCATCCCCAACTCTAACCCCACATTTATACCTGCACCTTCATAATGATTTGCTTTCCTGTGTGGCTCACAGCTGTGGTGTCATAGCAAACTGTTGGGCCATAAGTAATTTGTTATTAATAATAGTCTATGTACCATAATCTATAAATATTTACTTTTTAAAAACAGAAATTAGGATGGATTCCCCATTTTCTCTATATAAACATCACTCTCAGTTATATTTTGCTATGTTTGCTTATTGAGGAGAGAAATGGCAGACCACTTAAAGTCATTTTAAAAGTTTTGCATTATTAAGTGTTTTATTTCCTCACAAGAATGTTTGGGTTTCAGCAAAATTGGCCCCTTTTATGACAGTGGGTTATAAATGGTTCATGAATGTTTTATTGGAATAAGATGTTGAAAGTCGATGACCTTGACAATGGTGACTATTAACAGGCATATTTCCAAAGAGCGTAGGAATCACAGTACTGTGGTATTGGGTGAATGTGTCCAGCTACAATAGTATTTTTGTGGCATTCTGAAAGATGTTGAAACAAATATAATCTAAGACACCAGATCAGTATGGCCAGACCAAGGACTTTGAGACATGGATTTGAAGTGTTGGAGGAACGTTTAATATGTCCTGTTGTAGTGTTTAAACTTTTTAATTCTTTGTAAACCTACTTTTAAAGATTTAAAAAAAAATTTTAACTGACCTCATGGGATAAAATATAAATCTACAGAAAAAAATCAGGTTAATAGTTACATAGCATCTTGATGGAAAAGAAAATATTAAGCATATGATAAATAGAAGAAATCACATAAAAGATGAGAGATTTGGCTACATAAAATGTAAAACCACTGACGTAAAAAAAACCCTTATAAACAAGAAACAAACTGGGGAAATATCTACTCAAATATATTTATCAATATTTTAAAGATGTTCCTACGGCTCAATAAGAAAAAACACAAACTTTCAATAGAAAATAGAGGCTGCTAGTGCCCAATCACAAAAGAGGAAATAAAAATGACAAATAGACACACAAATATAAATGTTTAATCTCAGCAGGAATAAAAATAATACAAATTAAATGATACTCCCCCTTTGCCTGTTTAAAAATAATAAAAGATTTTCAAATCGATAAAGCATAATTTAGTTGTGGTATGGTAAGACAGACACTCATATTGCTGGTGCTATGAAGTATAAAAACCCCTTAAAACATCTCAAGAAAGCAATTTGGCAAAATATTTCAGGAGTTTTAGAAATAATCCTGCCCTTTGTTTCAGCAATTCTACCTCCTGTGTGCAATCTTAAGAAGAGAAAAAAAAAAAGTGAATAAAGGCTTCCACAGAAAGTCTTTGTGGTTTGTTATACGAGCAAAACAGAACAAAAGGAAACAATCAAAATGTCCAACAAATAGATAAAGGTATAGAATATAAGATATATCCCCATGTTTAGTTATTAAAGTTAATATTCATGAAAAATTTTAATGATACAGGAAAATATTTTATTGGAGTACAAAATTATATATGGGGTTGTCAGGGAGTGGGAAGTGAGAACACCTAATTCTCTTACCACTTGGAAAAGAGATTTGAACTAAGATGTGAAAGAAACCACAGGGGAAAGTAGGCTTCAGGTGCAGGGCGGGGGTAGGATGAAAGAGGGCTTTCTAGGAAGTGGTAATACACAGCGTGTGCAAAGTTAAAGGGGAATCTGAAAACAAGCCCCATTTAGGGAATTTGTTAAAGGCTTGAGTAGGAGACAGACTTGAGAAGATGGGCAGGTCCTGTGTACAACTATAATATTCAAAGGCGATGGGAAGCCATGGAGATTAGTGGGCACTGAATGCAATTAAATGAGTTTAATCATTTTGACAGTTCACTTGCATATTTATTCATTCACTTCATAAATATTTACCAAAGGCCTACTCTGTACCAGGCCCAGAGAGAGGTACTAGATATATATATAGATTAGTGAATAAGATAAAATGTTCCCTCTGTCATTGAGCAAACTTTTTTTTGGCAAGGAAATTTGATTGCAAGGAACAGTGACTTATTTGAGCTACTTCAAGTAGTAGGACATATGCACAGGGGAACTCAGAAAAAGCTGAACTGGCAGAGATGAGGAAGGGTGAGATCCGATGAGCTGGATCTTTATTCCAGAGCTTTCCCTTCAAGACGACACCTTTCCTCTCTGTGCTATTTCTTTCTTCTCTCTCTACTCACCACTTTTGTTAACTGATAGTTTAGAAATAAGATACTCTCTACCTCACAGTTTCTGCTTGCTCTTAGCTTATGCTTTCTGATAACATCAACTTGCCTATGACTCATGATGGACCCTCTGGCCTCCTTTACATCATTAACTATTAGCTTCTCCTTTCACTTATAGTTGCTCACTTGGCCTACTTTTCAATGAAAAATTCTGAAGAGAGAATTTGATAGACCTAGTTCATTTTTTGAGTAAAGCACATTATTGGTCACTGGCTAGCTTCTAAATTGGCCTCCTTTGGGTCAAGTACACACTCAGTCCATTCGGGTCTGGCTGGTGGGTGAGCCACCCGATCCTTTTAGGTTTGCCCTTTTGGCAGAGCTGTAGGCGGGGCACAACCGTTTGAGGTAAGCCGGGCATCCCACTGGTATTCTAAGGTTTGGTCTGTGGAGTAACTACCCACATCTTCATATTCTCAGCCAGGTCTGTTCAAAGATGGTATAAAGAAAGCAAAACCATTCCTTTGGGAGAAAAATTTGGAAACAACAAAAGAGTTTGAACAATAGAAAAATATGGGGAACATCACAATCCCCCCCACTTCCAATAAGGTCCAAAGCTTAATATCTCACTAGGGTTTCTCTCTGTTTATCATGGTATTAAAACATAATATTACAAAACAAAAACTCTACCTCTACAGCAATAATTTTCTTTCCTCAGAGGCTCCAAGATGATTTCTATCTGTAACGCTGCAACTAAAGGTTTCTAAATCAGATTAGGTCTTGAGTTTTAAAATTCATGCCTACATACGAATTTCTGAATATGTTTAGCTAAATCATATCTTCTAGAACAGAATGCGTTATGTTAATTCAACTATATACTTCTGTATGTCGAGTTTACATTATTAATACTGACTCTAGGGGAGAAAACCCCTTATGCCTTTAACTGAATGAAAGCTCAGGTGGAGTATAAGAGCAGCTCCCTTGTAGGAAAGATAATATTCAAATATATGCTCTACTTATCAACAGGAAGGATGAACCGGCTTTAACCAAATCCCTTAAATGGGTTTCTTTTCCGACCTTTAGGAAATAGTACATTTCCCTCTATTTCATGCAGCTGTTGTCGTTTACTCTTTCAGGTCTGTTATTGCCAGCAGGTTATGAAGACTGTCTAGTAGCCAGGAAGGAAGGATAAGACATCCATAAGAACAAAAGATTGCTGTCACACTGCCTTGCTCTCTTTCCAGAGGATTGCACTTCTAAAATCCGATGAAGAGATAGCCTGAGGTCATAAGTTATCTTGAGTTGATGGTTCACATCCAACTAAAATTTACATTGATTGGTCCTTTCTTCCAACCATATATTTTAGGAAGTCCCTGTGAATGTATGTATAACCTGTTCCTGGTTTCTAGCAGGGTCTCAATCCTACTTTCTCCATAAAGCCTCTGAAGTTTATGGAGGCAGATTGCAGATTTTTCTCTCTTCAAAACTCCTATATAGTGTATTCTTTATGATTGCCACCTGGTTTTGTACTCTGAGTATTTTAAATAATAATAACAACAACAACAGCATCAACATCTACTTGCAAATACCTCAGGAACTTACTGTGAGGCAGGCATTGTGCTACATATGCTTTATATATCATATATTATGTAATTTACCCATTAATTCTAAGGCATATGTAATACTACTATCTGCAAGACTTAGCAGTACCTTGCCTCTCCTCATAGAGCTGACCTGTTAGTGGGAGGGATGGGCTTTGAATCCAGGTCGCCTGTCTGCAAAGCCTGGGTATGTAACCATTATGTTTTATTTTAAAAAATTCTCTGTCTAGCATATACTTTCCCTCAAGGGTCTAATTATATTTCTCGGTCATCCTGGCAATTATAGCTCCTATTTTAAAGGCAGTAGAGAATAGAACAAAGAGAGCAAGCTGTGAGTCTGATTCAAGTTCCAGCCTCATTACTTAGAAACCATGTGATCTTGGGCAATTTGTTTACCTCTGTGCCTCGGTTTCTTCTCTTGTGATCAGGAATAGTGCCTACTTCTTAGGGCCTGATGAATATTAGACGAAATGATGCTTGAACAGGACTTAGCACAGCGCCTGACTGGCACTTAGTAAATGTCATGATTGCCACAGACATTTAAACAAGAAATCTGGCAGTCGGGTACCCAGTTTATACATCCATCTTTAGTCCCTTTTGTGGATGTGAATTCATTCTTAAGAGTTGATTTCCTCTTATGATGACAAAACCATGTTTCTGGCCATGCTTAAGATTGCCAGATTTAGCAAATAAAAATACAGGATGCTCAGTTAAATGTGAATCTCAGGTAAATAATGAATCATTTTTAATATAAATATGCTAGTATTGCATAGGACATATTTATACTGAAAACTCCTCATTGTTTATCATAGGTGAAATCCAGTGTTTAAATTCAAATTTAAATGGGCATCATTATTTTATCTGGCAGCCAGATGGCCCTTTGACTTGCAAGCTCTCCACTGTGTCGCCAGTACTCTGCCTTCCAGCATATACATTCACACTGTGGTATAATTTAATTGTTTACTCTGAGTCCCATTTTGGTTTGCTGCATTCTTTTAAGTCAGCAAATGTTCTTAATTTATTTTTGTATTCCCAGTGTTCAATGCTATATCTCTATACCTATGCCCGAATTCATATCTATACTCAAATCTACACATAAGCTGGAGACAGATAATATTTAAATAAAAATTTGATCTAGATCATATTATATATATTATTATGCAGTTGTTTTTATTTTAAAATTTTAAATTGTATATTAGACATCCTTCCAAGTCAGTTCACATAGCACCATCTACCTTTTCTCTAATAGCTGCAAATACCTTCTTTATACATCAGTGGCAGTGGTATAAACTGCTGAACTTATGACCCAGAAATCCCACTTCCAGGAATGTGTCCTACAAAATTGAGTACAATAGGTATACACAGAACGTCATGGTTACAAAGTCTGTCAAAGCAAAACACTGGAAAAAACATGTATGGTCATCAGTACTGAACGGACACGTAAGTATTAAAAACATTGCGATGGAAGCAGATTTGGTGACATGAAAAGATATTCACAACATATTATTAAATGAAGAATGCAGGCTAAAATAGTATATATACAGTTTAATCCAATTTTTGTAAATGATAAAAAACATAAAGTATGATCTCAATTTTATATAATAGATACCGAGAAAAAAAGTCTGGAAGCATATGTCAGGGAATTTACTGAATATCATGTCTGGGAAATACATCTACATATAATTTTTATTTTCTCTCAATATTGCATGTTTTCTAAATAACTTTTAAATGATATTAAAAATTGTTTATCATATAAACTGAGAGATAAAAAGCCATAAATCTGCATATGTAGTATGAGGCCAATTCTGTGAGAGGTATATCTCTATGCCTATATGTAAGTTTGTTAAAGTCACTGAAACGTTAACAGTGCTTTCTCTGAGTGGTGGAATTATAGGCAATGTTGATTTTCTTATTTTCCCATATTTTAAAATTATTTTTAAAAATTTTCTTTTATTCCAGGGGACTATTAGAGATTTGTATTGGGTATTGTTCAATTCAGCCCCAAAGATCTACATATTCTCAAACAACAGAAATGGAAAATATACATTTTCCCATTATAGGGCTAATTTTTATTTAATAATGAGCAACTTTTATTTCTGTATGATGTATAGGTACTAACAAGTTATTATAAGAGTGGTAATGTAGCATTATGAAAACTGGTTATGACTAACAGCATGGCTTAATGGATATCACCATATTTGTTATTTAACTTTGTCAGAATCTCATATGTCTTGAGTTATACAAATATATTCAATATTTAGACGATTACACCGAGAATCTGTCCCCATCCTCAAGCCAATGAACTTGCTGCTGGGACTCTAGCTGGACCCCCCCCTGCTTTGCACTCCTTGTCCATAAATACAGCCCATCCCTAATCCTCAAGGGACTCACTGGAGCTGGTTCACAGCATGTGTTTCTTAATTGCAGTTCCTCCACTATTCCTGAATAAACTCAATTTCTGGTCATTTGAAATAAAATAAAATAAAATAAAAACACTTAAAGAAGATTACAGTTAAGATTTAGTCTACTTCAGGGAAATTATGTGCTAACTAGGATCCTTTTATAGAAATGATGACAATTAAAACACATTTACAGCAACTGTAGTCTTTTTACTAATGCATCTACTCATTCATTTAACATATACTTACACACTTAGAAACCATACAGGGAGGCTATGGACATGGTGGAAAGAACATGAGCTTTCAGACTACAAAATCTGGGTTTGAATTCTGTTCTACTTACTTAGCTGTGTGACTCTGGGGAAATTACTTAAATTGAATCTTGGCTGCCTTATCTAGAAAATGCTTTACCTTAAGCCCTACCTTATAGGATTGCTAGGAGATTAAATGAGATGCACTATACAAAGCCTTAAATAATCACTGCCATATGGTAGAAGCTCAATAAATAACTATATTTGTGTCCTATTTTTATGTATGAATCTAGATGATGTGGAAGATAAAAATCCGATCCAACATAGATTCTTCTCTCAAGCATCACTTTGTCTTAGAGGGATGATATGTGTATGCGTGTGCGTGTGCGTGTTTAATCAAATAAGGCTAAAACCAGCTACATGTGATGGGGGGGGAAGGATAGACTGTCTTGGGAATTCAGATGAAGAGGAAATGATATCCTGCAGAAAGAAGTAGGAAGAACCTTATGAGGAGGCATCATTGGAGCTGGGACGAGAAAAATGGATAGTATTTGGACATGTGAAAATAAAGATGGCGATGGCTAAGGGAAGCATATGTTTGGTTGAGTATTGCAAGAGCAGTCAGGGAGGCTGGTAAAGCTAGTTAGTTATCTGGTTGAGCTGGTTGGAGCATGGGGGCACGAAGGGGAAAAGTGGAAGATATGTCTGAAAATATGGCAATGCACAGCATATGAACCCATTTATAGCAGAGTATCTATTTTAATAGACAAAATAAACTCCCTCAAATCTTGGGGTTAGGTATATTTGAAGAATTTTATGAATATTTAATATTCTAGGTGGTAACACATTTTAGTGAAACACAAACCGAGTTTGAGTCCCAACTCTCCTACCTATCAGCTGTGCAGATTTAGTCAAGTTACCTCATCTTTCTGATTTTCAGTTCTGCACAATTGTGATAGATAGTACATGACAGGATATTGTGAAAATAAACAGAAAAAAAGTATCCAAATGACTTATCAGAATGCTTGACATTGGCAGAACTCAGCCAATATTAATTGTAATCCCCACAGTCACCAGACTATTCTCATTATTTCCCAAACCTCCCCTCCCTCCCTGCCAAATGCATTTTTGGGATAATCATACCGATGGACCTCTTGTTCATGCTCTGAGGAATTTTAAATAAGAGATCTCTCCTTGTATGCTGTTGGCCAAGGTATTTCCAGCAGGCTGAGTAAGAGCACAAAACACCCAGAGGGATGAGATAATTGGCATTGAAGTTCATCTGCAAAGAGGACTCCTGGCCAATAAGGAGGATCTAGACAAGACTGCTTCTTTTGGGAAATCCCAACTAGACCAGTACATCCAATGGAAGCAAAAGCTGCTTTTAAATGCACTACTGAAATGAAGATACAGCAGTGAAACCGGATGGAGGAGATTTTTCTTTTTCTTTTTAAGATTATCAGTAGAGTGGAGGCTTCCATCTACCATATCTAACCAATCTGGAAGAGATTCAGTAGAAGGGAGAAAATTTAGAATGATACATTCTGATCACAACTAAGATGGATATCATGCAGCAAAACTACATGAGGGTCATAATAAAGAAACAGACAGTGAAAAGTAATGGTCAGAGCATCAAAGAGCCAGTGGACTTCATAGGTTTTCAGTTTAGTTCAGGACACCTCAGTGCCAGCAAGGTGGAATGCAGAATATAGAGCTTAAAAGTCATTCCATAATCTTCTCTTTTGTCTTCATATGAAATATTCTGTAAAATCTACATGACTTTCCTTAGCTTTGGAATTGAATTTTGAGCTTTGGAATTGAATTTTGGGGATGGGGGGTAGGGAAGGAAAATGGTTGAATATAAGTTTATTATTAATAGCAGAGAATCCCTATTTCTCAGTCACTGTTTGGTCACGTACATCACCACCTTTAATCCTCATAGCAACAGACTTTCACAGTGGATATTACCTATAGTTTTTGGATAAGGAAACTGAGGCTCAGAGAGGATAAGGTGGTACCAATGAGGGAGTGGTCAAAATGTGATTTGAAGGCAGGTCTCTCTGACTCCAATGTTCACTATGCAATATTTCACTGAAGGATACTAAGTGGGAAAATGTAAAGCAAAATAAGAATTGCCAACAGTGTATGTGGTAGTTGTCTGCATTGTTGAATCTCTTGTGTTTACTGAAGCATCTAGATCAATGGGTTCCTATAAGAAGCTTGTAGTTACACACAAGAGACTCAAGGTATTTAGGTGGCAATCTAATAGGGGTATGGAAATTGGATTAGAAATCTCAATGCACCTCCCCACAGCCTCTAATTTCTTGCCATTGGCATCTGTGATAGGTCCATGAGATGATCAACAGCTACTCCTGACTCAGATATGCATTTAGCCATAAGGACATTGTCTGGTCTGCTGTAAGATGGTAGCTATGTACTTAAGGGACCTAGAAGTACCAAAGATTCCTTTACAACATTTAACATTTATGACATATAACATTTGTTTCATAATAAAAAGGGGTAGTGGCATATCTGAATTTGACTAACATAGCCTGTTTTTTCTAAAGTGTAAATAATACAGGAGAGGGGTAGGATAACTTATTGAAATATTAATTTGTGTTTGGAACTTACTATGTTTTTTCTTCCCCAAGTTTGAAGCAGCTATTCTGTCAGTGCAATGAACTTATATTTGACTATATTCCCTTGGCTCACTGGAGACTTGTGATACAGGAAGGAAAGCAGAATTTTCCCAAAGAAATGCTCTTCCAAGTTTTTGCTCTTCAAAAGTCTGAGCTCCTAAAGGATTGATGTCCAAGGAAGAACTTTAAGAGGAGAAGTAGGCAAGATAGGGCCCTACTATCAGATGTAATTAGATTTAAAGAAAATAAAGTCATGTGCCATTTAAAAAACATGTGTTTGTAGAGTAAAATGCATACCTGCTATAGGTATATTTAAATAAAAATTCTAAAATTTTAATTGTAAAATCTAAGCACCACTGAACAAATTCTGTGATTGGTAACTCTTGCTCAGGGGCAATGCCCTTTCTTGGGCATATTATCACTAGTATTGTCAGTGATTTAGCGTCACCCAATGTTTTTATAAAAACTCACCCTATGGGAGAAATGCTTGACCATGTTTTCTTCTAATGTGCTCCATTTTGCTTTTATTTTTGGTAATATGATTTTTCTGAAGTCAAAGACATAATGAATTTAAGTCAGTGGTTCTCAAACTTGCCTGCATCAGAATCATCGGTGAGGACTTTTGTTCTATTTTTATTTTACTTTTTATTTTTTAAATTATTGAAGCATTTAATGTTTGCAATGCTACATGCATTTAAAAAAAATCCAGTTACTGACAGAATTTCAAAATATAGATCCTATAAGGATATTTTGCCTCCAATTTGCATATAGAATGCTTGTCTATATTTCAGTGTGAATGTCTGAGTCATTTTGGGTTGCTAGAACAAACTACTATAGACTGGATGCCTCAACCGACATTTTTTTTTCTCACAGTTCTGCAGGTTGGAAGTTTGAGATCAGGGTGCCAGCATGGTCATATTCTTAGCGAGTGACCTCTCCCCGGTTTACAGAGAGCTGTCTTTTTGCTGTGTCCTCATAAGGCAGAAAAACAGTCAGCGAGCTTTCTGGCCTCTTTTTTTGTTTTTTTTTTAATACTAATATCCCAGTTCTATCCCTGGACACACAGGTTCGGTAAATCTGGGGTAGGACTCAGGACTCTGTGTTTACAAAGGTTTCGCAGGTGACTGATTTGTTGTGAGAGTTTGGAACTAGTTTTAGACAGTAGACCTTTTCTTTCTGAGAGAGTTATGAAGTAGTCACATTTTGAATTGCATCGTCTCTTTCAGTACTATACAATACAGGTATTGTTTAAAAAATTTTTGACTTGGTAATATTCAGCTGATAAATGTTAGTATCTGTAGAGTGTAAGTATTAAGTTCTTTTTCCAAGGGAAGTTAAGGAGTACTACTCTTCTTTATTTCACCAGTGAGATACATAAAATTTAATTTTTGTAAGCAGAATTTAACCAACTATTTCTCTCTCAGCTACAGAACACAGTGGTTCTTGGGAAGATCCTACTTTGATTTAACTGGGGAGACCACCTTCTCCCTATGAGCTCCTCCTCACTTGTAACTCCTCCTATCTCCCTTTAGTCCTCATGATTTTAAACTCAGCATAACCTCATCAGAGCTACACTCAGCATTACATGGATTTGCATACATACTGTATGTGAAACTTCATCCAACCATCTATGGTCCAATTTAATGTTATACAGCAGGTGTCCCCAACCCCCAGGTAGGAACCGGGCCGCACAGCAGGAGGTGAGCAGCCGGCGAGCGAGCAAAGCTTCATCTGTATTTACAGCCGCTCCCCATCGCTCGCACTACTGTCTGAGCCCCGCCTCCTGTCAGATCAGCGGTGGCATGAGATTCTCATAGGAGCGTGAACCCTACTGTGAACTGCACATGCGAGGGATCTAGGTTGAGTGCTCCTTATAAGAATCTAATACCTGATGATCTGAGGTGGAGCTGAGGCGGTGATGCTAGGGCTGGGGTGTGGCTTCAAATACAGATTATCATTAGCAGAGAGGTTTGACTGCACAGAGACCATAATAAATCAACTGCCTGCAGACTCATATCAAAACCCTATCAGTGAGTGGCAAGTGACAATGAAGCTGCATCTTACGGAGTAGCCTGGACATAAGCAACACACTTTGGGTGTCACTGTCTCCCATCACCCCCAGATGGGACCATCTAGTTTCAGGAAAACAAGCTCAGGGCTCCCACTGATTCTGCATTATGGTGAGTTGTATAATTATTTCATTATATATTACAATGTAATAAGAGAAATAAAGTGCACAATAAATGTAATGCACTCAAATCATCCTGAAACCATCCCCCCATCCCATGTGTGTGGAAAAGTGGTCTTCCATGAAACTGGTCTCTGGTGCCAAAAAAGTTGGGGACTGGTGTTGTACAGTAAAGCTGTGGAATTAACACTACCCTTGGGAAGTGGGAAGTCTCTTCATAGGTGTTGTTCTGCATATACTTGATCTCTGTGCTCAAATCATGAAGCTATTGCAAAAGCAATCACTGCATTTACTTAAAAAGTTTTAGGATGCCTGCATAGTAAATCTGAGTATTTGGAAAAGTATATATTTGTGTTTACTTAACATTCTAGAATTTTTAATTTTAGAGTTTTCAAATTAAAAAGCAGGGACTTCCCTGGCGGTCCAGTGGTTAAGACTCTGCGCTTCCACTGCAGGGGGCACGGGTTCAATCCCTGGTTGGGGAACTAAGATCCCGCAAGCCGTGTGGCATGGCCAAAAAAAATAAATAAAAAAAATAAAAATCAGTTTCTTTAACACTGACTTTTCTTTTTATATAACTTTAATAGTTAGGCTTGGTTTTGAATAAAGTCTTCTTAATTAGGATCTATCTATCTCTATATATGTATATATTTTAAAAGAAATTGAAATATAAAGGAAACATCACTAAATCAACATAAAGTCTCAAAATCTGCCCTTTTAAGGCAAGTGTAAATATAGTATAAGTCTAAGTATTATTAGGCTAGCTGGAAGCATATTTCCCTTTTGTTCACTTCCTAATCTCATTCCACCATCTCCAACCAGCACTGCTATCAATAAGTGCAACTGGTCCTATAATCACCGTGGTGCCCTGGACTAGAAGTCAAGACTAATAATAATAATAATAGTAATAATGTTTAACCTGAATGCAGCTTATTTTGTGCCAAGCTCTGTTCCAATTGTTTTACATAGATTACTTCATTGAATCCTATTAATAACCCATGGTATAGGCATAGGTGGGGAAACAAGCACAGAGAAGTTACATAACTCATCCAAGTTCAAACAGCTAGTAAGTGGTGAACCCAAAGTTATTATGAATCCAAAATCTGAGCTCTTAACCAAGAGGCCACCCTGCTCTGGACTCTGGGTTTTGGATTTGCCACTTACTCTCTATTGTCACAGGGGAAATTTGGCATCTCTATCATCTCAGATTCTCAATCTGTTAAATAAGTATAGTAACATCTCTCTGCTCATTTTGTATGGTGTTATAGGAACTAAATGAGAAATAGGAAAGTATCTGGGCAGTACTGGACAGCTATCAGGGTTTACCAGTTCTGCTCTACATGCAGAGCAAGGCCTCACATAATTGGCTTTGAAATCTCTGCCTATCACATTTATTTCAGCTCTTTCATTCTGCCTTCATCCCCTGTCTGAACCTGGTAAATGAGACTTTAGAAAAAGATTAGGGGGAAAAAAACATAAAACAAAATATCGAGCTCTACCGGCTCAGCAGACAGAGTTTCCATGTAGGACACAGTCTGCATAATAAAGGACTCACATGGTTCTACTTCAAGGTCAATCTAGTCTAAAACGAGATCTAGGATGAGGGTTGATATTTAGATGTTTATGCTCAGAGACACATATACTCACAGGGACAGCTAAGTCCTTTCAGGGAGGACTTAAAATGTTCATTAAAGCAACCATATGGGGTCTGGTGTTACAGCAGAATGAAAGGCATTAAGGACTAACTGACCCCCCACCTGGTAGTGCACCATCCAGAAGGCCTCCCTTCTTTCTGAGCAAAACAGATTGCCTCCCCTGAACAGGCTGTAAGTGTTGCTGGGAGGAAGCAATGACATAAAACTTTAGTTTTACCTTTATGGACAAAAGAAAAACCAGAGAGAGACTAATTTGAAGCACAGAGGAGATTCTAGAAATCTTAAAACTAATACTGCTACCCATGCAGTACAGCAAAAAGAGCCAGACGTTGGAGTCAGTTTGAATTCTGATCCCGTTCTACACCAACTACGTGACCCTTGCTAGAGGGGTCAAGGATATGGATTCTGCAGCCAGACTGAACTGTATTCAGATCTCAACTTTGCTACTTACTATATGTAGAAAAACAACTTAGTGGAAATGTATCATATAATAATAATGATTATCCCTCTGTGGTGTGAGTTTTTCTTTATATTTTTGTTACTTTGTAACTTTTCTACAAATACATATTACTTTTACAATTAGGGAAAATAATAACACTTTTTGGAGAGAAACAGTTGAAGAGGGGTATAAAGCAATAAAAGGGGCAAGAAATAGATTAAAGATTGAAAAGGATGTCTGGAGAAAATGTATGAAGGCAGTATTTTTAAGATGTGTTTACTCAGGTATAGCTTGCTTCATTATCTAGATTAAAGAAATTACCTAGAAGAAAAAGTGAATGATGCAACCCAAAACTTATGAAATTTATCTCTATATTATATAAGAATATAAGTCTTTGAAATGCAATAATTGTGTGCCACGATTTTCTCACATTTTCTTAAGGCAAACATTACCATTAACATGGTAGCCTTCCCCACAGTAGCAAACGCCATAGGAGGTGGAAGGAGTAACTCAGGGATTGCAGTGTTGTCCTGGATAATTTTCAAAGCACATGCCACATGTGGACAATTAAGAACCAGCTGTCTTCTGTCTACTATTACTTTATTGACACCTGCATGTGAAAACAAACTCCTAGAGGAAGAGGCTTTGTCTACTTGTTTTGAATCATAATATACACCCTGTTTCAATGTCACAAGATAAGGGCCAGAAATAAGTTACACATTGTGTTGTGGTAGTAGTTAACTTGCAATTTAAGGGGCCTGGAGTCAATTAATAGTCGATTGCTTCTACAAGTGGTCCCTCCAAAATTTTCCATTGCCCATCATTAACCCTTTTTTTGGTCTCAACCAGCCCTGAAGGCCAAGGATAAATTCATTCTGTTAAAATGTAATACAGCATTGATTAAACAGCTATCTATTTGAATTTTACATCTATAATAACAATAGTCATAGATGTGCAATAACCATCTTCCATAAAATTATAAGGCCTAGTGTTGTATGTTTATGTCTGGTTAATTTATTAAGTACATACAAAATGATAAACACCTATAAAAGTCTGTCTTAAAATATCCATTAGTTTCATTTTTCCTATCATTAAATTAATTTCCCTGACAACAAACAGCAGCTTAACATGTTTTCCAATACATATTTGGATATCTTCCTTTGATTAAGATTCGTCCCCATTAGCATACCCACTCTCTCTGTTTCTAGCAGGATAGCTCTATCAATCATGCCTCACAGTTTATGTAAGTAAACCTAAATCGTTATGTGGAGCCACCATCAATAAAGACAAAACTCCCCTGGAGGCTTCCACTAAGTGGGTTATCCTCCAACTGTCTCACCCCTTTTGTCCCAGTAACCCCTTCTCATTACTATCCTTTGCTTCAAGAGAGACATTATAGTGCCAGGCTCCCCATTGCAGAAATCAGGCATGCGGCACAGAGCAAAACAGACAACTGAGAGACACTGTTGATGAATCTTTGACTTGGTTAAGTTCAGTAATGCACTTTACAAATGCTGTGAGGAGTCTGATGCCGTACTTTGCAGAATTTCTTTGAGGGAAAAGCTACATGGTGTTGGTTGTTGAGTGCTACTATGAATAATATATGGCAAAATCAAGAAATTATCCAGAGGATAATTGTTTCTGGCCATAGAAGCCAGACTGATAGACTAGTTTTTATCATATTTGGTTCCACTGAATCCTATATTATATTTTCAATGAAGAGGGTAATAGATACTCATTGTGTTAATAAAAATAAAGATCTTTAATAAAGCATTAAGACTATAAGACTTCCTGTAATACAAATTCTGAGGTGTTCTGGGAGATAAATTAGTTGAAAAAAACTTATATGTAGATTTTGTTTGAGCGTCTGCACATCATTGTTGGCTACAGTTCCATTCCACCAAAAAATGATTTTATTTGCGGAGTAGTTCATCTTAAATCCTTGCTTTAAATGGTATTAACAAGAGGTAACATTTATCAAGTGCTTACTTTTCTAAGAACTTTACATGTATTAACTCAGTTTCTTGTCACAATAAGCCTGTAAGGTGGGAAGTATTATTCTGCTCCTTTTAAACATGAGAAAATGGAGGCAAAGCACAGTTACATAACTTGCCCAAGATCACACAGCCAGGAAGTGGTCGAGGCTGGACCCTGAGCAGGGTGGCTCCAGGGCACACCCACCTGAACACTCTGCTGTCCAGATCCCGATTCTAAAGCAGGCACAGTTGTCTGCCTAGGGCACACCCAGTTCTTTTTTCCTATACTTGGTTAATGGCAGGTAAGAAAAGATTTCTTTCCTATGTCAAAAGAAGGACCTTCCAGTTCATCCAGAAATGGTCTTAAGTCATTAAATATAAGTTAAAAAGAAGAGAGCCTAGAACAGGACCAGACTTCACTGATGGAAAGCACTGACTGATCCTTTGAGAACCTGTCCCTAATGGAGACCACAAAACTTGAGATATAATTAAGAGGTGGTTTCTATAACACAGATTTAATAACTGACATGCTTGTGTAATTTAGCTCAGTGCTTCTCAAAGTTGGGTATTCACCCGCAACTTGGGCTTATGGTATTTGCCAGGCACTTAGTATCCCCAGAAAACCCATCTGGTATGTTAATTTTACATTAATACTTTGAATAAAAACAATTACATTTCTAATCAAAATATTTCCACATTAAAGCAAACAAGGATATCTCCCAAATTTTTATGACAAAATATAAGACTTTGTATGTTTCATGCTTGCACAGAAAACTTCATGTTCTACCCCAGATCCTGAGGAGAACAAATTCCTTTTTCAAGGCCTAAGGGCATGTGGGTAGCAATATTTGAGAAACAGTGATTTAGCTTCTAACCAGTTCTGATCCACAAAGTTAAACACCAAGGAAAACAACAACAACAGTGGCAAACACTTATGGTGTTTCTGAAAACTTACTCGACAGCGAATAAAAAGCGTAGAAATGGCCAGTGGTAGATCAGCCTGACTGAAGCAGGCCTGTCCCTCCTGTGGAAGATGGCTGTTGAATCTAGCTCTAAAATCTAGCTCAGATTCCTGTGCCCCTCTTCTCCTCCACTGCCACCTGTCCCCACAGCCCCAGCTGTCATGATCTCTTCCTTTGTTTCTTCAATGGTCCCTGTCCTGTTCCATATACCAGTCAGGAGGGTTTTTTTTTTTTTTTAAATAAAACATAAATCAGATAATTTCATTCTCCTGGTTGCTTCTCTTTAATAGATTCTCAATGCACTTAAAATTCAACCTACACTTCTTCATAATTACCTACAAAGTCCCACATCATCTGGCTGCTGACTCTTCCAACCTAATTTGTTGCCATGCTCCCATGAGCTCATCTCTTCCAGCCAAGCTTGACTTCCTTATATTCCTGGAACCCACAAAACTTATTTCTGCCTCTGGGACTTTGGCTTTGCTATTTCCTCTTCCTGGAATGTTCTTTCTCTGATCTTTATATCACCACTTTTTTCTTTTTATTCAGGTCTCAGCTCATATCCTATCTCCTCAGAGGGACATTCCCTGGTTGTCCTCCTTTACACTGTTCTCTTCCCCAAACTCTGTCTATGGTATATCATACTATTTTATTTTCCTTATAGCACTTTTTATCTATAACTCATTTATCTATATACCTCCTATTCAATACACTAGAATATAAAGTCCCTAAGGGCCAGAGCCTTGTCTGGTTTGTCCACCATCGTAATTTTGTTGCTAATAACTGTGCTTGACACATAGTAGAAGCTTGAATATTCACTGAATGGGTAAATGAATGAATGAATGGGAGAAAGAGAAAAGAACTAGAATACATTTTAGATACTATGTCCAGTAAACTAATGTTCTATAATTTGGGGAGAGAAGAGGGGAGGCAGACTCTAGTCTGATGGGTTCATATCTATTTAGTAATAAGGGAGTCAAACTGAATATCAGAGTCACAGTTTAGAGTGGTCCTTGAAAGTTTCTGGAGACAAGAAATCTTTCTTGAGACTTTATTCGGCTTTTGCTTTTTGCTCAACCAAATTATGTGAGGGAACATTATATAGAGCCAGTTAGAAAGACATCTGGGTACAATAAGTTCAGGGCCAGGTGAACCTGGTTTCTAAAACTGGGAAATATATTGCTCACAGTGATAGTTTAGGTCCTTGGCTTTCATAACAGCACTTATCACATTCATAATTTGGGAAATTAAGTCCCCACATCTTGAAATAGAAATTGTACTTTGCATCCTCAATTTTTTTGGTTTCATTTTAGTATCAATGATTTGTTTGTGTATCCTGAGAATACTTAAGCAGATAGTGAGGGTGTGTGGTTTACATCTCTTCTAGGTGACCAGGGAAGACTTGGCTCAGTAGAGAGGGAATCCATAGTTGCAGCTAATGTACAAAGTGGGAACTGCTCACAGGTGATCATTGACTGATTATAGCTTCTTACTCCATCATAAAAAAATGAACATCAGCTTAGAGAAATAGAAAGAGCACTGGACTGGGTGTTTGAAGACATGGGTTCTAAATCTGATTCTACTACTTACAAGCTGTGAGACCTAGGGATAGCCAACAAATCATGTTAGGCCTTGTGTATCAAATGGAGGAAGATTAGACTCTATAGTCATTTATGGCCCTTCCAAATCTGATAGTCTATAATTCTATGAGCCAAAAAACCATCTCAGCATCATTGTAACAGCATTGTTTTCCAAAAATTGACAGCCAGAGTATTTACATAATAATAATTTGATTTATAAGTGCCTCAGCAGGGTTTCTACTAAGAGAATTTCATCCAAGGCTTTTTGTTTAGGCTTCCTTTCTCTAAATTGAGGAAAAACAAAATTTCCCAGCTTACTCCGGTACACATTTCCTTAAATAGTAAAAGAGATTTAAAACAATTCCAGGTAAGCCATTGTAGGATTCTTCGAATCAAAACTCTTTTTAAAATTCTTACTGTATTTCCCAAAAAAAGTGAATATAAATCAGGAAGATAGGAAAATATTATGAACATTTGGAACAAAAGACTGACAATTTGATATAATTTTATAGGTTGTTGGAAGGTACCCATTTCACAGAGATGTTTCCCTGTCAGCCCCAGTCCCATCATTAAAGATTCATTGCCTTGATTTACTATTTTAGGAAAATGTAAAGTAGGCCCCACATGTAAGCTACTATAGCACATTAGGATAATAATAATTTTATATAGCTCTCTAAAGATGACAACTTTCACACATATTATCACATTAAAACCTCACAATTCCATGAGGAAATTTGAGGACCCAGATTTACAGATGAGAAAATCAAGACTCAGGAGATTGAATGACTTGTTCAGAGTTATCTAGGTGGTAAGCGGTAGTACCAGCCTCCTGATACAAGCCCAATCCCCTTTACCCAACATCTCTACATAAAAAGAGACTGTATGAGATGGTGGGTTGGGGGGATGGGGATGAGGACTTTGAAGACAGACCCGAATTCAAATTTTGGTTCTTCTATTTGCTTGCTGTATGATTTGAGAAAATTACTTAAACTCATTTTTGTTACCTGTAAAAATCAACACTAAGAATATTATATAAATAATATTGGAGCAATAATGCATATGAAAGCACTTAGCATAATAGTGCATAGTAGTGATCTTTTTGTTTTTACTACTCTGTGTATTTCCAATCTTATGAATAGGTTGCAGATGAGAGAAAGGATAGAAATAGAAAGACAACTTAAAGGTAGGTACCATTTTTCTTTACGAGCCTTGTATTCAAACTATAACAGGTGTGTTCATTTTATTCTATTTCACATTCTTCCTTGAGTACGCATGTGCTATCCCCTACCATGAGTCCCTTTCCTGATCTCTTGACTCCCTAATGAATGCCTACACATTTTTTCAAGCTCAAACACAAGAGTTATCTCCTCTTTAAAACTTTATTTGACGTCATAGGCTGTTCCTGTGGCATTCACGTAAAACTCAAAAAAATTATTTATAAATATTTACTAAGTGCCTCTCTGGTGCTGGGGAACTCTGCTAGGGCAACACGAGAGCGCTTCACTGAACTGATCTAATTTTGTTTGTTTCTGTTAGTAGGTCCCACACTTTGGGATTTTACAGTACTTTTACATTTAAAAAATGAGGACTAATATAAAGTTGCCAACTTTTCATTTTCTAGGTTAGGATATAATAAGTAACTGCCATTGACTACCATAAAAGAAAGGGCATTTTGACACCAAAGTATAAAATCTCAGGACTAAAAATATACATATAGGCTTTATGGGAAACTTCATGGAGGGGGTCTGCATCATCAGGGAATAGGTACTGGGGGATCCACTGGTTCCATGTATATTTTTGTCCCAATTTGATGGTTCTTAGAGATGCTGTTTCTTATTCCATTTTGCATCTCTACTGCAGTGCCCACTGTCTAGTAGGGCGTATTCAGTGAATATTCATGAATAATGCTGTGAATATTCCTCAGAAAATATTTATCTCTGAGACCTGTGGTAATGCCTTATAGCACAGAGCACCTGTGAGAGGATACAGCATGGTGAGGATGTGAGGGAGGTGTCTGTGTGTTTGTGTGTGTAAACTGATATAATTTATTTCACAAGTTTCCCAGGCACCAGAAATTCAGAAGACTTTATGTAAAGTTATGAGATTGTCCTGCCAGACAGCAAGGAAGGAAGCAGGCAAGAAGTAAGACACTGATGCATATCACTGTAGGAAGAAATGAAATCTCTTCCCCAGACACCATCTGAAATATTCCATGCGAATAGGTAGATTGAGAATTATAATGAGTATACCTACAGCAAACAGATAACATTCATTTAATATTCATTATGTATCAGGCACTGTTATAATTTCTTTGCATGTATTATCTCATTTAATCATTATAACAACCTATTGAGAAAGATTTGATTACTATCCCCTTTGTAGAGATGAAGAAACTGAGGCTTGCAGTCGTTAAAAGATTTGCCCAAGCTCACACAGTCAGCCAGTGGTAGAAGTATGTCTCAGAATGCATCTAATTGTCTTCAGAGCTCATCAAAACTCTTGGGTCCCTTTCTAGCCACATATTTTTTTTTTACGATGAGAACAGTTTTACATGACTTGGTTTTCATTTTAAAAATAAGGAGAAAATTAACATGTTTCTTTGTAGCCAGAATTTTAAAGCTGGCAGGGCACCCAGTTTTCCTACTTAAAAGCTGCGTGCCCACAAGCAAATTCCCTAACCTCTTTGAGCTTCAATTTCTGCATCTCTAAAATGGGGATGACAGCCCTTCTTTCTGTGTTTTGGGGAGGATTAAAAGGATAGTGTAAGTAAAACAGCTAGCAAAGGGCCTGGATTATGAATGGGGTTTAATAAATTTTAATTCACTATGGGGCCTAGTAAGATAAAATGACATTTTCAAATTAAAATCCTATCAAATATTGGCGATAGGATGAGAGCAAATAGATTATTGCTCTGGTGAATAAAGGTGGCTATATTTATACAATCTTTAGAGAACCATGAGTATTATCTTTGCTGCAGCCTTCATTTTAATTAAGAGCATAGAGATTAGACATATCAGCATAGGAAGAGGTTTATATTTGATTTAAACCACAGATGCACATTTGCAGCATCTAAACATTCCATTCCTTGGCTAAAGATGTAACAAGCCACTTCAGCAAACCTGAAATTGCAAAATAAATGGAAAATGCTTAATCATTTCAAAAGAAATAGCAAAGGAATGAAAAGACCAAAGCATACACGGGCACCAGCAAGCAAAGTTAAGCAGCAGGAAGTCTCCTCAATTTTTTAAAAGGCTGACAGTAGACAGCCTTTAATCAGTAGACAGGCAGGATATACAACTAAAGGAACCATCTGTATCACTTTTCCACACAAACATTTTCAGAAAGAAAGTGTATGGCAAGAACATGGAACTTAGAGTAAAAAAAAAAAAAACCCAGAGTTTTTTAGTTCTGACTCTTCTACGAACCAGATATGTGGTTACAAGGGGACGCGTACATACTGCTATGCTACTTCCTTCTTTCTGAATCTCAGCACCATCTTCTGTCTTTGAGTAATGATACCTATCTTACAGTACAGCTGTAAAGCTCAAATGGTGTTAGATATCGAAAGTCTTAACAGATTGCAAAGTGATGGTTGTGTGTCTATTACTACTTCTCCACAAAGAATTTGTGGTTTTTGCTTCCAACAGAGGACAATGACACATGTTTATAAGTCTTGGCAGATTTCCACTTGAGGTGAGACTATCATAAGTTTGAATGGTGCTGAGAAGCAACAGCTGCCATGTTAGGCAAATGCAATTTCTTCCTTGTAATGATCGCAAACCCAATTAACCAAAAGCATATCTGACCTGGTATAATCGTCTTCAACAAGCATGTGCTTTGGAATTGGTGAGTACCTTCCTGGAGAGATGGGCGGCAGGGAGGTTTTGTATTCTAAAGTGCCATTGTTGCCAGAGAGAAGATGGTTTCCCATTGGTGGAGAATAAGCTAAGGGGTGAAAGAAAAGAAAAGCAATCTGTTATGTGGCTGATTCAATGTGTCATGCTACAGTTCTGTTAAAAATAGAAAGGCTTTGCTACACGCTAAGAATTTTCTGATCCTTCAAGAGGAGGGAGATGCTGTTTGTTTGCATTTAATATGTACAAGCACATGGTGACCTTTAGGATTGGAAAGATGTAATAACAGTTATATCTGTAAGCCCAGTTCGTATAATTAGGTGAAGAGAAAAACTGGAGGAGAGACCCAGCACTCATATTTTCAGAACAATGATTAATTTTCTATTGAAATAAAAATGTTAGCTTTTTAATTGCAGAGCTCACATTCTTTTCACGTAATTAATATCAACCCATCAAAAGCAGAAGGCTCTTAGGAGCAAGTTCTTGTATAAGACTTTAATCCCTAAATATGCTCTACTCTCATGCCAGAAAGGCTAACTCTGGCCTTTCTCTTTTGTTCCTCCACCCTAATTCATCCCCCTTTTGGGTGACTGAAAAGCCCTCCTAACTGGGTCTCCTGCCGCTGTCCTCTCCCAAAATCCATTTTATACATTGAGAAATCCAGGTCTGATCATGCTGTTCTCTTGCTTACACACTCTCCATTGCCACTACTGTACTGAATATAAATTCTCCCTCTCACCATTCTTATAAGATTGACTCATTTCAATATCCCCCCTTATGAATCTCCTATGGTCCTTAAATAAGGCCTGTTCTCCCCAGTATCTGTACCTTTGCTCCGCTCTACCAGCTACCTGCAACTTCTCTCTCCTATCCCATCTCTGATACCGAAATCTCATCCATTTTTTTCAAGATAAAATTCAAATGCCACCCTCTGCATAAAGGTTTTTCTGATCTTCCGAAGACAGGTGATATCCCTTTCCTTTGAGTGCCCAAAGGACATACATTGTTACCTCTCTCATGGCATGTACATCACTCTCAGTTTGCCAAATATTGCTACTATTTATATATCTGCATTAGCCTTCCTTTCAATGAAGGCCATGATTTTATCTCTTTTGTATCACACATATTACCTTACAAGGTGTCTTGCATGTATTGAAATTACTCAATACACATTTCTTGAATTGAATAGCAAGTTTTGTTTTCTCCTTTTTCTCTTTGATGTTGACCTTATATGACCTTCAAGAAGAGGCTCACAGAGCCTCAAGACAGATTTTTCTAAATTTAACCAGTTTGAAAAACTCTGGAAATTAACACTCTTTCATATCCTGAGGTAAGGCTGATCTCATCTTACTGCTTGCTTGACAAAAAGACATATTTTGGGGCAAGTCATTTTAGAATCACCATTAAGAAAAGCAATAGCTAATGTAATGGGCAGATAACAAAATCATTCAACATTTAAATTTCAAGAGAAACGTCCAAATCTAAGAGAGGTCAAACAACTTGCTTAAGACTATAGTACTAATTAATGACAGGTCCTGAAGACATTCTGAGTTCCCAGTCTCACAACTGGTTTCTCAAAATTTCAGAATGAGCACATTTACTCATGCTGACAAAACTATCCCTTAAACTCACATCAAAGAAATGAATTGCTTCTAAGTCTAGTCCCCAAGGACAGAATCTTCTTGTTGACCTATTAAGAAGAGGGGAAAACACGGGGCTTATGCAGCAGTGGACTTTGTGAGGACGCAGTAGAGCATCTCATTGTTAGTTGTTGCCCTAGAAGCATGCACCTCCACCCCATCTCCACTGCCATAGTGATCAACAATTTTCTCTGGCTTCCCTGCCAATATATCAAATTCTGGTAAAGGTAAGAACTATAATGATAGTTATTAAGGATTATGATTTCACCAATTGACGGCAAGATCCTTTCACCCAGGAAGAAGCACAGTGCTATCTCTGGTTTATTTTGCCTGTCCCTCTTTTCCACTCTGCTGCTATATAGATTTGAACTAGGAAGAGAGACTATTAGGACATGAGAGCTATCATGCTTTAGGAGCTTGAGAAACAGACTTTAAAAATGCATTGCCCCTTGGAATACTACTCAGCCATGTAAAAGAATGAAATAATGCCATTTGCAGCAACATGGATGGACCTAGAGATCATCATACTAAGTGAAGTAAGTCAGAAAGAGAAAGACAAATACCATATGATATCACTTATATGTGGAATCTAAAATATGACACAAATGAATCTATGAAACAGAAACAGACTCACAGACATAGCAAACAGATGTGTGGTTGCCAAGGGGGGAGGGGTTGGGGGAGGGATGGGTTGGGAGTTTGGGATTAGCAGATGCAAACTATTATATATAGAATGCACAAGCAATGAGGTCCTACTGTATAGCACAGAGAACTATATTCAATATCCTGTGATAAACCATGTAAAAAAGAAATGAAAATAATGTGTATATATATATATGTATAACTGAATCACTTTGCTGTACAGCAGCAATTAACACAACATTGTAAATCAACTATACCTCAATAAAATAAATTTTAAAAATGTGTTGCCCCTATGCTATTGTAATCACACTGTCCATAACATACATCATCAAGCCTTTCCATAAGGGTGAATCTGACAACTCATCAGGTAAGGCCTCCAAGGCAACTGGGGAGTCAAGTGCAGGATCCCCCTGAAGTATTTCCACAGGCTAAAAAAGAGTGAAGGTGCAAGTAGAGGACTTTGCCAAGTTTTGTAGAATTCTGATTTTGCAAACCTGGCATGCTGTTCACAGATGACACTGAGCATGGTACTTACAGTGAGTAATATCAGGTGGACCATAAGGATCAGTCATATAAATGGTGGTGGCTTTGCCAACTTTTAGATAAACTACGTCTGACGTGTTCTTCAATATTGCTACCGCCTCTTCATGTGTTACTTCTTCTAAACTGTAATTGTTTACCTGAAAGGGGGAAAAATTCACTATTAGAGCCAAATCTATGCAGGTGAAGAGAACTATTCAGGCAAGAAGATATACAAAATTATGACTTATGTAAAGATTAAACTGCAATCATTACAGTCCAGTATCTATATCACACTTTGACAGAACAGATGAATTAAAGGCATTAGCCAAAGCAGATAAGGTACAGTTGTTGATGCTAAAAAACAAGGTCGCTTCTGCCATTTTCTAAGAGGAAATGATATTTTATAATAGAAATCAGAATACTCTTTGTGGAAAAAGGAACAAAGGGGTCAAATGTCCTTCTTATGCTATAGTGATTGTGATTACAGAAGTAACATACATCCATTGAAGAAAACAAACAAAAACAACAGAAGAAAATAAAAATTATCCCTAATCTCCCTATATGGATATATTTCTTTAAACGATTGTGACCATATTACACACACTGTTTTGGAACCTGCTTTTTAACTTCGAGTGAACATTTGCCTCTAACATGAATGTACTTCAACAACATGAGTTTTGTTTCCTACAAATCACTGTGCTACATGGCTATAACATAATGATTTAACTAATCTCTTACTAAAGCATGTTTATGTTGGTTCTAATTTTATTCTATTATAAATGATGTTGCAGTAAACTTTTTTCTATATTTGTACACCACTTTGATGACTTCTTCAGGATAACTCATACAAACGAACACTGGACAAAGTATATGAATATTATAAGGGCTCTGATACCTATGTCCAAAGTGCCCTTTGGAAACATGAACCAGTTTACTCTTAGACCACAATTATACGAGAGCCCCAATTTTCCCACAGCTTCACCAAACTTGGCTTTTCTCACTTTAAAAACTGTTCGCATCAAAATGTCATTTAACATGAGTCTATTTTCTAAGGAAAGAGTGCTAATGTTGGAACATAGAACTTTTCAGGTGAACAAGTTCAAGAGTACCTTATTGCTATCAGCTTTAACAGCAGCTCCTCTTTTGTTATTGGACAGAAAAGCCTGTGATACCTGAGCAATTACTACTTCATGGCAGTGGCTTAAGTGGGTCTTTGCAACACTTCTCTTAAATGGTTTTCAAATATTCAGGAAATATTTTGCATACCCAGGTTATCCTTATTTGGCTCCTATTTTTTTTATGAAGCAATTCTTTAGTTGGTTCCTGCTGAAATGATGTGGAATTCAAATAAATGTAATATAAATGTAAATAAATAAAGTAGATCGGATTCCTACATATTCTCTGTACTATCTAATCAGCACTTTAGTCATTTAATACCTTGTAGCATTGTTTTTTAGTTTTGCTTCACATTGCTATGTAAATTCCATGTGTCAGTTAATCCTTGGTGGTGTAGCCCAGGTTAGGGACCCTGGAACAGGAGGGAACTGAACCTGATTGCTGACCATGAACTCTCCAGTAAGCTGTAAGCCTCTCTACTGGTTCTTACAGTCGTCTTCTAGACAAATGACATTCTTGTAAATCTTTTGTATTTCCAGTGTCTAGCACTTGTTTATTCATTGATCAAATAGTTATTGCATACCTATTATGTGTCAGTCACTGTTCTACATGTTAGAGATATAGTGATAAAAAATAAGAATGATAATCATCATCATAGCAGACACATATAGCCTTATTACATGTCAGGCGCTACTCTAAATTATTTTACGTATATTAACATGATAAAGCCCCACAATAACCTATGTGCTGGCTATTATAATCACTTTCATTTTACAGATGAGAAAAGCATGCCTCCAAGAGGTTAAGAAACTTGCCCAAAGTCATTGATCTAACTGTAGTAGAGGCAGAATTCAAAGCCAAGCAGTTTGGCTCCAAGGACTATGCTCTTAACCACTCATCTATACTGCTTCCTCCAGATGGACGCAGCCCCTGTCCCATGAGACTCACATTCTAATAGAACATAGCTGTTTATGGAATGAATGGATAGAAAAATAGACCCATATAGAGTGGGAATGTAGAGGGACTTACAGGCATGGGGAACACAGTTGATGATGGCAGCCTTTAGTTATAGACAGAGAAATAACAAAAATGACAGTAATAATAATAAGAGCTAACATTTATTTAACACCTATATGTCATATATCTTGGAAGTACTATGTATATATTTTGACATAAGTCATATAATTGGTCCTGGTTATAGCTCCATGAGGTAGACATGAATAATTAGGCCCATTTTACCGGTGAGAAAAACTGACATTTGAAGTGGTTAACTTGCAACAAATAGGTCACACAGACCCCAAGTGGCAAAGCCATCAGTTGGATCACCGTCCTCCTGAAAAGATGAAAATGAGATGGCCCTTGAGTGTTGGTTCACTGAAACCTAGGGCTTACATCAGCTATTCTTTCTTCCTTTAGGAGAAGAGTCTCTTTCCAAGTTTACATATAGAAGTAATGTGAATTCCTAAGTGTTATAAAAGCCTGAGTAATCATTACCCTTCTTGCTTAATCCAGTGGTGACAATATATTGCATCAGCCGAATACACTGACAAAGTCAAAAAATAAATAAGTAATATGGAAAGTAGTTTGATATATATATGTTTCTTCAAAACCTTCTTGTATAGTTGATTAATCACTTTTTTAAGGGCAGTACCACTTGTACCTAGATAATGAATATTTGCAAATAATGCTCATATACAATGGTTTAAAATGTGTATGGAAGTGGGTGTTTTCTCTTAAACAATGGTTGCCTAAGGTGGCTCTGAATATTGTGACCATGCACCCCAGAAACATCTATATTGAAAAAAGAGAAGAGAGGAGGTATTTGTTGGCATAAACAGTGAGGATCACAAGCCAACATATAAAGACCCTAAAGGCTAGAAAACAACTGGATTAGACTACAAGTGGCACAAAAGGTCTGTTTCCGACAGGGCTCATTGTCTCTCTCTCTCCAGGGTACAGAAAGCACACAGCTCATTAGATTATCAGTGAAAAAGAGATGTGGCCAGTGTTTATTAAACTGCACTTTTTTTCCATTTTTAAGTTGGGCCTTGAAACAGTCTAGAAGATGTTATCTTTAAGTGTGTTTTCTGAGAATGACTGCCTTAACAGACTCTCAGACCACCAGGAAAATATTTAGAGCAGAAAACAGAAGTTGAACCTAGAGTCTGTCATACAGAGTGAAGTAAGTCAGAAAGAGAAAGACAAATACTGTATGCTAACACATATATATGGAATTTAAGGAAAAAAATGTCATGAAGAACCTAGGGGTAAGACAAGAATAAAGACACAGACCTACTAGAGAATGGACTTGAGGATATGGGGAGGGGGAAGGGTAAGTTGTGACAAAGCGCGAGAGAGGCATGGACATATATACATTACCAAACATAAAATAGATAGCTAGTGGGAAGCAGCCGCATAGCACAGGGAGATCAGCTCTGTGCTTTTTGACCACCTAGAGGGGTGGGGTAGGGAGGGTGGGAGGGAGGGAGATGCAAGAGGGAAGAGATATGGGAACATATGTATATGTATAACTGATTCACTTTGTTATAAAGCAGAAACTAACACACCATTGTAAAGCAATTATACTCCAATAAAGATGTAAAAAAACAAAAACAAAAAAAACAAAACAAAAAACAGAAGTTGAGGAAAAGTTGGAGGTGAGGAGTGAGGAAAGAGAGGATATTGGGGAAAATATTGGTAATTTAAAATAGTGGTAGTTCAGTCAGTTTTTGTTTGGTGACTATGAAATGTTGGAAAATTTACACTGATTTTTGTCATGGAAGAGGTGGTGGCAACAATATGCAGTGATTAAGAGCACATGCTTTTGAGTCATGCAAACCAGGACTCATCCTGTTCCTGGCACTACCTAGCTGTGTGACTTTGGGAAACTTATTTAACCTACTTAGCCTCAGTTTTGGCTTCTGTAAAATAGGTATGAGAATAATCACTGCCTCAAAAGGGTTATTGATTTAAATGTACTGACCTATGTAAAGTGGCAGGCTCATTACTTATTAATGTGAGCTCTTGTTACTATTACTATTGTCATCATCCATCTCTCTTCTCAGGAAACAGGAATCCTTGGTGAAAATTTTCGCTGAGCATTTTCCTGTAAACATCTGTGAACTGATGAGTTTAATTAGAGAACTGTTGATGAGGCTTCTGTGTGGTCTTTTTAAAAATTCAGAATAGTATAGGATCTGGACCCAAAAGTGCTCTTTTGTGCTGAAGTCTTCAAAATGTTTTTCACGAAAGTGGGTTTATTTGGGGTAATTATATGTGTGCATTATCCTCTGAACTCTCAAGATAAAGGGCCTACAGCTGGAGCTGATTGTACACAGAGAGAAGGGACATTATACTGATTGGCTGGTTGCTCTTGTCATTGTTTTCCATTGTCTTTTTCCTTTTCCTTTTTTCTTTTGCATCAAGTATCTGCCTATAATGGTGAACACTGAGCAACTGGCCTGGTTTCAGAAAAAAAAATCATGTGCATTTGAATGAAGTGTTTCTGTGGGGTGCGCTACACAGAGGGGGACATGTGTGCAGCCTGGCCATGCATTTCAATAGGACAGAGGACTGAGGCCAAGAGAGAGAGGTTGGAGGTGAGATGACTCATTCTCTTGAATGGAAGAGGGAGCACTGAATTGGAGCATGATGCTGAGAGAAGAGGGCAAACCGGTTGAAGAAAGAGGTGCCAGGAGACTTGCAAGAAAGGAACATGGCAAGTGTTGTGGGAATTCAAATAAGTGTTAGCTTGTACATATGTGATGGTACAAAGGTGGGAGGTGTGCGGGCATGAGAGGGTGTGATAAGGAGAAATGTGCAATGTACAGATGGCAACATACTGACCTTTCCATATTCATTCAGGAATAGCAATGTAGTGAGACAAACTGGGAGGTATTAGGGACATAAAAGTTGTACTAAGACATAGTATAAGGAAATGTGAGACTCTAGAAACACTGGAAAAAAACATCACAAACTCCAAAGTTAACTTTAAAAAAGAGAAGACAAAGTAGATGATCACCATATTGTAAAATAACTTAAAAGGGGGGCCAATCTAATGTAGTAGTGTCAATGGTATGAAAATAAATATGCATAAACCAAAGACTGAAATCTCTGCACTCCATTGCAATGAACTGCTATAATAAAATTTGTTTTAAAAATAACTATGAATACATGAGAAACGTTAATAATGGTTATCTCTGGATAATAAATATTTTCTTATTTTTCATCTTTTCAGCAATGAGGTGGTTAGAACAAAATTAACTATGGTTAATTATGGTTAGAACAAAATTAGTTATGGTTAGAACAAAATTAACTCTACTTTTCAAATGAATAAGAACAAAAACCTTAAGTAAGGGAGAACAGAAACTAAGTGCGGTGACCTCTTGATGAGACACACATAGCAAGATCTCATGAGTAATGGAAAATTGGAATAGGAAAGAAGGAAGTTGATTTCTCATGCTCAGTGACTTTACTTAAATTTATGAGAAATAATAGCCATATTTTAAACCAAGGTGTTTTTTAGAAATGAAGGCAACCTGGTATATAATGAGGGTAATTTTGAAAGTAGACTCAGATCTGCTATCAATTTCTAGTTCTATGAATTTTGGCCAGTTAACATATTTACTGTTTTAATTTTCTTACATGTAAAATGGGGATAATATTGATTTATTTGTTGATTTACTTGTGTTTATGAGAAAGAAATGATACCATGAACCTGAAAAGACACTGTATAACATAAAGCAGTGTACAAATAATGATCAAACATCATAATCAGACATAGTGCTTTTGCTGATCCTAATGCTGGAAATAGTTTCTTCCTGTTCAGGGTTCTTTCTGTGAAACTGATCTCGTACAACACTTACTCCTGCAGTGCCTCTTTCCATCTCAAAGACCGACCTTTTCAAGGGCAATGATTAGATCGTTTTCATCTTTGTATTCCCCCAGCGGACACAGCGTAAACAGTAGGCACTTAATAAATGTTGAAAACAATCCACTAAATAAGTTAAGAAAACAATGTGGCATATCAAAGGAAAAGCAACCAAAATTCCCTATGTTATAGGAAGAATGAGGCATTTGTGTTGAGCTTCTATTTTACAGTTGTGTTGAGTCAGAGAGGAAAGGATAAGGAATGAAGGTCATTCAACCAACAATACACATTTACTGGACACTCACTCTGTGTCAGACATGGGATAGAAGAATGAAAGGCTGGTACAAAATGTGAACACCGGCTCACATCAGCTTATAAGGGACATAATAAGAGCTCCAAATTTCTTCCTCCTCCATTAATCATTAATGCATTTCTTTTTTAAAAAAACTATTGATGTAGCATTTATTTTTTAAAATTAATTAATTAATTAATTAATTAATCTTTGGCTGCGTTGGGTCTTTGTTGCTGCGCATGGGCTTTCTCTAGTTGCGGCGAGCAGGGGCTACTCTTCCTTGTGGTGCACAGGCTTCTCATTGCGGTGGCTTCTCTTGGTTGCAGAGCATGGGCTCTAGGTGAGTGGGCTTCAGTAGTTGTGGCACATGGGCTCAGTAGCTGTGGCTCACGGGCTCTAGAGGGCAGGCTCAGTAGTTGTGGTGCACGGGCTTAGTTGCTCCACGGCATGTGGGACCTTCAAGGACCAGGGATGGAACCCACGTCCCCTGCATTGGCAGGTGGATTCTTAAACACTGCACCATCAGGGAAGTCCCATTAATGCATTTCTTCACCTTTCATTGCACAGAGAGAGAGAGAGAGAGCAAGTGCCACTGGCGTCTTGATTGACTCCAGCTTCCTCTATAGCAGTGGTCACCAAATGGACCATATGATAGGAACCCCAGGGCAATCAGCTGGGTACAGGAAGAAATATTTGAACTTCTATTAATATTTATCACATCGATCTTCATCTTTCTATTTCTTGTGTATGGTTTAAAATAAAATGTATATATTACCATAACAATACATGAATGCAATCTAAAGTAGAGAAATATACATATGTTAAAGACAACTTTTTGTGTTTTACTGATGGGGTGTGCTGTTAAAGAATTTTAAAACCACCGCTTTATACTAGGTACCGATATATGATGACTATAGAGTAAGTTCTATAAACAGGGTTATTAAACTGAATACAAGCAAAAGAAATAAACAATATAATGGAAGGCTTTAACCCTGTATATAAAATCCCTTTATAAATAAAGCCCTTAAACACTTAAATAAAATATATCATTGCATTTGCATTATAGTGTAATTTTATTGTATTTGAGACAAATTAAAAGGGAGTCCAAGAAATAATTATCCCAAAATTTTTTCCCCTGGTGTTTCAGAAGGTAATCTAACTACTGAAGGCAGAGTCTGAAGGGTGAACTATTTCTAATGCCTTTTAGCCCATGACTGGAAATTGCTAAATGATGCTACACCAGCTTGATGGAATGACCATTACCTCAGAAGTCACCCTCAGGAGAAGCAGTGGAGTGGCAGCAGAGTGGGGTAGGATGTGATTAGGTCAAGGTAGAATTATGGTTCTTAACCTGGCTACATATCAGAATTGTTTGGAAAACTAAAAAAAAAAAAAAAAAAAAGGAAACGAGGCATGGTTCCTACTCCAGAGATTCTGATTTGATTTTTGATTATTCAAGGTTGATTGAAGCCTGGGCATCCACAGCGTTCAAGAACTTACCATGAGATTCAAATGTGTAACCAAGATCGAGAACCAGGGGGGTTGAGTAAACAGCTGAAAGGAATGTGGCTTTAGGAAATTGATATCTAGGTCTGAATCCCATCTCACAATGTATTAGTTATGTAATATTGGAAAAATGTTTGCGTCTTTGAGTTCTAACTTTCTCTTCCAGAAAATAAGAATAACAGTAATGACTGCCCTATCCATCTCTCAAGTGTTGGAGTGAGGAGGTGCTGTGGGTGAAAGATCTTAAGGAGGAAGCAGTGTGTTGGTGGTAGGAAAGAGCCATGTGCAGGGACAGTTATAGCTTTTGGTTCTTATTTAAGGTTGGCCTAAACAATGAAAGTGTTTTAAAACCCTCTTCATTATTCAGATAACTCCTACATATTTGCATGGTCTTCAAGATGATTTCCTTATTGATATTTGGATGAAACAAGGTGATAGTGGGTCCTCACAACTAATACTCATTCAGAAAATTATCTTGTTTCTACTCATCTTCCCTAAATCTATTTAATGTCCTTACAATAGGATGCACATTTTGGAATAAAAATAGGAGATGCTCACACATAGTACATCCAAGAGTGACTCCAGTGAACACTAGTTCTAGGTATTTCATAAGCATTACCTAAGAAAAAAAGTTCCACAGTAAAACATATTTGAAAGTTAGGGCACCAAGGTTAAATTAGTTCCTTAACTGGAGGACTTCATAGACCCTTATATATGCTAAAGTTTGTTGAGAATCTACAAGAGAGGTGAGATACAGGTTGTAGAATTTCAATTTGACTATAGATCCTTTTCATGTGATACAGACATGAGACTAATATTTTAAAACACACTTGGGAAACACTGATCTAAGGCAATGCTGTCATGGTATTGAGGACATAACAAAAGACCAAAGATGAACATGACTTGCCCAAGGTCAGTTAGGTAGAGTTAATGCTGGCTGCCTAGGACTTGAATCCAGATATCCTATCTCTGAGTCCATTGTCTTTCCATATTATTTCAATGCCTCATTTACCTTTCCTCTTGTCTTCAGCTTCCCTTTAAGCAAAGAAAAAATACAGACTTATTTTCTGTAAAAGATGTAAAAGGTCTCTCACTGACAATTTTTTCTTCAAACGTCAAGCAAAGGTTATGGAAAAAAGAGACTAAGATTAGAAACTTTAAATCACAATGTGACAGGGGCTTTGCCAATTAACAGTTCATGTTGTCCCTTTAGAGAAGACAATTAGATGACCCTAGATTCAAAGTTTCTGGTATTGTGTAGAAAAAAGATGAAGAAGATCATATTTCTGTAATATATGTGGCTCTATGTATCACCATGGTAGAGCTTAATAAAAATGAGTGTGTAAAAATATATGAAAGAATTAGAAAAATATCAATACTGTTAACCTCTGACCATCTGTTCTATGAAGTTCAAGGCCAAGAGGGAATCTATTCAGTCTGAGATTGCAACACTAAGCTACTGGTACAATCCATTAAAATCAGATGTCACTGTCATTTGAAAAAATAACAAAACAAAACAAAACAAACAAAATTCTAATGAATGATAATAAGTGCCAGTAGCAGGGAAAATTTAAAAAAATGTTACTTTGATAAAGAGAACATATACCACGCATCTGGGTGACCCATGAAACATCAGAGAGGTCTGACATTAAAGTCATCTTATTTGAAACACTAAAGGGCTTATTGCAAAGGTTTTAGGCAGGATAATTTTTCCTTACAGTAGAATAAATGTAAAGGTCAGATGCAATAATATTGCCTGTTTTTTTTTCTTTTAAGTTGGGGAATAACATTCTAAAGAATCAAAAGAAGTTTTTTTAAAAGGGTAATCTATTTTCAGAGGATAAATGGATGTATGATAAAATTTAGTGCAAGAGTGAGAGGAAAAGTGTAAAACATCTTAAAAGACTGAGAAGTAGAGAAATGGCAAGACATAGCTTTTTAAACAAATGTGGAAGAGGAATTCATATTCATCATTGTGTTTCCAAGGGAGAGAGCTTTACTAAAGGGAGAGACCTTTACTAAAGGGAGAGCTGTATAGGGAAGTATATTTTGATATAATTTTAAGGAAAACATTTTTACTGATGGTTAGTATCTAATGGATAGCTTTGACAAGGCATTCTGTTCTCCATCCTTAGAGAGTTCTAGCAGAGGTGAGGGACTATTTCACATGGTTGCTTCTCTGTGGGATTCTGATGTACTAAATGAGAGTTGGAATAATATAATATCTAAGATAGATACTTTTCAATTCTGACATATAAGAAGTATTTAGGGAAAAAAAAGTACCCAGTATATATGGTATGATTCAGATGGTGTCCAACATTAAAATTATTTCAGTTGAGAAACTGAAAGGTTTATTACTAAAGATCCCCCACTCTCACCCCCGCCAAAAAAAAAAAAAAAAAAGATTGTGCTCTCACTGCAGGGTAGATGCTGGGAGACTTCCTGAATTATGGTGATCTATCCACAAAAGTCTAAAGAAATTAATGGAATTTTATTCTCGATCAGCTTACTTACAGAACTATGAATGAATAACATATGGAGGAATTTTTCCTAAGAATTGAGAGAAGGGAGTGGTACAAATTGTTTTAGAAAAAACCTATTTATAGAAAAATAGAGTGTAGTACAGCTGGTAAATCACAGAATCTAAATTATTCATATTTCCTTTGGGGGAGGAGAGTAGAAGAGGAGAAAGATGAAGACATGAATGTAGGGTAGTAAAGGGAAGAGGAGGTGGAAAGGAATGACAGAAGGACAGCATTAATAAATATTTTTGGTTGAAGCAAGATAATTGATCTTTTGAGGTGGCTTCTGGGATTTTTATTTTATGCTCTCCCTCAGGCTCATTTTTCTTTCAGAATTTTATAAAATGAATCATTTTCTTTCATTTCCAGATTCAGCTTGGCAGTTGCCTTGAAAGTACTAATTATGTTTTCCTTACGTAAGAGGAGAGAGACCTATGATTGTTGAAGCTTCATTTTTTTAAAAACTATGCTTTAAAACTCAAAACAGTTAAGGATTATGTCACAGCTATTTTTGAAATCATTTTGTCTACAATGAATATCAAGAAAATGCTAATGGAAAAATAGCATGGTGCCTGGAAAATCCTTTGACAGAATTGTTTAGACTTTGAGGTTTTTTTTTAAGAATTTGAATATAATGCTAAAAATTTAAACAGAGCTTCAAGAAATCATCACATGACATCTCGCATGATATTATAATAGCAGCAGTTGAAGAAATAACAGAAGAGGTCCAGAAGAGTTGTCTACATCCAAACTCTTACAGAACAATGAGCCAAAGGGAAAATCAGTCGCTATGACACACTACTTTAGAATGAAGCTGTCCTCTTCATTTTTCAATTTAGCACTATGTAGAAAATGGATATCACAGTTTATTTTATTCCTAAGTCCACAAACAATAAAATTTGTCTTCTTGAGGGAAGTTGTTAGAGAGAAGTTGTCTTATATCCCAATAACACTTTTCTCTTTCAGAAGACACAATATCATAAGAACCAACTTTTAGGACTTCCCTGGTGGTTCAGTGATCAGGTGTCTACCTGTCAATGCAGGGGACATGGGTTCGGGCCCTGTCTGGGAAGATCCCACATGCCACGGAGCAACTAAGCCCATGCACCACAACTACTGAGCCAGCTCTCTAGAGCTCGCGAGCCACAGCTACTGAGCCCGTGTGCCACAACTACTGAAGCCCGCGCACCTAGAGCCTGTGCTCCACAAAAAGAGAAGCCAGTGCACTGCAATGAAGAGTAGCCCCCCACTCATCACAACTAGAGAAAGCCTGTGCACAGCAACGAAGACCCAATGCAGCCAAAAATAAATAAATGAAATTAAAAAAACACACAAAAGAGCTTTAAGTTAAAAAAAAAGAACCAACTTCCACGTCAAAGGCAAAAAAACCAAGCAAACAAAATTCAGAATGTCCTGAGAATGAAAATGGTAGTTCTACTATACAGCCTAGTACCTATAGTTAGCAACACTGTACTGTATACTTAAAATTTGTTAAGAAGGTAGATCTTATGTTAAGTGTTCTTACCCCATACACACACAAAATAATAATGATAATAATGATAGTGAGAGGAAGCTTTGGGAAGTGATGGATAACCTTATAGCCCTGATGGTGATGATGGTTTCATGGGTATGTACTTATTCCCAAAGTCATGGAGTTGTATATATTAAATATGTACAGTTTTTTACATGTCAATCATACCTCAATAAAATGGTTTAAAAAAATAAAAATAAAATTGTAGTGACTTCAAGTGGTAAAGAAGTCAAAAACTCTTAGTTGCAACTTTGACTGAAGTCATTAATGCCACATTTTTTGCCCATTCAGTTTGACCATACTTTTTCTGCTGACAGAGTTCCTTCCTGAGAAGTGGCTATTGCCTGGGACATGGTAGGTGCTCAATATATTACTTGTTAAATAAAGGAAGTAATGAATGCTAACTGAATGATAACTAAATGATGACTGAATGATAACTAAAGGAAGGAAGGAAAGAACTGACTGACAGATTTTAGGAAACAAATGCAAAGACCACGTTTGGTGGTTACAAGCATTTGCAATCCAATTCTGTCCATTGTTAACTATATGACCATCGCCAAGTTAGTAAATTTCTCTCTATACCTCAGTTTCCCTTTGCTTATATAAAAGAGGCTGTTGTGAGAAATACATACTACATTACAGAAAAACATTTTAAAAAATACATGGAGCACAGTAAATGCCAAATAAATGTTAGTTATCAAGATTATTATAAAGCTCTTATCCAGATAATTCAATACAAAAATCATTGACAACTATGAAATTAGCCCAGTGCGACTACAAACAACCTGTCTAGAGTCCAGGGACATGGGCACAATGAACTTTGAGGTTCACCCCCAAAACTTGCACATGTCCTAGAAATTACTATTCTGTTGAAATTGTATAGGTTGATCCTTCCCAAACACTTCTCATGAAAGTATTGGAGATAATGGCTCCTTGTGACCAAGATTCAAGATCCTAATTTACAAAGGGAGACATATGACTAGATATACTTCTCTTACTTGACAGCTATCTTCTATTAATTTTCAGTATTTGATTATTATCCTGTAGATTTAATATAAAACAGTAAATGGAGATGAAACAGTTTTTAGGTGCAATCACCAATTTTTTACTGCTTATAATTGTGTACATTTTGCTTTCGTTTATCGTATAACTCCATGGCTCAGAAAGGGTGGCTGCATGTTGGTGTCAATCGTTGCCCAAGACTCCTGAAGCATGTGAGCAACTGGCAAATAAAATAGTAGAAACCCTGTCTGAAAGGAGAGGGGGAAGGGAATCCATTTGCACATGTGACAGAACTCAGATTATGAATTCTTGGAAGTCAGGAACTGTGTCTACACTGGTTGAACCGAAGAACACAGAGAGGCATAGAAATGTACAGATCAATAAACCAGATAGTGTTGTTCCCTTTGCTATGCAAAGCCCATCTCTCTACCAGTCTGGATTTAGCAGTCTCTCTGGCTGATAGGAGATGGATGATACTGGAAGAACAACACATAATCTCTGTGACTATGAAAACTGGTGAAAATTTAGATTTCTGTTTTTAAAATATCAACAAATCAGCTCCAATTATACCTGTACTTTTGATATCTTTTACCACAAAATCTGCTCTCCCTTTTCTATTTCCACCCAAGGTCACTGCTTCCTCCCCCCAGATTCTTATGTTGAAGTTCTAACTCCCAATATGACTGTATTTGGAGATAGGGTCTTTAGGAGGCAATTAAGGTTATTAATTAAATGACTTAAGGGTGGAGCCCTAATCTGATAGGACTAATAGCTTTATAAAAAGAGAAAGAGAGCTTTCCCTCAGCACAAGCCCAGAGGAAAGGCCATGTGAGGATGCAGCAGCAAGATAGTTGTCTGCAAGCCAAGAAGAGAGACCTCACTAGAAACTGAATGGGTCAGAACTTTGCTCTTAAATTTCCCTGCTTCCAGAATTGTGATAAAATAAAATTTCTGTTGTTTAAGCCACCTAACCTATGGTATTTTGTTATGGCAGCCTGAAATGACTAAGACAGTCATACACTGGGAAATAAGAGATTTATAAATGTACACATAGTCCTGCTTGAGTCACACTCACCATTAGTAGTCTGTCTCCTACTTGCAACCTTCCATCTTTCTGTGCAGCTCCTCCATCTATAATTTTAGTTACATAAATGCTGTTGTCTCCAGGAATGTGTTGGTTCCCCACACCTCCTGCAATACTGAAGCCTAAACCTACGGAAAAGAAACAGAAAAAGAAAAGCCTTGTATTTGTTTAAGAAAGTGCTACTAGTCACATTTCAACAGTCGAAAAAAAATTAATCCTCAATTTAGTACAACAATAATAAATAACAATAAATTCTACTTCAATCAACTGTGTCCTTTAAACATTTGAAAGCTTGTTGATTAATGCTAATGAGGCAAAACACAAGTGCAATCCTGCCTACGTTTAGTCTATGGGCTTATCTTCGTTGCTGCTGTTGTTACTCTAGCATAGAGAACAGAAGTCCTGCCAGTCATTTGGGTAGAGACCTAGATATTTTTGACATTTTAGAATGAAAAGTACAGCAATTTGAACATTCCACAAATTCTGAGATAAGAGCCATGAGAAAGATACATTGGATATTGGTGTAATAATTTCAGAGAGAAGATAAGGAAAAGAAGCTTGATGCTCGCCCTTCATGTTTCCTTCTCTGGGTACCTTGTCTTATTTTCACACTTCCTGACACTTCCTGTTATTAACTTATAGTTAATAAAGAATGAACACAAACGAAACATCCCTGCACACAGTCTAAAGAATAAAGAAATAGATTATATACTTTGACTGTATTATGTTTGTAACAAACCACGAAATATGAAATCATTTTAAACATGGAAATTTTCCTTTTTAAAAAAAATTTTTGTCTTTTGGAAATTTTCCATCTTGAGAGAAGAATTTTATTATGCTATGGCTTATAATGTTTTTCTTTCAGTTTTATTGAGATATAATTGACACGCAGTACTGTATAAGGTTAAGGTGTACAGCATGATGATTTGACTTATATACATCATGAAATGATTATCACAGTAAGTTTAGTGAACATCCATCATGTCATATAGATACAAAATTAAAGAAATAGAAAAAACTTTTCCTTGTGATGAGAACTCATAGGATTTACTCTCTTAACTTTCATGTATAACATACAGCAGTGTTAATTACATTTCTCATGTTGTATGTATATTACAGCCCTGTATTATTTACCTTCTAAGTGGAAGTTTGTACCTTTTGACTGCCTTCATCTAACTCCCGCTCTCCTCTTCCCCCACCTCTTGGTAATCACAGATTTGATCTCTTTTTCTGTGACTGAGTTTGTTTTTGAAGTATAATTGCCCTATAATACTATGTTAGTTCCTATTACACAACATAGTGATTAGATATTTCTACACATTTCAAAATAATCACCATGATAAGTCTAGTTACAATATGTCACCGTACAAAAATATTACATGGTTATTGACTATATTCCCCACATTGCACATGTCACAACCATTGACTCATTTATTTTGTAACTGGAAGTTTGTACTTCTTAATCTTCCTCACCTATATCTTCTCTCCTCTCCACCCGTCTCTCCTCTGGCAACCACTTATTTGTTCTCTGTATTTATCACTCTGTTTCTATTTTATGTTTGTTCTTTTGTTTTGTTTTTTAGATTTCCACATATAAGTGAAATTATACAGTATTTGCCTTTCTCTGTCTGACTTATTTCACTTAGCATAATATCCTCAGGGTCTATATATATTGTCATAAACTTTTATTTATATTAAACTATGGAATGATAACAAGAATAGAGTTATTAAAAAATCATTATGAGGCCATTTTAAAAGAATGACTGATAGACTCTTTAAAAGTATAAGAACAAAAAAAATCTTTCTCAGAATATAATTGAATACACATTCGGTACAATACTTATAGCATATATTTTCATTGCATTTTGAAATTATAATAATTAACATGCAAATTACTCAGAAAGATAGATATAAGTCAAAGAGACTTGTAACTGAAGACAGAACATTTCTGTAACTTGCTTGTCTTAAGAAATTAAACCCCCCTCACACACACATCCCTAGTTGCCTAGTTTTAAAAAACCACACACTTCTTTTATGATAAAACAATCATAAACAATTTTGGCACTTTATACAACAATGAAAAACACTTTAAAAATACTCCATTTCACTCTCCTTGTATTGAATAAATATTGAGTAGGGCTATGTGCTGCTCTTAAGATAGCATAAGTGATTAGTTAATGGAAAAATAATGGCAAGGTAAATTATAAAGTAACACCTCTGGAATGATACCTGAAATGAAATGATTTTTTTGTTAAATTAGTTATTAACAATAAATGGAAAATGGATTTAAATTGATAGGGCAATTAAAATAAGTGTTATTTAATTTCCTACTAGAGTGGGTAGTTATTCTTTATTGATGCTTTGACATTGCATAGCTCTATAAATGTATTTGTTTCCCTCATATTTAAAGAATTTATTTACCAAGTGAAAGATGACCAAGGGTAGATAAAATGTCCCCAACTGGCTTTTCCTATGAAATTTAAAATATATATCAGCTCATATTTTCTAAAGCTGTTACTTCATATTTATATATGATTATAGGAAAATTTAAAAAACATATTTACAAAAGTTTCATAGCCACATGCTAGGATCAGTCTACTGCATTTACAATAGTACAGAAGTCATTCTGAACTGTGGACAAAAGGTTAAAGAGAATTCAGGGACTCTGATTTACATCTACTACGCCAACAGTAAATGCCACAGCCGGTCTGAGTTACAGAAGAGCTAAGGCAACAAATTATCACTGTAAACAAGGTTAAGTCCAACAAAGGGAATAACTATGTAGTTGACATTTGAAGTTGAAGATTTTACCAAGACAATGAAATCACTGTGGATACCGTAGACATAAATATATCAGCTAAAAAGGAAACAATGTTTTTTCTGCTAAGATTAGGCTTAAGCACTTCTTAACTGGTGACTCTGCTTAAGCTAAAGTATTTTTAGTAAGAGCCAGAGAATGGCTCTAAAGGTACAAAACTAAACATTTCCCCTAATTTCTCTTACTTTGGTGGAACATGGATACATTTAAAAATAATCAATATTTGATCAACATTCAACCATATTCCAGATATTCAATGCAACATGATAGGTAAACGTATAGCTTATGTCTACATCCAGAATACAAGGTTATTTACAGGTGGAAGTATCCATCTGTTATAAAATCGAATCTGGTCCTATCTATCCATCCATCCATCCATCCATTCATCCATTCATTCACTCACTCATATATCCACTCATTCAACAAGAATCTCCTGAGTACATACCATGCATCGCATAACCAGCTGCTATCAACTGTAGCCAACATAAATGTAAAGAAATGGATTGGGGCTTCCCTGGTGGCACAGTGGTTGAGAGTCCGCCTGCCGATGCAGGAGACACGGGTTCGTGCCCCAGTCTGGGAAGATCCCACATGCCGCGGAGCGGCTGGGCCCGTGGGCCATGGCCACTGAGCCTGCGCGTCCAGAGCCTCTGCTCCACAATAGGAGAGGCCACAACAGTGAGAGGCTCGCGTACCGCAAAAACAAACAAACAAACAAATCAAACAAAAAACGTATCTATGTTCTTTAGTAATTGGCACATAATAGATTCTTTTTTCAAATTTATTTTTAAAAATTTTATGTAATTTTGAAAGGTTATTTTCCATTTACAGTTATTACAAAAATAGGTTCTTGATAAATAAAAATTCTCTGCTTTCAATAAGCTCTCAAGTTGTTTGGAAAACAGATACCTAAAGATCTTGACATAACTGAACTGGCTAGGATAAGTTCTGTAATGGTACTATGATATGTGAGTATGGAGGGGATCATGACTTCTTAGAAGAGCAGGAGGAGAATCAACAAAAGGTTTAGCATTTGGGCTGGATCTTGAATACAGTATTAAGTCAGAATTGATAAAAGAGAATGCAGCTTTAAAACCAATACATCAGACTGACTAAGTAACTAAAGAGTCAGCTGCCCTGACTTAGATCATACAGTGCTCATAAAATCCCAGCTCCCCTGTGCTAGAAATTGAGACAAAAATGCCTAGCGAACACTCAAAACCTGTACTTCCAGTAAGATAAGCTAGAGTGGTCCCTAACAAGATAAATACAATGACTATTATAAAGATTTGAGTAAGGAACACTGATTTTTGGTAAGTGACCAATTTAGAGAATTGGTTACAATATTGAAAAGATGTGTCCATGATAAAGAAATTGACTAATCAATTATAAAATAAACTCAGTGACAAGAGTTGGTAGGTCTCATCCTAAAATCGTGACCCTAACACTATCGACCGTGGAAAGTTTGGCTATTGAGAATACTACTAAACATGCCTATACATGTGTCAGTAATAAACAAAGCTGACACAGAACAATATAAGTATTAAAATCACAAAAGGAAGTAAAATCAGTGGATATTTCAGTACTCTGGCAAAGAAAAAAAGCAAGTGAAATTTAAACACCTAATTCCCCAAACAATTAAAAACTGATCTATTTGACAAACCTGATGTGCAAACAATTTCAGGATTACATCTAGTGCATAAAGCTGGGTTCTTCTTTCCGTATTTCCTGCATATCCCCAGATTGTATATCCTCATGTTAACACAGGAGATGCAGGTGTAGGGAAAGGAATGTCTGAACATTGTTTAAAGCCTTTAACTTAACCTTTTCCCATGCAAAATCTTTTCCTTCTCCTGTGAAAAAAGAACACGAGGAACGATCCTAGTTCACCCTTTCCCCTTGGTGCCTGAGGAGCAGGTGTCAGTGGAAGGTGGAGGCCTGAAGGAGGAAGTCTTGGGAAAACGGGCTGATTCTGTGTGTGGGAAGCTTACAATAAAACCCCCAATACCTGAAAGAGTCATGTGACTACAATGTACCCATATAGTCTTTATGGGTGTAAAGAACTAATCCCCATGATGTCTTATAATCATTCAACAACATGGTTCAACTTCATTTTATGTGACTTTACTAAGAGGGCACTCTGGGGCACCTCCAAAAATTCAATATTATTAAGCAGACTGCTTCTGTCACAGTTTATCTAGGATCTGCAAGGTAGGGTGTTCAGTGCTTTACAAAAAAAAAGAAAATACTACAGTGGTATTCTGTACATTCTGACTATACTATCCTATTTTATTAAAGGAAACACAGAATACATCCTGAAGCCTGGCAGGCTTTGTTTTAGAAAATACAGGCAACCTAACTGCTGAATGTGCATACATTTCAGTTGACAAACAAAACAAAAACTTCACCTGTGGGTCTGGTCTACACAGGTAACAGACTATTTTACATCTCTTCTCCTTTAGAAAAAAATCATTGCTTAAAAAAATACCAAAAATGTCTTTCATTTTAATTTGAGAGAATAATTAATTAATCATATCTACAGTGCCCGATGAGATTAAAGACCAAAGCTGTATTTTCTTACTCTCTGGATTCTCCCTGGGTTCAAACGACAAAGTTTGGAGTTGAAAGAAGTGGTTCTGTTCAAAATGCCTTCGGCACTGGCTAGGCAGGCTCAATCCTGCTTAAGGATCTCTCACAGATCACCTAATTAACTTACCACAGTCAATGTTCCAAGCTTTTCTCCTGAATATGTACCTCAAAATACCCACTTACAGGGCTTCCCTGGTGGCACAGTGGTTGAGAGTCCGCCTGCCGATGCAGGGGACAGGGGTTCGTGCCCCGGTCCAGGAAGATCCCACATGCCACGGAGCGGCTGGGCCTGTGAGCCATGGCCACTGAGCCTGCCTGTCCGGAGCCCGTGCTCTGCAACGGGAGAGGCCACAACAGTGAGAGGCCCGCAAAAAAAAAAAACAAAAAAAAAAAACCCCACTTATACTTTTTGCCTAAAAAGAGGCATCACTCAATGCCTATTTTATTGTGAAAAGTCTCCATGTCTATACCTACCCTTTCTCAAAGGAATGAGTATCATTCCTCTTTTCTAAACCTAAATCTTCCCCTTCAACATTGAATTTTACTCATTATTCCTTTTTTTCCCCCTCTAGAATATTCAGTTTCTTACCATCAATGCTTTTCTTCTATTCTGGCTTTGACCATGCTTCTGTCCTATCCTAGAAAGATCTTCTCTTGGGACTTCCCTGATGGCGCAGTGGTTAAGAATCCGCCTGCCTGTGCAGGGGGCATGGGTTCGAGCCCTGGTCCGGGAAGATCCCACATACTGCAAAGCAATAAAGCCCGTGTGCCACAACTACTGAGCCTGCGCTCTAGAGCCTGCGCGCCACAACTACTGAGCCCGTGTGCCACAACTACTGAAGCCCGCCTGCCTAGAACTCATGCTCCACAAGAGAAAGCACCACAATGAGAAGCCCACGCACCACAACGAAGAGTAGCCCCCACTCGCTGCAACTAGAGAACGCCCGCACACAGCAACGAGGACCCAATGCAGCCATTAAATAAATTAATTAAAAAAAATTAATTAATAAAAAAATCTTCTCTTGAACTTGCTGCAGCCTCATTTACGGTAAGAGCTGGAGTTTGTAAACAGTGGTCTCTAGTTACTAACTCCATTTCCATATCACACACCCTTTCATCAGTCTCCTCCATTTGACTCCGTGTACCACAATCTACTTGAATGGCAGTGGTTATAGGTTGAATTACGCCTTTCAAAAGACAGATTGAAGTCCTAAGCCCTGTTACCTGTGAATGCGACCTTATTTGGAAACAGGGTTTTCGCAGATGCAATCTATTTCAGATGAAGTTAAACTAGATTCATGTGAGCCCCAATCCAATGATTGGTGTCCTTGTAAGAAGAGGAAATTTGGACCCAGAAACACATAGAGAAGAATGCATGTGGTGACAGAGACAGAGAGCAGGATAGTACATGTATAAGCCAAGAAATGCCATGGAACAAACTCTCCCTCAGAGCTCTCCAGAAGGAATCAATCATGCTGACCTCTTGATCTCAGACCTCCAGGCTCCAGAACTGCAAGAGAATAAATTTCTATTGTTTTAAACCACCCAAGTTGTGGTCATTTGTTAAGGTAGCTCCAGGAAATTAATACATCATCTAATTCTAATGGTCTAAGTGGTGGTATGAATATCCACCTCTTTATAATGAAGTCATACACACACACACACACACACACACAAGTTTGGGCACTTATCAACACAGCAGTGGTCATTGAAACTATGAAAATGGATTCTCCACAAGAAAGAGATTACAGAGAGAATAGGATTTTATATTTTGTGCCTTGGGGAATAACTATTATTTGAGAGAAGTGAACTTAGCCTGTATGCCCAGAGTTTCCGATTCAGAATATCTGGCATGTGCCCCCAAATTTGCGTTTCTAACAAGCTCCCACGTGATGCTAATGCTACTGGTGTGAGGACCACATTCTGAGAACCACTGTTTCAGAGCAATATAAAAAGATAAAATGAAGTGAGAAGCAGTAAAAGAAATGTGAGAAGAAACGAGGCAGTATAATGTGATGAGGGTAGGAATGTAAAAGAAATCAGTAGTGTTCTATGTAATGCAGAAAGAACAAAGACCCATCAAAGGACTGAAATTTCCAGTCCTTTTGGAGGAAAATTCTGGATGACTGGCTGGGCTCCTTGCCTGGTGGAACTGCTCACTCATTCCCATAATAGGAGAGGATGGCACAAAATGTGTAAATGTATTATATATATGTACATATGTCTTCTCTATTGCTACTTCACTAAATCAAGTGCTTATCCAATCATGCTTGCTTTAGTGTAAAAGGCTCATGACCACATTCCTTGATTCCAGTCTTTCCCTGCCTGATTCTCCAATCCATTCAGCAAAGATTTTCCAGGTTATTCTTTCCCTAAAGTTCTACATCCTTTGTGTTGCTGTTTCTTGAAATTGTCCGTCACTCTTCATTTTCTACAGGAATGCTACATCCCCTCTTCTCACTATTCCTTACTTCTCTGCTACTAAGCTTCCCCCCAAGCAAGATGATCTTGCTGTGCTGTTTTTCTAGTTACTCCTGCTTCACATCTGAAATGCCTTCACCACTTTAATTTTCTTTTATTTATTTATTTATTTATTTATTTATTTTTTATTAGTTTCTGCTTTATAACAAAGTGAATCAGTCATACATATACATCTGTTCCCACATCCCTTCCCTCATACCACTTTAATTTTCAAGACCACTCAAGTCTTTGCCAACTCAGAGTAGTTCATTTCTAAGTTGAACCCCAGTAGAACCAATTATACTATCAGCTTTTTCACATCTATTTAAATAGAATGAGTTAACTCATTCAACAAACACTAACTGATAACTATTCATATGCCAAGGACTGCCCTATATATATTGTGGTTATATCAGTGAATCGGTGTTTATGGTTCTTTTCTAATGGAGAGTAAGGCAAGTAAAGAGGCAATGAAAACCTGGTGTGGTAAGTGTTGATAGGAGAGGAACAGGTGCTAACTATAGGTCCTGATATCCAATCTGAGACCTACAAGATGAAAGTGAGCCAGGAGAAAGGGAATGGGGAGAGAACATCCCTGCAGAAGGAAACATGCACTTAAAGACCCAGAGTTGGGAGATTTGAGAAACTTATTTGAGAAATATTTCATGTGAAAGCAACACGTAGTCTTAGTTAGAATACAGGCTGCAGGAGGAGAGGAACCATACCCCTTATACTCACCAACGTACACTTAGCCCCTGATACTATACATAATAAATAGTTTGGAGTAAATGGAGACAGGAGGACTCTTTCTCCACTGAATTAGGAGGGAAGGAGAGAAGGATGGTGTAGATAAAGGTTAAGATTATTGGCTTGGGCCTCCCTGGTGGCGCAGTGGTTGAGAGTCCGCCTGCCGATGCAGGGGATACGGGTTCGTGCCCCGGTCTGGGAGGATCCCATATGCCGCGGAGCGGCTGGGCCCGTGAGCCATGGCCGCTGGGCCTGCGCGTCCGGAGCCTGTGCTCCGCAACGGGAGAGGCCACAACAGTGAGAGGCCCGCATACCGCAAAAAGAAAAAAAAAAAAAAAAAGATTATTGGCTTAATGGCAGTACACTAAAGTTCTCATCTTCAATTTACTCTGATAACAAGAAAGTGTGGTACTGGCCAAGATGAGGGAAGTAGTGAGGTCATAGATTTGAGAAAGTACAGAAGTTTTGAAATAGCTCTTAGGGAAGATGGAAGAAATAATTGATTAGAGAAACGCAGAAAAATTGCAAGGAACTGTTGATTGTCTCGTTAGGGTTTAGTTACTATGAATTAATGATAGCACTATTCTAGTAACTTTTTTTCCTTCAGCATTTCTCAGCAGTCTAGGTATAAGCACAGAAAGTGTAAGAAGTTAGATTAAATCACTTTTGAAATTAATCTTTTGTGTGCATTGATCTTCTCTCTTCAACTAAATCATATGATCCTAGAAAGTAGCGGTTGCAAAAATAGATCATATTGTGCACACTGCTGGCATATGGTAATTGTTCAATAAATATTTACAGGATGAATTAATGATTGAGTTGTTCAAAGACCAAATGACCACATGGCATAGGTATACTTTTAAATGTCAAGCATCTCACATTAGCAGATTTGTATACTTTAGCAGACTGCTTTAGCTCAAGAAAAAAAAGTGACCAGAGTAATTCATACTGAGCATTTTAATGTGCCAAATACTGCCTCGTGCACTTGGGAATTAATGAAGTATCTATTGTATCTAAAGAAACAATAGAGATTACCAATGAGAAATGTATTTATTCTTTATTAAATCTAAGAATGATCAGCACTTCCTTGCCTGCATCCTTACAAATGAAATAACCTGCTCTGACCACAGTTGACTGCTCATAGGACAGTATGACAAAGTGTGATCAGATGTTCTCTTACTGGTTTACCTTCTATTTTATTGTACTTGAAATGGAATATCCTCCAAGCTTCCAGCATTAAAAGTGATAGGCACTGCCTTTACCTATCAACCACGTCTGCCTGAATGTTTTTTTTCTAAGTTAACTCTAGTTGCCAATGTAAACCAAAGTCATTAATATTGACTCTGAATACAGTCCAGGCTGTTTGGAGGCATCCAGATCCCAAAACATAAAGTTATCAAAAGTAACAGATTATTTGAGAGAGATAAAAATCAACTCATATTTTGAAGTCTTGATAGGAATGTTCCAGTTGGCAGGGTTGCTGCTGGGGAAATCAGAGCAGAAAGTCTGAAGGGTAATTGGATGGGTCTTGATAAATTTCCATCCACAAAGGCTCTTATCCAGTAACACCTCTTTGGCAAAGTCCTTCTTAATACCCATCTTTTGAATTAAAAGTAATGTGTCCATGACCACATTTAATGCTATTTCTCTCTCACTTTTTTTTTTTTTTTTTTTTTTTTTTTTTGCGGTACGCGGGCCTCTCACTGTTGTGGCCTCTCCCGTTGTGGAGCACAGGCTCCGGACGCGCAGGCTCAGCGGCCATGGCTCACGGGCCCAGCCGCTCCGTGGCATGTGGGATTTTCCCGGACCGGGGCATGAACCCATGTCCCCTGCATCGGCAGGCGGACTCTCAACCACTGCGCCACCAGGCAAGCCCCTCTCTCACTTTTAATGAGACATAATTTTCTATATTTAATTAGTTACTTATAGGAAGGGTTGATATTGAAAACATTTAATAGCTTGTATAGCATGGACACCAACCAATCAGAACAGGTGCCTACCATAAACCACTACTGTGGTATGCAGCACCTAACTGTCAGCTCTGTTCTGGAAAAGTTTAATGTCCCCCATGTTGGACAGTTAGCATTTTGAATGTAGAGGGAATAATAACTTTTAAAAAAATTTATTCATTTTATTTTTGCCTGCGTTGGGTCCTCATTGCTGCGTGTGGGCTTTCTCTAGTTGCGGTGAGCGGGGGCTACTGTTCATTGCGGTGCGTGGGCTTCTCATTATGGTAGCTTCTCTTCTTGCAGAGCACAGGCTCTAGGCGCCTGGGCTTCAGTAGTTGCGGCATGTGAGCTCAGTAGTTGTGGCTCGTGGGCTCCAGAGCGCAGGCTCAGTAGTTGTGGCACACGGGCTTAGCTGCTCCGCGGCATGTGGGATCTTCCCGGGCCAGGGTTCGAACCCGTGTCCCCTGCATTGGCAGGCAGATTCTTAACCTCTGCGCCACCAGGGAAGCCCAATAACTCTTTTATTTATGTCCCCCAGGAGCATAATGAACAAAGTCGATACTCCAATACTGATTTTTAAAATGAATGAATCAAATAAAAATCACTGAATCCTTTTTCCATAAGTATACTTTAATGAATTGTGAAGGAAAGGGCTCAGGCTGGTAAAATAATGTGGTGAGTTACTTCATTCATTCTTTAAAAAAAATTTAAGTTCCAGGCTATATTAGGTTTCTACGGCTGTTGGAACAAAGTTACACAAAACTGGGTGACTTAAACAACAGAAAATTATTGTCTGACAATTCTGGAGGCTAGAAGTCCAGATCAAGGCATCTGGTTCTGCCTGAGGGCTGGAGGAAAATCTGTTCCATGCCTCTCTCCTAGATTCTGGTGTTTGGCTGACAATCTTTGGCATTCCTTGGCTTACAGAGGCAACACCCCCATCTCTGCCTTCATCTTCACGTGATATTCTCCCTGTGTATGTGTCTGTCTCTGTATCCAACTTTCTTCATTTTATATGGATACCAGTTATATTGGATTAAGGCCCACCAAAATGATCTCATCTTAACCTGGATCATCAGCAAATTTCCTACTTTCAATTAAGGTCACATTCACACGTACTGGCAGTTAAGACCTCAACATCTTTTGGGGGACACGATTCAACTCATGACACTGGCACTGGGAAAGATTACTATGAAGAGGACACAGTTCTTGTCCTCGAGGAGCTCACAGACCACAGTGGAGGAAGCGAGAAGTAAACAGAACATAAGCAAATACTTTCAAGAAAAGGCAGATAGCAGAGTCAGAGAAAACTTCTTGAAGAGAGTGACAACTGAGCTGAGCCTTGTTAAATGGCTAGAAGAAAGACAGGAACTCTAAGCAGAGTGAGGGAGTAGCTTGTAGAGAGGTGATATGGCCTTGATCATTATAGTCAAAGGAGTGAATGGGGTTAGGAGGAAATACTGAGAATGGAAGCTGGAGAAACAGAGGCTCATGAAGGTCCCAAGGTGCTCTGTTAAGGAGTTTGGATCTGTATTAGTGGCAATGGGCAGCCTTTGAAGAGTTTTAAGCAGGGGCATGACATGATAAGATTTGGTCCACACCAGTTTTCCTCATTAGTGTTTGCTGTTGTTTTAAAAATACATGAAATTATATTCTGTGAGGAATGATGTTCTATTTTTTGTGATAAAGCATAATTTTTTCTTTTCTTCACTATATTCAGTTATCACTCATTAAAACTCACTTGGGGGGCTTCCCTGGTGGTGCAGTGGTTGAGAGTCCGCCTGCCAATGCGGTGGACACGGGTTTGTGCCCTGGTCCCGGAGGATCCCACATGCCGCGGAGTGGCTGGGCCCGTGAGCCATGGCCACTGAGACTGCGCATCCAGAGCCTGTGCTCCGCAACGGGAGAGGCCACAGAGGTGAGAGGCCCACGTACCGCAAGAAAAAACAACACAAAAAAAACCAAAAAAAAACTTACTTGGGGAAACTTTTTATCTCTCAATCCCATGTTCATGATTTAGTTTGAAATATTAGCTGTTCCTGGCTTCCCCCCCTCCCCTGTTCCCTGTTTGTCATAGCTTACCCATAAAAAACAAACTTCAAAAGATACAATATAACATCAACAGGCATTTGTAATCTGCTAAGAATCTAAAGAGCTAACCCCAAATTCATAAATTCATTTATAAACTTGTTTTAATCCCCCAAAGATTTCAAATGGGCATTTTCAGCAGATGTCTGACTTCACTACTTCACTTAATCATCCTTATTGGGCTCTTTGTAAAAGAGATAATTGGAAAATCTGGATTCATCTTAGGTCCTAGGAAACAGTGAGAGTTATGTAATTGAAATAATTACACAAGTACCTCTTTTTGCAAGGACATTTTGCTCACTATGAAACAATGAAGGATTTACACACTATGGCTCAGATTTATGAAGTGGCTAACCAATATTTCCAGTATTTGTTGTATGATTTCAGATATGCCAAAGAAGATGTTTGAAACTATTGAGTAACAGAGGCTCCCTTATTACATTATGTATGACAAGTGCTAGTATCTTCAATTATACAACAATTGAACTAAAGCACTTTTGCTTTGCCATGAAAACTGTTTCATTGGGACTAAAAATCTTTTCTATCAGTTCTGTTAATTTTTACAATGAACTATTTTATGTTGCATATCTAGTTGCACAAAGCAAGCAGCATGTGCCTTTGGCTTTAATTTTATATTTTCACCTAAATAGGTTTAATTTTTCACAAAGAAATCCTGGTATAGATTTGAATCTCCTTAAGGATTGTTTAACAAACCTGAGAAAGAGCAAAGCAGGAAGCATCACATGTCCTGACTGCAAACTATAAAGGTATAGTAATTAAAACAGTATGGTACTGGCATAAAAAGAGACAAACAGATCAATGGAACAGAACTGAGAGCCCAGAAATAAACACAAGCATATATAGTTAACTAATTTGACAAGGAATCCAAGATTACTTGATGGAGAAAAGTCAGTCTCTTCAATAAAACGTGCTGAGAAAATTGGATATCCACATGCAAAAGAGTAAAAGTAGATTCCTATTTTACACCACTCATAAAAATTAACTTGAAATTGATTAAATATTTAAATGTAAGACCCCAAACCATGAAACTCCTAGAAAAAATTTAGGAAAAAAACCTCCTTGATATGGATCTTGGCAATTAAATTTTGGATATGACACCTAAAGCATAAGCAACAAAATAAAAAATGAACAAGTGGGATTACATCAAACTAAAAATCTTCTGCATGGCAGAAGAAACAATCAGCAAAGTGAAAAGATAAACTACAGAATAGAAAAAAATTTGCAAACCATATATTTGATAAGGATCTAATATCTAAAATATATAAAGAACTCATACAGCTCAATAGCAAAAACAAAACAAAATAAAACAAAAAGACAAAACAAAACAAAAAAGATGTCCCAAAACAACAAACCTACAAAAAATAATCCAATTAAAAAATAGGCAGGGCTTCCCTGGTGGTGCAGTGGTTGGAAGTCCGCCTGCTGATGCACGGGACGCGGGTTTGTGCCCCGGTCCGGGAGGATCCCACATGCTGCGGAGCGGCTGGGCCTGTGGGTCATGGCCGCTGGGCCTGCGTGTCCGGAGCCTGTGCTCCACAACGGGAGAGGCCACAGCGGTGAGAAACCTGCGTACCACCAAAAAAAAAAAAAAAAAAAAAAAAAAAAGGCAAAAAAGGGAGCAAAAGACCTGAATATTTTCCAAAGCAGATATACAAATGGCCAAAAGGTACATGAAAAGATGCTCAGGGGCTTCCCTGGTGGCGCAGTGGTCGAGAGTCCGCCTGCCGATTCAGGGGACATGGGTTCGTGCCCCGGTCCGGGAAGATCCCACATGACGTGGAGCAGCTGGGCCCGTGAGCCATGGCCGCTGAGCCTGCACGTCCAGAGCCTGTGCCCCGCAACGGGAAAGGCCACAACAGTGAGAGGCCTGCATACTGGAAAAACAAACAAACAAACAAAAAGGAGTAATATAGATTTAAGATGAATGGAGATCCATTCAAATAAGAGGTCCTAGGATGGACAGGTTGTGATTAAGGTATATCTCTCTCCCTTTTTAATTTTTAATTTTTGTGCAGCCACATCTAGTGGTCCTGTCTTAATAGACAGTTTTTCTGCCTAAAGTGGGAATCAATCAGGCAGTACCCAAATTACTTCTCTTTTTGATATTCTGTGCCCAGAAAATATTGGATATTTAATATATATTTGACTAAATGAATAAACGTTCATAACTGTCAATTTCTAATGAAACAAGTTGTCTTGAAAGATGTCTGATTCTTTTTTTTTTTTTATTTTTGCTGTATGCGGGTCTCTCACTGTTGTGGCCTCTCCTGTTGCGGAGCACAGGCTCCGGACGTACAGGCTCAGTGGCCATGGCTCACGGGCCCAGCCGCTATGGGGCATGTGGGATCTTCCCGGACCGGGGCACGAACCCATGTCCCCTGCATCGGCAGGCGGACTCCCAATCACTGCGCCACCAGGGAAGCCCCTAGATGTCTGATTCTTTTACCCCTTAACTATAGTTTTTTATATCTTAATTCATGTTACTAGGACACATGCTATATCCTATTGGCCCTGATTTGGGAATTTTGTGGTAAAATATGCCTAGAAGATCAGAAATGTTAAGATATAAGCACTGCTTATTAAGATTGTGAGAAGTATGCCCATTTGCATCATGGTGATCTTTCCATTTTATTTCAATATCTCCTTCTACATTTGTCACGATATTTTGGTATTACAGAGGCAAAAAAAGACAAAAGCGATGATTCTAGAGGTGAAAGTATAAAAGTATATCCACAAAAATATTAACTAAAGCTCCCAAGTCTCTCATCCTAAAAGGAGCATACTGGGTATTTCTTATTCTGTCATTTATATAGTATATTCTTCTTTCTGATCTATTCTGTTTTGGGGCTGTATAACTTGAAGGACTAATTTAGCAATGAAATATAATCTGCCTATTAGTTTCACCAAGGATGCATTTTCACTTGATTCCTACAGGGGTCAGCAGATAGCAGCTAAAGTGGATGGTCCTTTGGAGGGTCTTTGGGTGGGTGACCAAGTCAACTGTGGTCTCCAGTCGGACACTAAACAGAGCAGCATTTTAAAAGACTACTCCTTTCAGAAAATGAATAAGATAAATTTGTGAGGAGCGATAATGATATTTGTATTTATTATTTACTTTATGCCAGGCACTATGGTAAGAATATTTCATATGCTATGAATATATCATTTAACCTCATTAAAAAAAGAAAAAAAGAATGAGGAAGGTATTATACCATTTTTCAAATGAGAAAATAAAGATTAAAGAGGTCAAGTAATTTTCTCGAGGTCAGAAATTTAATAACCAGGGGACCAGGACATGAACCCAAGACTATGGCAGCAAGGCCTTTGCTCTTAACTACTGTTCTAGTCTGCTGCCCAGCCTGTGCATTGTGTTCCACTTTGGCAAACTCTAAAACATTCTACATATACGCACCACTCTTAGCAAGTGTAGTGATAAATCTAAAGAGAAAGGTATGAAAATACTCATCTTTCTCACACTGGACATTAGCTGAAGCTCAGTTTTAACTGTAACATGCGTTGTTAAATTTTTAACTTATTTAAAGATTTCAGGCAATGACATCAATGATTATGACCACTGACATTTATTTTGTGTGAAGCAATCGGTGACGTGCATTTCAATAGAACTGAAAGTTGATGTGCTAGGAAAAGTCCTAACTCCTTTCTTAAATACTGCACGAAGTGAAATATGCTGACATAAATTTCAAAATAATGTATTTTTCATTTGGCATGAATACTAAAATGAGAAAAATCAAAATACCTATTGACTCAGTATAAACACTTGAATGTTATTATTAATTATATACTGTGTCTTTGTACTTAGTGGTTGCGTAAGTCTTGATTCAATCAATTAATTTTAATGTGTAACTGGGTATACAGTTCTTACATTATCAAGTCTTGTACTTGATCACATTAAAAATTGACTTTAAATTCCAAGTAATTACTTTCAAATTATTGTTAATCATAAAACTGTGTAATCTTCTTCTTGTTCCTGTCTTATATTCTTTCACTATTTTATTTACTTTGAAAAGCATGAAGAATATTTATGGCCACTGTAACAAAAAATAAAACAAGGTGAGTGAACCTAAAAAATATTATTTGATTTTGGTAATATTCATTTAAATATGCATTTAGAGAATACAGTAAGCCAATGAAAACAATTTTGCTCTTCTCCCTCTTTGAGAAGATCCTTTACTGTCATTTAGCATTTTCAGTCATTTGAATCCGTTATATCTCAGGACATTTTCCAGGGCTAGGACAAGGCTTTGTATCTAGGAATAAAAACAATTTGATTCTAAACTGTTGAGAGTGAGAAAAAAACCTCAGTCCTTCAGTGACAGCATACCAAATGAGGCGATGAATGTGGTCAAATACATTTGGACGTGCTCTATGAATGCAAGAGATAGTTATTAAAACCTTGACATTAAAAAATACTGCCAACCATTAGCATTAATGTTTTCTGTTTGTCAAATAAAGTGCATGTCCATAGCACATATGGTTTAATTGAAAACAAGTAAAATATAACACGGATGCTATTTTCACCAAATGTTTCAATTAATTGGATTTTGGAGCAGTAATCTGCTGGATGGAACTTGTTCCTTATGCTGATTAAAGTCTAAGGATAAGATATTTTCTGTAAGACTTATAAAAACAATAAAACATATTGTTTAGCTTTTAAATGGACAGTTCACTTTCTTTTTAGGGCTAACAAAATCTGCTAAGGGTATTTTTTGAAGGTGATTAACTTGCATCTAAGAATAAATAATTCCCCCAATATAGTAGTTGCCATCAAACAATTTAGTTGTTTCTCTGTTTTCAGCCATTTGCAAATATCCTCATATAGTCCAGGCCATTGTGCAATAGTTGTAAAAGAGCAGAAATATAGACTCATTTTTTTGCAAGAAATGTACAGAGTAGGAGAAAAACAGGGAGTCAAACTAATCTTAGGTTCCTGTTTTCTCTGGAAAACTTTGTGAGACTTCCAATATCACTGACCTTGACTGCCATTGGTTCATTCAATGGCTGCACTTTGTGGCATTTATATACTGCATGGAGGCATTACTACTGAAAGCTTTGGAATACAGTTGGCCAACGCACTTGAGATTCACCCCGGCCTATCAAGGAGATTATGTAGTTGTGGTTTGTCTCAGTTTCTGTCAAAATAGTAAGTGTCTAAAAACAGGGCCTGGGGTTAGGTTGAAGGGGAGAATAGTAAATTTAAAATTACTCTCAGTAAAACACTACATAGGAACAAAGGGTAGGAAAGCAGGATCAGTCAGAAAAGTTAAACAGAAAAGACGTTGAGTGTCTTGCTTCATTTGGCCCATTGACCTATATAATCAAAGAATCTTTTCATTGAAAGGGACCTTGGAGTTAAATTAATCCAACCTCCGCTTTGGGTTTATGCATGTGGTTGTGTAAGCCTGTGGTCCCCAACCCTTTTGGCACCAGGGACCGGTTTTGTGGAAGACAATTTTTCCATGGACGGGGGGTTGGGAGGGAGATGGTTCAGGCGATAATGCGAGCGATGGGGAGAGATGGGGAGCAATGGGGAGCAGCAGATGAAGCTTTGCTTGCTCGCCTGCTGCTCACCTCCTGCTGTGCGGCCTGGTTCCTAACAAGCTGTGGACTGCTGCCAGTCTGTGGCCCAGGGGTTGGGGACCCATGGTCTAAGCCTTTCCTTGAATACTTTGTAACCAAGATGGAACCATTAAAACTTTTTGCTATGTGAATCAAATAGCTGTAATGCTACAGTTTCTACCTACTCATTACAGTTCTGTCTTCTGAAGGAAAAGAGAGTAAAAGTTGGATCACCCATGAATATGGATAATGGCCCTTCAAACAGTGGAACTAACCTAGAAGGGATTCTCCAACTCATTTGTTCTTTCTCCTTAATTTTACAATTAGGTAAACCAAGACTTCTAAAAATGAAGTGATTTTCAGAGTCACAAAACTATTTAATTATAAAACCTGAAATAGAAGCCAGGCTGGGTTACTCCAAAAGCAGGAGTTTTGAAGCCAGCTGTCACAGCCACCCTTGTCTTCTTTGTTCTGAGCTTAGCAAACCAGTGTCTTCTAATTTTTATCTTTAGACATGGCTTCTAGACTACAGAGTATTCTGGATATCTTCCAGTTCCTAATATGGGCTACAGACTGCACTTCACAATGAGGACAAGTACCTAATATTGAGGAACTGATAGATAATCAAATGGTTCTAGAGTGGAAGATAATAAAAAAATTAACGTGACACAAGGTATGAAGTAATATGTCTAAGGAGTACATCTAAATTTCTATTGGGAACATGGATGTCAGAATGATTGCAGAGTGTTACTGAAGTGCTATTTCAGTGAATAGAACTAATGTAATCTCTTCAACAGCAGCAATAGTATAGTAGAAGTCTCCTTACTTTAGTTAAGGACTTGAGGAATTAACCAAAACCCATCATTCTGTTGACTGGACCAGGGTATGCTAGATGTTTATGGTTAGGAAGCTACTCTTGAACGTACCTTCACAGTGTTCCTCAAAAAGTAGAGTGGTACACTTACCAAGTAGAGTTGTATACCGACCTAGTAGAGCTGTCTACAGTAAGTCCCCTACATACAAATGAGTTCTGTTCTGAGAGCTCGTTCATAAGTCCAATTTGTTCATAAGTCCAACAAAGTTAGCTTAGGTACCCAACTAATGCAATTGGCTATATAGCACTGTACCGTAATAGGTTTATAATACTTTTCACACAAATAATACATAAAGAACCAACACAAAAAAATAAAGAACACAGTTTTAATCTTACAGTACAGTACCTTGAAAAGTACGGTAGAACCAGCTACATCACCACTGCTTTTACACTTGCTTCCAAACATCCTGGGCTTGAAATAAAAATACTGTACTACTGTACTCTATACAGTACTGTAAAGTACACAAAAACACAACCACTTGCAGAGGATGCACACACGTGACAATGTATGTCAGACGCATGAACTAACTTATGTGATGGGACATGCAAACGCCCGTTGGCATCTTTGAAAGTTCGCAACTAGAAGGTTCGTATGTAGGGGACTTACTTACCAAGATTCATCTGAGTTTGTTACCAAGCTCATTTACCTCCCTTTTACTTGTTAATCACGTCACTTGTTGCTGTAATTATGTAATTTGATTAACTATTCTGTGAATTGATGAAATGCTAGTCTGCAAGAGTTGTTTCTATAAAATGTAAGGTGATTGTTTTGGAAAACTTAAAAGCAGGTTGTCTATATAAATGCTATCAAATTAATGTGGGCAAGGCAACTGTAAAAGATTGAGAAAAAACCCCACAAAGTCCAGGAGTATTTTGACACTTAGATTATATCCCCAATGTCTTTGATTATTGGTATATTTTATACATGAAGAAAGGTGGGTTGTTTCCCTTCTACAAAGTTGTTTTGACTATTCTAAGTCCTCTGCTATGTGAATAATTGAACTGATGACAGAAGAGCCTGTATTTCAGAGAATTATTTTCTTTAATAATTTCTTAAAACATAATACTTCTGTTGCATATTTTACATCATATTTATTGTCCTTTTATCAGATGTGATTGGCAGCAGTGGCACAGAAATTGACCACCACACACACACAAAATGATGGGGACCTCTAAAAATGGGGACCACTTAAAAGAAAAATTGGTCGTTTAATATACATTCTTTTTTTTTTTTTTTTTGGCGTTACGCGGGCCTCTCGCTGTTGTGGCCTCTCCTGTTGCGGAACAGAGGCTCCGGACGCACAGGCTCAGCGGCCGTGGCTCACGGGCCTATCCACTCCGTGGCATATATATTCATATTTTAAATGAAAATAAAATGTTTAAAGAGTTTTTTCAATAACTGACCAGCCAATGATCTTGTTCCTATTAGATATGTGGGTTCTTACTGACTGTGTACCATGTGCCAGGCACAGTTTTGAAAGCTTTGCATGCATTATTTTACTTAATCCTTAGACCAACTATTACTCTAAGTTAACAGATTGGGGGTCTTAGAGATGTTTGATAAAATGCTCACAATCCCACAGCTGATAAATGGGAAAGATGGCTTTCTAATCAGATCTTGCAAAATACGCAATTACAGAATATACTTCTTCTTTCGCCATCCAATGTAAAGCAACCATATTTTTTTGCATATGTGCACCCTAATCCTGACACAGGCTTCTTTCTCTTCATTTAATTTTGAGGTGAGAAAGGCTGACATTTTCTGCACCGTCTATTTCCACCTTCACAGTTTTTATTTCCCAATCTGGAAGGACCCCCTTCCTCTCTTTACCTATTTGAATACATATACTCTCAGATCTAGCTCCTCATTAATTTTTGCAAGAAGTTGTTACAAAGGAAACCAATTCACATTGATTTCCTTCTATTTTTAACTTTTATAGAATAGCATCCAACATTGAATCTTATCTATTCAATCATTCATCTACCTATTCATCCATTCAATAAATATCGTAGTGTTAAGCCATGCTCTAGGTACTCAATAAATACTAAATAGATTGATTTTACAAGACAAAAATTCAGAAGCAGAGGCTACTATGGTTCCATTCATTCATATTACAATTATTCATGATCACCAAGTACGTGAGGTATGGGCCAAGTAGAATTAACCATTCTAAATGTGACAGCTCTAAATGTGACAGCTCTATTAGTGCTTATTAATTTAGCATTTACCATGTGCCAGGCACTGTTCTAAGAACTTTGTATGTATTAATCTTTTTAAAATTGTCACATTACTCTCTTAGATACGATTATTATCCTCATTTTGTTGATGAGGAAACAGAGGCACAAGAGATCAAGTGAAACCTTCCCAAGGTCATGTAGCAAGAATGTAGTGGAGCCATATTCATACTCATAAATCTGAATCCAGTGCTTGGAGTCTAATCAATACACTCTACTGCCTAAATAAGCAGAGAGATTCATAGAAGTATGCTGTGCTCAGAAAATATCTAGGAGGATATTCCTCAATGGAAGTAACTTTTTCTACTGGATTTTGAAGGAAGATTAGAAGTTAACCAGGTAAGGTTACTGTCCCAAGGAGAGAAAAAAGAGAGAGAATGGCACTTTGGGGAAACAAGTATGTCAACTTAGCATTGCAGAGAATTATAATTTCAAACTGGGAGAAGCAGTGAGAACATCAAACCAACAGATTTTAAAGAGAGGCATTTAAAAAAGTTTGTAAATAAGCATAGCTTTCTCAAATATTAGTCTATTTGAATAATGCATTCATTTAATAAAGCATAGTCTCTCCTGTAAGTTCACAGAAGATTATAAACAAATAAAGGAATGAGCAAGGATAAATTCACAGGGAATTTTAAAGCCACATTACATATAAATGAAACCAGTCACAATTAGAAAGAGGTTCTCTACTACATTTTAAAGTGAAAGTCCATTTATTTTTCCCCTTTTCTAATTATCACTCTAAGGTCAAATATTTGAAGAATGTCTTCTATATTATGTACCTAACCAAAGTGGAGGTTCTAAATCCAGGCTGTAAATAAAAAGAGCAGCAATTCTCATGCAGATCTTTTTATTTCATTTATCCAACTAGCTACTTTTGAATAATATCAATGGAACGACTACCATAGCCCCAGGTGGCCTAGTAGTTCACATGAAGGTTATATTTTCTACCAGAAAGTAAGCCTTTAAATTGTCCCTTTAGGTACTGAAAAAAGAATTCCACATTCATTCAGTGGTCACCACCACCTTAAAGAAGAAAATGGACAATTAAGATAATAACAATAGCAACAATTTATTTAGTGCTTACTATGTGTCAAGCACTGGCTTAAGCACTTTACATACTATATTTCAGCACTTTAAACATGTCATTCATTGGCCTCTGACTTCTACTGTTTCTGATGAGAAGTCATTAGTAATTCTTGTCATGATTCTCCTATATGTCAAGTATTTGATTTCTCTGGCTGATTTTATTACCTTATCTTTGGTTTTCTGCAGTGTCTGTGTCTCTGTGATCTGTTGTTACAATAGTCTATTTTATTTGTTTGTATTTCCTGTTTGGAGTTTACTGAACTTCTTGGATCTCTGTGTTGATGTCTTTTATTAAATTTGCAAAAATTCTAGCTAATATTTTTCTTTTCTTACTCATTTTCCCTCTTGTTTTATGGAACTCCAGTTGCACATATGTTAAACTGCTTAATACTCAGTGATCTTACAGGCCACTGAGCCTTTTTTCCTTTTTCAGTCTTTTTTCTCTTTGTTTCAGTCATGTTTAAATCCATAAGTTCACAATACTACAAGTATTGATAATAATAAAAATGATAATAATACAACTAATTGGTCACCTTTTGAGGGTGACAGGGAACTAATTCATTACCTTATGAACTCAGGAAATAATAGGAAAGAATTAATCACTTATCCTGACTTTCCTATATTAACTCTATAACTATAATGGATGAGGGGAAGTAATCCTTAATAAAAAATTCCAGATAATAAATGAAAACATATTGGTAGAACTACAACAGTGCCATTTTCACCTCTTAATGAAATAATACAATTAAGAATTAAAAACCAGTATTGGCTAACATTAAAAAAGAGTGAAAATTAGTATTACTTGTTTCTTTATAAAAGAGCATACCACCACTTACAGTCTTGTCAAAAGGATCACACATGAGCCTGATTATACCTCTGGATCCAGCTACCAATTTGTGGGAAATACAGAGGACAGACATGTTGAACTATATCACGAGTTATTCAAGATGTGTAGACTGGGAAACTCTACAAGTCAAATGGCTTGGGTTCTTCAGCAGATAAACTATAAGGAAAATAAAGTGATGGAGTGGGATTCTGTAAATCCCAGACTTAAAAGACACATGAAGCTAAAAAAAAAAAAAAATTGGACAAGACTAAAATAGAGTATCCAGGGATGCATAAAAACAAAGAAATGGATGATATAAAGAAAGGGAAGGGGGCTTCCCTGGTGGCGCAGTAGTTGGGAGTCTGCCTGCCGATGCAGGGGACACGGGTTCATGCTCCGGTCCGGGAAGATCCCACATGCCTCAGAGCGGCTGGGCCCGTGAGCCATGGCCCCTGAGCCTGCGCGTCTGGAGCCTGTGCTCCGCAACGGGAGAGGCCACAACAGTGAGAGGCCTGCGTACTGCAAAAAAAAAAAAAAAAAAAAAAAAAGAAGAAAGGGAAGGAAGTGATTACTATAAAAGTCAGGTTAGTGGTTACATTTGGAAGGAGGAAAGGAGTCGTGATTACAATGGGGCCCATAGAAAGGTTTCTGCTGTCTGGCAAAGTTCTTGCCTTGTTCCAGGTGGTGGTTACAGGATGTTTGCCTTATAATAATTATATAGAAATAATTCAGTAAGCTACACATTTATTTTGTGTGGGGTTTTTCTGTATCTGTGTTTTGTTTCACAATAATATGGTAAAACAGACACACACAATACATTGTTCACTATCCTCTATTTGTGTATGTATTTGTAGAGGTTATATATAGGTTAGGAAAGAGGAAGAAAAAAGAAGTGCTTTAAAAGCTGACTTTAGTTTGAACTGGTTGTTTTAGGAGAATATAAAATTTCCTGTTTGGCCAATAATAGCTTTCTGGTTAGAGAAAATTCCTGGGTGGACTTTTAATTTTGTCAAAATAGGTCTCAAGAATGAACTGGTTGGGAGAGGATGAAACCAAAAGAGAACTGCATTTTCTACAAAATAAAAGATCAGGAATTTTAGAATGTTTCCCTTGTAGGTGTAGAGAGAAAGATGTAAGGAGGATTTTTTTCTTGAGAGAGGGTGTGTCGTGGGTTGAATTGTGTCCCCAAGAAGATGTTTAAGCTCTAACCCCAGTATCTGTGACCTTGTTTGGAAATAGGGACTTTGTATGTGACTGAGTTAAGATGGAGTCATTAGAGTGGAACTGAATCCAATATAACTGTGTATTTATAAAAAGAGGAAATTTGAACATGGAAACAGACACATACACAGGGAGAACAGCATGTGAAGATGAAGGCGGGGTGGGGTGATATATCTCTAAGCCAAGGAATGCCAAAGATTGCCAGCACACTACTAGAATCTAAGAGAGAGGCATGGACCAGATTCTCCCTCACAGCCCTCAGAAGTAATCAACCCCGCTGACTGACACCTTGGTCTTAAACTAGCCTCCAGAACTGAGAAACAATAAATTTCGGTTAAGTCTCCCAGTTTGTGGTACTTCGTTACAGCAGCCCTGGTAAACAAATACAGGGAAAGAACAGGCTAGGGCAAAATGATGGCAAATTCTGGACTTAAGGGAAAGGTACCAGGGAGAAATTCCCTGTGGTGAGATTGTTGAAGAACTTTGAGACTAGAGGTAGCCAGGAAACAATCTGCAGCCCAAAACGTGCAGGCTGAGGGCCTGAAGGTTTACTGAGATACCAAAGGAAAGGGTGCTTCCAGAGGGCAGAGAAGTTTGTGACATAAAGGTTATAAATCTAGACATATATTGAGGATAGCACGTGCTATTTATATTTATTAATATATACATGAGGAACAACTGCATTTATACAGATAAAGTATGTGTGTGTGTTACCGAAGAAGTATATATCTACATATATTAAACATATAATAAACCTATTTTTTATTTGCTTATCTCTTTGTATATTAACATGTATACAGAGAGCACATGAATATGTACATGTCTCAGTGTGAGAAAGAGAAAAAGTCCTCTTCATTCAGAGGCTTCTATCCCTCACAGCTGGAAATAAAACAAGCTGAAAGGCAACTAAAAAGATGAAATCACTGTCAAGGACAGGCACACAAGGAAAGCGGTTTTATTTTTAATGTTTTGAAGTCACAAGAGTTATTTCTGCCACTGTACCGCTTGGCTATTTTCCTTTTTTTCATTTCCAGTGTTTGTCTTTCATGCCTTGTGGGCAAGGACATTTGTATCGCTATCTGCATAGCACCACCCCTCCCCCCAAAAGATCTCCCATTTCAACCCTCTCTAGGCAGCTTCTCTGCATATAAAGACCATAAATTATAACTGTTGCCATTAAGTGACTGTGTGGGCAGCTCTGCTGGTTACATTTTCAAAGCTTTAATGTACTAGAGCCAATTACAAGGGCAATTAGAGGGTGACTTCTCACAATGGGTACCACTTCCAGGGTCCCTAATGTCAAGAGTGGAGCCTTCGCGCTTTCTTCGGAAATCAGTAGGCTCTGGGTAGCTTGTTGTTATGAATCGGCAAATGGGTACTGAGAATCACTTGACCAACAGAGGAAGGGACCATAAGAGATGAGTATTTATTTAATTCTAGAACATAAATGATAAGAGCTGCCATTTGTGGAACGTCTACTGTGTGCTAGCCCCTTTACATCTGCTATTCTCTGACTTAAAGTGTAAAACCACACTCTGACATTGGTATTATTATTCTCAACTTACAGCAAAGGTGGCTGAGACTCAGAAAATCACTGTGTTTATGGACATCTACTAACAAGAATCATATACAGGAATTGAACTTAGTCTGACATCCAAGCCTGTGCTCTTTCCAAGTCGCCATGCTGACAAAGCAAAAAGGGACTACAGTCTGCTATGAGATAGAATCTTTTCTGTCCAAGAGTCATGTTTCAACTTATTCTTGACATAAGAGCTGACCCTGGTTGTTCTGCTGCAGTAGGTCTCAAGGGAAAGAGCTGACAGGTTTGGAACTTCCACCAATCTGGTCCTTAAGCTGCTGCAAACGGGAGGACAGTCTTCCCTAAGTCTGTCAGTAGCAACGGCTTAGGAAGCATGAGTTCCTGACAGTACCTGCGGGTGGAATTCCAGGTAGAGAAACCTCTGCCATCCAGATATCTGGTAACATCAATCTGGAGGAATAAGTTAAATACTTAGAGAAAAACTTTTTACCTATTAATATGTAATTTCACTTTCTTTTCATTGTTGTTTGCTCTTAACTATGCTCACATCTACTTCTTACCAAACACATCAGTGTAGAGGTAACCTTGAATATAGGCAAAATTTCAGGTGAGATATACTTTCAAGATTCACCACTATTATACCCAGGGATGCTCTTCTGTCAGATTACAGATAGTATCTGAAGCAATACTCACAGGTGAAGCTTGTTAAAAATATTCAGGGCATCCTTTTCCCTCAGCCCAAACCACTAAATCAAACAGGCAACCAAAATGGCCAACACATCCACTCTTTAGCAACAGATAAAGTCCCTGTTCATGAAAGATTTGGAGGGAGAACAATAACATCTTAAAACACACCCAAACTCAACAGCACTTAGTCTTTTTGACATTAACTCCTGTAAAATGTGCTGGGTGAGCAGAACCACAGGAAGGACTGTTGTACACAGAAGCCTTTGAAAAAATAACAGGGCTCTTTACGAGAGAAACAAAAGTCCCACTGGGCCAGGCAAATAAAAAGACTCAGCTGCTTAGCAGGAGAGGATTTTTTTTTTCAAACCTCTTCTTCATCCTCCTTTTCTCCAAAGGAAACAAAGAAACCTAAGTGAAGCAGAAATCATTTTGCTTTATAGTCTGACTTCTGAGCAAAAGCAGAAGCATCTTTTTAATACTGAAATGATGGTCCTTGTTGAAATAATATTTTAGAAAATGAAAAAGTAGAATAACAAGCTGAAGAGGAAACATCAGAAACGTTATTTTTTGGGGGGGCCGTGCGTGATGGGAAGTAGGTTGCCCAACATGCTTTTAAAAAACACATCTGGGAGTTAAAGATAGTTTATTGGACAAACAGCTTTCAAAGGTGGTGACCAAAATGTTAATGCAAGTCTCCGTGGAGCAATAGTAAATAACTCTCTTGTTGCTTTTGGTGTAATCCAAGATGCAACGAAGGGAAATGATGTGGAAGCAACAGCTGTTACTTGAAGGGGAAGCTTCTTCATCTTTAAAGTTGTTTTGAGAATTAAAGGAGTGAATGTATATAAGCAGTGGGTACACAATAAAAATGTTGTTTCTCTTTCTCTTTCTTTAAACAACTACAAACGCAATCTGCAGGTATCTATGGTCTTTAGGGGGTAAAAACTAGAAGGTTCAATGGGATACTTTATGACTAGTGAAATTGTCAAGAGTCTGCTGAAAAGTAAGTAAAATGCTTCAAGATACTGGACCACCAAGAAAGAGGAAGGCTTTCTAAATTTACGGTCAATCAGTTACTGCCTGAACATTTTTCTAAAGGAGATTAACTGTTAACCCTTTCTTAGCCATCATATTGAAAGGTCTCCCCAAATCATTATGGTATTATTTGGCAATAATAGTAAGAAAGACAAATATTGAGCAACACCTGCTTCATTCAGTCCTCATAATAAACCACTAAATAAGGTAGATTATATTTTCTCTATTTATAAAAGAAAACTGAGGTGTTCAACTTCTATGTGATAGTGTATCCTTTACGACAGAGGGAAAAATTCTAGAGATCTTAAGTTGTGAGAAAGGTTTGTATTTCCAACACAAATGCTAAAAATGAATCAAAATCTCTGAACTGTAGTTAAAATTTTTAGAAATGCACATCTAACTAAAGGCCCTTATTCAACTTTAGCTCAGATTGAGGGGCAACAGAAAAGGTACAGCCTTTCCAACCTAGCAGCATCAGAAGCAAGTACGTAAAGAATATTCAACTGGTCTGTCATTCACATGAACATTTAGTTGTAGCTTCGTTGGTGGATTGGTTGGTGGTTGCAAATTAAGCTTCTCTGGGTGAGCCTTCTAATTTTGACAGCATGTTTCAAAGGGAAGAGAGGGGAGGAGAGGGTTGAACAGGGTTGAATAAACAAAACAAAACAATGTAGTCAAGACCAGATTTTTTTTTGTTTTTTCTATTTCTTAAATTTAACCAAAGGATTTCCAGAGGAAATTGAAATGGGAGCTGGTTTGAGGGGTAAGCTACATGAATATATGAAGATATGCTGTCATGGAGAAACCTAAAAAGAGAAGACACAATTCAGAGGGAGGAAAATGGTAGGGACAAAAAGCAAGGGTGTCACAAAGTATAAGAATTGAGCCCTGCTGACATTGATCTTACAACTTCTAATACAGTACAATAAAGGGGAAGGGAGCAAAGGCTTTTACCTCCCAGGACTCTCCCCTAAGTCTCCTGAGCCACACCTACCTGTCCAACCACGCCTTATGCAACTTCTCCCACACTCGCTGTGTTCCAGCCAGTGTTCTGTTCTTTACCTACTAAGCTCTTTTCTACCTTTTGCATCTGCTAATCTTTCTGCCTGGAGTGTTCTTTTCTTATGCTTCATAAGGAAACTATATTTTTAAGGAAACCTTATACTTAATGATTCACCTCTTGAAAAGGTCTTCTCTGACCTCCCTGTCAATTTCCATCATTGTACACTGTTCTTATCCTTCACAGCACTTTGTGATTTGTATGCATGTATATATAAACAGGCATGCATTTATTTTCCTGTATGTTAGCTTATATTCTGTCTCCTTCAAAGAAATAAGTGCTGTGAGAACAGAGACAATGTCCTTTATACTCACCAATGTTGGTTGTGTGTTCTTGGGTAACTAATTTAAACTTTAAGATTTAGTTTCTTAAATTATAAAATAGGGAATAATAGTATCTAACTTACAGGATTGTTTGGAAAAAATTAACGTGAAATAGAATCTTAAGTACAACTCTTCCTATTATTTTGGAAGAACTCTAAAATAACCTCACATTCAGAATTAAGGTGCTAGAGTACCACACATGACTTGAAAAGGAGGTGATCCTAAACTGGTTTTGTCAGTCTTAGCGATGCTTTCCCTTCAACTTAAGTTTAGAAAGACAGGCTCTCTCTGGATTGACTTAGAGCTCTTGACATATGTCTCCTAGATTGTAAGCGTAAAAAATCTGGATGTTGCCTCCACTGGAAGAATGTAAAATGAGAGACTGTAGATAGTTACTTCACTGGGAGCAGAGTGAAGCTTGGGTGCTGCAGTGGGAGAGAGCTGAAATTCCTCGGACAAAAGGAAAAAGTGCCTCTTTCCCACAGACTAGAAGTGGGTCCAGAGGTGGGAAGCTGGTCAGGTTTCCTCATTAAGGGGACTGCCTGCGGCTCAATACAGGGGTGGACCACTGTACACACAGGGCTGAGAAAGAGTTAAATATGGCCATCAAAGGAAGTTTTGCTTCCATTCAGAGAACCACAGTTTTGAGTCTGCCATCAGGAGAAACTCAGAGGAACCCACAGAAGCCCCAGGAAGGAGAAAGCCTTAGAGATTATACATGTGCCATTCTAAGGGTACTGAAACCAGATTACAATGATCTCACCCTGTAAAACTGTCCTTTTCCCATGATCTCCTGCTTCCCATGTTGAGCAAAAAGGCTCATCATTGCAGATTTTTTTGGGTCTGAAGTAAGATGGAGCTGGGGAGGTAAAGACATTTAAAATCAGATAAGAGCTCAGAGGTTTTTACATTTAACTGTGTTAAACTTATGGGATTATCAGACCGAAGGAACTTTTAGTTATTATTGTAAATGACCTATCTGAGATTGTATCAAAAGCAGGGGTAAATTTATCCTCAGAGGGTTTTGTGGGAAGTCAGAGAGAAAAAATAAAGTTGGTTTCTGCTTTTACCTTACTAAATCTAGTTCATTCAACAAACTAGGTAGGACTGTATACAAAATACTTCACACAGCATTGAAGTTCAATGAATGGTGAGGACCTAAACATTTGGTGCACAGTAGGTGCTTGATATACATTATTTCTCTGTTCCCTCTTTCCAATGACAAATTCTCCCCAAAATAGAGCATAAACTTTTGAATAAGTTGGAAGCCGTTCCTTGAATATTTCACTATTTCACACCATAATAACTTTCACAAAGTCCTTTACAGAATAAAAACCCAGACCACCCCCCACCTCCCCGTTTGGGTTTTTATTCTGTAAAGGACTTAGTGAAAGTTAGTGAAAGGCGGGTCAGTCTTTCCTCAATATGATTTAGGATGAAAGAGCAATGAGTTTCTGGGAAGCTTCCTCATCTAAAAGTTAAAATGCAAGAGCTGTGAATTTGTACTTGGTGCGCTATATCCACAATCCAACAGGAGACAGCAAGTAGCCAGAGAGCAGCAACAGCGTTAGAGGCTCGTTGCCCTCCATAAATCAGAAAGGATCCTCACAGGTGCAGTGACAGCCTAGCTGGCATCCTGGAACAGAGTGTGGATGAGGTGGGAGACCACCGTATGTCTTTTCTGGGGAACTTTCTGCAGTGATCTAAAGTGGTTGTATCTGTGAATAAATTGCCTCATGGTCATATTCTCCAAGTAATCAAATGCAAGCTTTTCTTTCTCTGCTTACCACCCTTGGACATAGATTTTCATAGATGAACAGGGCTTAAGAGATGACACAGTTGGATCTCCCCTGTAAAAGGACCCTTACAGCTTCTGCCTGAACCTTGTGGCAACAAAGAGCTCACTATGCGTGTTACAAGGCTCTGTGCTCTAGCGTCAGGTAGTTCTCTTGCTTTTCTTCTCCCAAAGCCAAGGTCTGCTACCCAATAACACCTACTTTTCCTAGTTCTGCCCTCTATATGGACAAAATTCTTTCATATTACAACTCTTTAATATTAGTCTCATTTATTCGACAAACATATACTGAGAACTTGCCCTGTGAGAGCTGCTGTTATAGGTTACTTAGGGATACAGCAATGAACAAAACAGAGTTCTTTGCCCTCCTGGGCTTATATCCTAGCATAAACAAGTGAATAAATTTTTAATATAATACCTGCTGGTGATCATGCTATGAGGAAAAATAAAGCCCTCAGTAAAGTGAGGGAAAAAGCCATGTGAACATCAAGGGGAAGAGTGTTTTAGGCAGAAAGAATTGCAGGTACAAAGCCCTAGGCAGAAACATGCTTAGAACTTTGGAGCAATAGCAAGAAAGCCAGACTGACTGAAGCGTCATGGGCAAAGGGAGATTCACAGGGGATGAAGTCAAAGAGGGAGCCAGGGACCTGTAGACCATGGTAAGGCCCTTAATTTTGATTAAGTGGAAGAGGAAGCTAGTGGATAGTTTGAAGCAGAAGGATGAATGGATATAATCTGGTTAATTTTTTTAAAAATCACTCTGTTGTATGGAGAATAGATTGTAGAAGAGGCAAAGTAGAAACGGAGACTAGTTTGAATACTATTAGAGTAATCTGGGCAAGAGGCGATGGTGGTTCAGATGATAGCAGCAAGAGCAGAGTTGGTGAAAAGTGACTTGATTTAAGATTTATTTTGAGAGTATAGGATTTGCTAATGAATGAGATGTAGGGTATGAGGAAGAAAGAGAAATCAAGGATAACTCCTACATTTTTGTAAGCGACTGTGTGCCATTTAATAAGCTAGGAAAGACTCTAGGAAGAGCTAGTTTTGAAAATAAAATTAAGAGTCGTGTTTTATATATGTCAATCTTGAAATACCTATTAGATGTATGGCATGAGGATAACTATATTACATATATAGTATAGGGATGAAACTTAAAGTCATAAGACCAGATGAGAAAACCTAGGAGGACAGGTTGCCAGACCACCAAGGAGGTGTCAGCACTGAGTCGTAGGGAACTTTAGGCTTTAGAGGCTAAAGAAAGAAAAGGTTTGAAAACCTCTATAATTTCCTTCCCTAAACTTATATATATATCTTCACAGATAAATTTTGAGAGCATATTATTGGAAAACCAAAGTAGCTTTTTCCTGGGAAAATATCTGATATCCCTCATGAAAATGAAATATTATTGCTAGGACTTGAGAACCAAGGTAGAAAAAATAAGGCAGAAGCCTCAAATTATTTTTTAAAACATTGTCTACTGGCTCACATGTTCCACTCTAACAGACGCCCCATCTAATCCTGTTACTGATATTAACTCAAAGCCATTATGAATACAAATGGCAGGAGTAAAGCTGAAGCTTTCACAATTTACTATTCCATCTTCCCTGGTACTCTTCTTAACAGTTGGGTTTTATTCCTGAGAAATTATATTGAATTTATAACTAATGTCTAGAATAATTTTTCTTTTTTCTTAAGTTTTCTTAAATTGCAAGAGTTTTCTTGAGAAAAGTTCCAAAAGAAAGTCCCAGCTAATTTTTAAAAGTTGTGAATTACAACAAGGAGGAACTGTACCAACTAAGTCAATGAGCAAAGTAACCAGGCATGATTCCTCATTGCGAAGGTCACAGCTCCTTCTGTGAATGAATAGAGACTAATTTCCAAGTGCTGAAGGAAAGATGTAGAAGGGAGCAATTCAATTTCATCAGGCAGTTGGTGAGTTGCCAAACACTCAACTGTCATATTTTGTTTTGCAAGCACTCATCCAAAGTATAACCCTTCTGAAGCCAGATCTAATGGAACCACGAGGAAGTGATCACTACCAGTCTTGCTGGGGCCATCTAAAATGCTTGTTGCCAGTGACAATCTAGGATGGAAATGTATGTGATAGATAATCAAGCAAATGAATACACTGCTGTGCTATTTAGAGCAGTGAGGAAATCCATGTGATAGTAGACCTAAAAGCTTCTTTTATTAGTTAATGTCAGTGCAGAGTCTCAAAGGGTTAGCTTCCTCTTTGGCAAAAAAGAAAAATATCAATTTGATTTTAAATTTAGGCATAGGGGAAAGAAACTTCTGAAAATTATGCACCTTTTGTTCTAACATCTCTCTCCTTAAACAAAGAGCCGCACGCTGCTTCAATTCATCAGAAAATCAAAGTGCAAACACCTGGGAAAAAATAGAATATCAAAGAAAAAACAGTTGAAGCTTCTGAAGACAAGTTCCATTAAAAAAAAAAAGCCTACTTTCTTTTTATGAGAAAAGAGTAGGTTTGACAGACAGGGAAAACAATAGTTTTGATCCACCCTGGTTCAAGTGAGATGTTCAGATTGTTTATTTGGCATACTGATTTAAATGTGGAAAAACCCAGTTCAAGACAGTTCTGACTGGAGGATTGTACTTTTAAAGGCTCTAATAATTATATCATGGAAATTGAAGGAGAGAGGAAAGTCTTACACCTTTCTACATTCCGTGGTCCATGGTGAGAGATATTAAATTAGATGTTCGTTGAATGAATTGAGCTAAATCCACTCAGCATTTATCTTTCTAGTCAAGCATCTTTCAAGGTATATATCAAGTGGTGTTTCTTTCCATTTCTTCATGCATTTTAACACTTCTGGATTTATAAATGTTAATATTAAGTTATTTTTATGACTGGTTATCATTTCATTGTACAGAGTATTATTTACTTTTTATAACCAGAAAAATAAATGTGCACTTTCTAAAGTGTGAATTCTATTTTGCTGGTATTAATATTGCCAAACCTATTTTCCTTTTTGTATTTTTGCTCATCCTTCCATTTCTCAACTTTCTGTGTTTTCTTAAAAAACTTTTTTTTGGTTATTTAAAAATATGCTATATGTACATGACAGGAAATCTGAAAGGTACAAAGAATACACATTAAAAAAATAAGTTTTCCTCTCACACAATTTTTCTCTCTGGAGCAACCACTGTTACCAGTTATTTTTCTAGAAATGATTTTTGTGTATACAAGCATATTATTTATATTCATCTCTCTTTTAAACAAATGACAAAACATTATGTATATTGTCTGCATCATGTATATGGTTTTACAACATATATGAGATTTTGTTCCCTATTAGTACATATAGAACTCATTATTTTTTTAACAGTGGAATAGTATTACATGGATATACTGAAATTTTTGTAGCCATTCTTCCTTTGTCATTTTTTAAAAATTCTAGGCACATTTATGCAATTAACTTTATTTCACACCTATGCAAGTTCATTTACAGGTTGAATTCCTAGAAGTAGAATCACTATAGTGGCATTTGAACTAGAATCAATATAGTTTGAGCATTTAAAAAGTTAGAGGTATTTTAACATTGCTCTCCAATATAAAGGAGCAATATATGAGGAAGCCTTTTTAACCACACTTGCCAACACAGTGCATTGTCACATTTTTTGAATGTGGACAATCTGATAGGTGAAAAATGTATCTTGTACTTTCAATTTGCAGTCTTTCATTATGAGTAAGGTAAAGCATCATACAAATGTCTGATAGATTTATTGGGAACATCTCCACTCTATGGCTTCCTTTTCTATTCTCTTTTAATGAACAGAAGTTCTGAATTTTAATATAGTTCAATTTACCCATCTCTATCTTTATAGCTGTATATTTTTATTTCTTAAACAAAATAAAATACAAATTTGATTGTTAACTTATTTGGGTTTAGGTTATGTAGAGACTTTTTTAAGATAGACAGATGCACAATTTTCCACATATGACTTATTAAACCATTTATCTTTTCCCACTTATTCAAAATGCCATCTTTATCATATACTAAATTTCTCTATGTTTCTTGTCTATTTATGATTTTTTTAGTCCTTTACTTTGATGTATCTTTTCACTTTTTCATTATAGCTTCATAATATTTTAATGTCTGATAGGCTAAGACCTATCTCATTTACATTATTTTTCTGAATTTTCTTGGCTATTCTTACTTATTAATTTTTCCATATAAACTTTAGAATAAACTTTTCTTGCTTAAATTTTTTTTCAGTGGTAGTTTTGTTTTAAATCTTTAGTGAAAAAGTGAAAATTGACAATTTTTGATGTCACATCTTTCTTTCCAATGACATATTATAGAGTTCCCTTCTTGTATGCCCTTTACTAGTCTTTTAGTTACTTTTATATAAATCTCACTCATTTATTCTTAAGTGTTTATAATTTTTGTTGCTACTATAAATGATGTACTTTATTATATCTTTTAATTGGTTACTGTGTTCATATACATGCATATATATTCATTATGCTATTGATTTCTATATATTAATTTTATACCTAGCTACCTTTCTCAATTCTTTTATTGCTTGAAATAATTTTTGGATGAGTTTCTTTGGCCTAAAACTATATGATTTAAAACTATTTGATTGTGGTATGTTTAGAGGTTACTAAATTTTTTTCATCCTGCTCATATTGGGCAGCTCAATCAGACACTTTGCTCTGATATAGTACATGTGACTAGTTTACTCTTTTCCTTTGTACATATACTCATTTTGCTTTTCCTTTAAGTTATAGTATGGGGGTCTGGGTATTTTGTATTGTAATGACTTTCTGCTCCTGAGGCAATACCTGAGGAATGAGTTGGGGGAGAGGTCAGTAGAGGCTGTAGTCAAGTGTGCCATTTTTCTTAGAACACCCAAATTCTGCTGTCTTTTGAGAATCTTGTTTAATGTCCTAAATCAAGATGCATCTAGTTGGGTAATTTCTCTAATTCAAGATGCAGCTACAGAACCTTAATTTCCATTAGAGAAGATCAACACTGCTGCTTACTTTCTCCATGTTGGATTCTCCCAACAGCGAGTTCAAGTACTCTGAAAAAGATAAGACTACCAGCTCAGTGTCCTCTTTTCCAAGATTTAGTGGTATCAGTGAGAAAGAAGTCTCAGGATTTTGCCAATTACCAACACAGTTTCAGGAGGGGAATGGGAGTGGGGTAGCACCTGAGCCTTTCTAAACCTCTCTGCTACTGTTTCTTTCCTTCATCACAGTTTTTGAGTATATTGCATTGAGGTGTACTTCATGCCTTCTTTTATCACTGTTAGCACACATTTGTTGTTGTTTCTGATTTTCCTTATGTTATTTTGTGAGTTATTGAAGGAGAGAATTCCTATAAGCAGATAAGATTAATCTGCTCTCATAACCTGGAAACCAGTTCTTTAGTAGCATATAGTCTGCTTGGTGGAAAACTTGGCCTATAAGCATTATTTTAATCTTTATCTTTCTATTGGTTCAGTATTTAGTCTTTCCTTATAACTGAAGGAATCATTTCATATCTATGTGTGCTGGGCAACATGCATCCCTGCCAAATCCTGTTTCTAAGAATTCCATCTATTTACCTTCAGGTCACCTGTAATTGACACAAAAGAGGAAAGGGTGGCTAATATGAGGAACGGTTGAATTCCTATTAATAATGATATTGGGACTTCCCTGGTGGCACAGTGGTTAGGAATCTGCCTGCCAATGCAGGGGACATGGGTTTGAGCCCTGGTCCGGGAAGATCCCACATGCCATGGAGCAACTAAGCCCGTGTGCCAAAACTACTGAAGCCTGTGCACCTAGAAGCCCATGCTGTACAAGAAGAGAAGCCACCACAATGAGAAGCCTGTGCACCACAACGAAGAGTAACCCCCCCTTGCCACAACTAGAGAAAGCCTGCACGCAGCAACGAAGACCCAAAACAGCCAAAAATAAATTTAAAAAAAATAAAAAATAAATAAATAAAACACAATATGAATGTTCTTAATAAAAAAAGAATGATATCAATAGCTCTGGATATTAAGCTCAGTTTAACAATATTATATTTAATAGAGATAAATATCAATTTATAAATTTACATTAAAAGTCAATTATTCTAAAATAGAGTGTAATATATCTGATAGCCAGTGATTCACATGAAGTATTTAACTGTCTATAATCTTGATATGAACCAACAAAAAGAGTCTTAAAAACAACGTTAACACAATTTTATATTATATTAAATAATCAGAATATGGAGTTCCATAAAGAACTCTATTCGCTATGGTCTGCACTTACAAGCATATCAGTGGATCTCTCTATGTTACTCTGTGTATTGTTATTTGGGTAGGATATTGCCAAACTTGAAAAAATTAATAGTATGGAAGCAGTAAAATAAAGGGTCTGAAAATCACACTGTATCCAGAATGGTTAATAAACTGGGATTCCTTAGTCTAAAGGAGAGAGGCCTAAGAGGAGAATTGACAGTAGCCTACAATGTATGAAGGGCTCTTCTATGAAGAGTTGTCATCATAGCTGGAAAGGGCAGAAATAAAACTGATGGACAATTTCAAAAAACTCCAACTTTCAGCTCAATTATAGGGAAAAAAAGCCAATGATTGGGGCAGTCTCCCAAGTGAATAGCTATCACCAGTGCTGAAAAGCTGTCTCTTCCCAGAGCATTAAAGTAGAAGTTGAAGTCTTAGTCAAGACTTCCTCACAAAAGCCTATATATATATTTATCAGATGGTATTTGTTATTATCTATGTATATGTACATTTCACACACTATGCTGGGACCACTATCTCCCTTAAGTGAACACTGGGTCTCTATCTCCAACTTTTAGTCACAAAGTCAGGAGGTAGTCAATTAATATTTTGCTAAACACATGAGTGAATGTGTGTATTTTGAGAGATTAGAATATTTGATAAATAGGAATGCTTGGACATCAAAATTATCATGATTTTTAAAAACTGGTACCAGAGTTTATTCAAATGAATTGATCTGTGAAGGCTAAATTTTCCCGTATGATTCAACTACTCATGAATATTCAATGAATATTTTAGGTTCCTGGGAAGCAACTGTTGAACTCTTTCTTCCTAAGAATAATGTGCTAGACTGAACAAATTATGTATGTCTTCATTCAGGACTGTAAGGCACTGACTCGTCTAGAAAAATTTGCCTTGTTTGTTTCCTTTATTATTTTTATTCTTCCCTCTTTGTAACTGCTCTCTTTTTAAAATTTATTTATTATTATTATTCTTTAACATCTTTATTGGAGTATAATTGCTTTACAATGGTGTGTCAGTTTCTGCTGTATAACAAAGTGAATCAGCTATACATATACATACATCCCCATATCTCCTCCCTCTTGCGTCTCCCTCCCACCCTCCATATCCCACTCCTCTAGGTGGTCACAAAGCACCGAACTGATCTCCCTGTGCAATGTGGCTGCTTCCCACTAGCTATCTATTTTACATTTGGTAGTATATATGTCAGTGCTACTCTCTCACTTCGTCCCAGCTTACTCTTCCCCCTCCCTAATGTCCTCAAGTCCATTCTCTATGCCTGCATCTTTATTCCTGTCCTGCCCCTAGGTTCATTAGAACCTTTTTTTTTTTTTTTTTTAGATTCCATGTATATGTGTTAGCATATGGTATTTGTTTTTCTCTTTCTGACTTACTTCACTCTGTATGACAGTCTCCAGGTCCATCCACCTCACTACAAATAACTCAATTTTCTTTCTTTTTATGGCTAATATTCCACTGTATATATGTGCCACATCTTTATCCATTCATCTGTTGATGGACACTTAGGTTGCTTCCATGTCCTGGCTATTGCAAATAGAGCTGCAATGAACATTGTGGTACATGACTCTTTTTGAATTATGGTTTTCTCAGGGTATATGCCCAGTAGTGGGATGGCTGAGTCGTATCGTAGTTCTATTTGTAGTTTTTTGAGGAACCTCCATACTGTTCTCCATAGTGGCTGTATCAATTTACATTCCCACCAACAGTGAAAGAGGGTTCCCTTTTCTCCACACTCTCTCCAGCATTTATTGTTTAAAGATTTTTTGATGATGGCCATTCTGACTGGTATGAGGTGATACCTCATTGTAGTTTTGATTTGCATTTCTCTAATAATTAGTGATGTTGAGCATCCTTTCATGTGTTTGTTGGCAATCTGTATATCTTCTTTGGAGAAATGTCTATTTAGGTCTTCTGCCCATTTTTTGGATTGGGTTGTTTGTTTTTTTGATATTGAGCTGCATGAGCTTCTTGTAAATTCTGGAGATTAATCCTTTGTCAGTCGCTTCATTTGCAAATATTTTCTCCCATTCTGAGCATTGTCTTTTCGTCTGCTTTCTGTTTAGCCTTGACTGATAATTCTCAACCTTTCCTAACCTTTCTTTATTGTGAAAATTTCCTACTTACAGTGGATTTTTGGTGGGATCTCATAATTGGCTAGCCCATAGCATATTCCATGTTTAAAAATTCCTAAGTTGGCTTTCTTTATGGGTATTAAAAGCAGAGTTTTTTTTTTAATCTTTCCTATTAACTTTTCTGTAAGGGATGACGTGTCTATCTCGCTGCAATTGAATTATGCTCAGAGACAAAGTCCATGTAGTAGTACAAGACTTCTGACTGACAGGTAATGGCATTCAGAGTCATGGTCCATGAATAAAAAATATTGCAATCTTTAGTTTTATTGGATCTGAATGTTCCAGAGAAGAAGAAGAATTTAATGTACACTGGTTGATGAGCTGGGGAACCAAAATGGATTTAGTTAGGGGACTGTGATGAATTTAGTATGAAGTCAGTGCCAGCTAGCAGAAAAGGACTGCATTATTTCAGTCTAGGTGAATGCCTGTTTTCTAGGAAGGTACTTGAGAGAAAAGCCAAAAATCTTTATTTATTGTCACTCCTTTGATTTAGCACTTAGAATGCCTGGTTTAATAAATGTTTTTGAAATAAAATATTTCTTGAGGGCCTCCCTGGTGGCGCAAGTGGTTGAGAGTCCGCCTGCCGATGCAGGGGATACGGGTTCGTGCCCCGGTCTGGGAGGATCCCATATGCCGCGGAGCGGCTGGGCCCGTGAGCCATGGCCGCTGAGCCTGCGCGTCCGGAGCCTGCGCGTCCGGAGCCTGTGCTCCGCAACGGGGGAGGCCACAACAGTGAGAGGCCCGCATACCGCAAAAAAAAAAAAAAAAAAAAAAAAAAAAATTTCTTGAGTGAATGGAGGATTATATTCTGTACATATTTGCTTCTTAAATATATAAACAAAGAAGGAGAACACTTTAAACTTATTGGGCACTGAGATGTACCAGGTATCTCATTAAATGCTCACAATAACCAAGGCTACTTAATATGCCCATTTAACAGTTAGGTAAAACAAGGGTTTAGACACTTAGATGCTGTCCATATCCTAAAATCTTTTCATGGAATTGCTTTGTTGCTGATCTTAAATTGGAAAGATTTATAGTCATAGTATTTACCACCGCAACACATTTACTTTGAAAACTTTTAAAAATAGTATACATACAAATGCATCTATATACAAAACAGAAACAGTCTCACAGACATAGAAAACTAATTTATGGTTTCCAAAGGGGAGGTGGAAGGGGGATAAATTAGGAGTATGGGATAAACAGATATCATAAAATAGACAAGCAACAAAGATTTACTGTATAGCTCCGGGAATTATATTCAATATTGTGTAATAACCTATAATGAAATATAATCAGAAAAAAATAACTGAATCACTTTGCTGTATACCTGAATCTAACAAAATATTATAAATCAAGTATACTTTAATAAAAAAATTGAAAAAAATGCTATACAAGTAAGTGTTTACCTGAGCAAATATTCACAGCTAGGTAAACAGTGTTTTCTATGTGAAGTATAAAACTTTTGAATGTCAATAAACCGAACTACATTTCGTACAAGGCATTTTTTTATATCTGAAGTTTTCATGGTAAAAAATAATTTTGACTTTCAAAAAGCCATTGATCATAAATTATGTTAAAATTCATGAACTAGCTTTAAACAGCAAAGAAGTAAGAAAAGAAACAATGGCCAAGTGTTAACCTCAAAGGGCAAATGAGAGGTGGGGCATCATTCCTTAATTTCCAAAAAGATTTAGTAAATATTATTAATTGTTTTTACTCTCCCATTATGTTATAATGTACAGAACAGTGGGGACTATAGTAGAACTATTTGTAGTTTGTTTCTTCATGAGTAAAGCACTTGCTACAAGGCTCAGAAGAGAGTTTTTTTTTTTACGGATATCATTACAAAGACTGACTAAATATCAGCTTAGAGAAAGAGCTTCCCAACCCACAAGTACATATCATTTATCCAGAAATGATCAGAAGCTAACCATGTACATATTAAAGAAATTCTACAGAAAGTGCCTGGGAACAAGGTGAACTCATCAAATATGTTGTTCTTTGTCCAGTTATTAAAAAAAAAAGTATTTGTTCTTTGGGAGATCAGAGAGTGGTGATTTAGTCACAATTTATTTCCAAGAAGACTATTTCCCTGGCTTAACATGTAGTTAGGCATTTTCTTTTAGACTCTGAATATTATATTTCAGTAAAATGTTGCACTACACATGCACTCAAGCATATCCCTGTTTCCTCCAAGAGAACAATTTGGGTAATTCAAAAGGACTGAAAAAAATTTATCACTAAAAGGAAAATGTAATATTTTGAGATCTCATGCCAAACAGCTGAATTGCCATTTGTGCTTATTAAGAATCAAACCATTGGGACTTCCCTGGTGGTGCAGTGGTTAAGAATCCGCCTGCTGATGCAGGGGACACGGGTTCAATCCCTGGTCCAGGAGGATCCCACATGCTGCAGAGCAACCGGGCCCGTACGCCACAACAACTGAGCCTGTGAGCCACAACCACTGAAGCCCGTGCACCTAGAGCCTGTGCTCCGCAATGAGAGAAGCCGCTGCAATGAGATGCCCATGCACTGCAAAGAAGAGTAGTCCCCACTCGTGGCAACTAGAGAAAGCCCTGCCCACAGCAGTGAAGACCCAATGCAGCCAAAAATAAATAAATAAATAAATAAATAATAAAACTCCCTCTGCTTAAAAAAAAAAAAAAAAAGAAAAAGTGTCAAACCATTATTCAGAAAGGCCCTTCACCACAAAGAAGTCTACCTACCACGTAGAACTCAGAGCCTGGGACAGGGGCCTGAATAAAGAGTAAATAGTGCCTTGCATTCAGAGACACATTTATATGTGCATTGAAAATGAATATACATTATAATTAACCCCATGGCAAGAAAGGGGAAATATATGGCATCCCTTGATGCAGTAAATGGTTGGATGCCAGCAATCAAAATCACTGCATAGCCGTTGTGTTCAGTTTTTACCCAGTGGTCTGGTGATCCATTTGAGTATGAACAGCTGAATTCTGGACAACTGAAAACTTTGCTAACCTAAACATTCCCAAGTTATTATGGTCAGGTGGTAGTTGTACAACTTGTTATAGAACGCCGTCAGCAAAATTATCCATGGACAGATGGGATAAAAAGAAGAATTTCAGTGCAGGCAATCTCTGTACTATGTTGTAAGGATGGTACACTCAATTTTCAATTAAAATCTTAGCTCATTCAAATGTTGATCGAGCACTTGTTATATACTCAATAGCTGTAGTTCTAGGTCTATATACCCAAAATCAAGTTGTGAAATAGTTAATTTACCAAATGACCATCTCTGAAAACTGCCACTTGAGTTTCTCATGTCAACTCTGAGAAAGTTTACTCTGGTCATGTTAGTATCAGAGAGAAAAAAGACCAGAACAGATGGAGGAAGGACAGATGAGAGAAAAGAATTGAGTATGCAGAGATCGAGCCAAGTCGTAAACTTCATTCCAGTTAGGTATTTGAGAAATTGTCTGTAATATCAGAGGCATGCTAAGTTGATATTTAACCAGGATGGACAATAAATCTGTTATGTAGGCTATTAAGAAAAAATAAAATAAAAATCCTCAATAATCTGGAAATTGGTTTTTGATTACTTGGCCTGTTAAGCAAAGTGCTAGATGCTTCAAATACTGTTTATCCCAATCTTTTGAATGGATAGTTTCTGTAAGGGGTCCATGCAAGTGTTTTCCTCATAAGGAACTCCTCTTGGAAGTAAAATCATTCAGCTTCCATCTTGGCCCTTGCTTTTCCCCCCTGCCATACTGATGAGTATGAGCTGATGAGTGATGATTATGATCTGTCTTGGACCCTACTCCATCTCTCCACCCCAATTCCTCCCACTTGCAACACAGAGTTTGGTTGCAGACTAAACCTAGGACTTGTACTTCCCTTTTAAGTGTTCATTAAATGCTTCAAATTTAGCACAGGCCAGGGTAGAGATCATAAACTCAGTGTCTTAAGTGTTAGACTTTGCAGCTTGTTTATCTCCTTAATTTGGGCTGTTGATATCTATCTTTTCTATGTGCTAAGGTTACTTGGATGGTCCAGTAACAAGAAAATGAACAGAAGAGGAAGAAATGAAGTATTTTAGAAGCGCTTAGAAGTGAAAGGCTGCTTCTGATTGGATTGATTAGTAATAGCTCTGTGGAGGAGATAGAATTGAACTGGCTTGGCTCTTGGGGATGGATATGATGCCAAAAGGTAGTGATCACAGTGGTAAGGAAACGCATTCCAAAGGTGGGAACAGGACAAACAAAGGCTTAGAGGCAGGAAAGTATGGCATGTGTTTAAGAAATTGTGCATAGTCCAGCTTACCTGGATAAGAAGATGGATGAATGAGAGAAGACAGAAGAAAAGGCTGAAATCAAATTTTGTTGCTGGAGAGGGAGATCGTAGAGGGTGTGAAATAGTGTAACAAGAAATTTAGATTTTTACCTAGTGCCGGGGAAGAAACACTAGAGACTTTTGAGCAGGGGAGAACAATGAACAGAGCTGCGATTTTTCAAAGATTGATCTAGAAGTATGTGGGAATGGAAGGGAGGGATTGGCAATGGAGTCTATTACAGTAGATCAGACGAGACATAATGAAGATATGAACACCATAGTAATGGCAGTGGAGATTTTAAAGAGAAGACTAGTTATGTTGGAGGTAGTTCCCAAAGGACATGATGCCTGATTTAATAAAGGTGGCAAAGAAGAAAGAAGAATCAAAAGAAAAGGACTTTGAACTTTTTAATTTGGATGACTGGGACAATCTTTAACGTAAATGGAGAGGACAGAAGGAAGAGCAGATTGTACTGGTGGAGGGCAGGCGGTGGAAGCTGACCCTGAGGAGACATCATGAGGTCAGTTTTCAACATGCTTGGAGATATTTCTACACATGGAGGCTACTGAAATCTATGCCCAAGCTAGGAAAACTAAGGAAAAATACAAACAGACATATATGCACATTTTCATAAAACATAGATTCATATATCACATCATAACTCAGACCTGTTAGAAATAAATTTATATAGAGCTAGAGAGAACAACACAGCTGAACATACTATATATGGGCACATACAGATGCCAACACCAATATATTAAAAATATATGTGTGTGTGTATATACATGCAGAAATCTGAGTCAATGCATGAAAATATGTATTGGCTTCATCTGAAATTGCTTAATATTAAAAACTTTTAATTAACTTTTGAGTCTTTAATACAAGAAATATTAATACTTACTAAAGGACTAGATAGTGTAAAATACTATGGGAAGCACTTTAAAGCACCAGAATGAGTATGTGTTTTGCTGCTTTTCTTTATTCAACTTTTAGTCAATTATGATAATAAAAAGAGAAAAAATAATTAAATATGTATTGAGAATTTACAATTATTATCCTGAAAATAACCTTATGAATTAGATACTCAAATTACATTTATTTTGCAGAGGAGGAAGGTGAGGCACAAAGAGGTTAAGACACTTACTTACTCTAGTTTTCATACCTACTTAGAGAGACGTCCAGGAACTTCATCACTACATATGTGGTTTCTCTAGTGGTTGGATTATACACATTATAAATGGCCATTAGTATAGTGACTTTTACAGTCAGTGTGTTTTACAGTTATTTTTACTTCTTGTACAAAGCTGAGAGCATTCTTCACTGCATTTGCAGTTTGCACTGTTACAGACTTTTATAACTGCAAAAATGTATATAACTATGAAGAAATTAAAACTGAAGATGTTTAAAAACATTTTCAAAAATAATGTAGAATTGATGAAATTTTTTGCTACACAGAATTTACCACTCTTTGAGTTTTTATTAAAAAATAAGGTGGTTAAATAAAGTCTACCTTTGGATTTAACAATGTTATGGCCTTAATATTTCAGTTCTAGAACTTGGCCTTCAACTAGCTATATTATCTGTAAGCAGCAAGAACATCTTAGAAGGCATCTCATTTCTTATATAGGTTTAGGCTTTGGCTTAGGCCACAGAAACCAACAGTCTACAAGTGTTTACTTATCTAGTTCCTGAGAAATTATGACTTAGAGTGTCCTTGGGAAAGTCACTAGAAAGACTTTTATTATAAAGCTATTCCCTGGGAAACCACATGCACACTTCAGATTCTCTTCCTCGCATATTTTTGGTTGCTTGGCAAGTCTAAATGGATTTGCCTAATCACAACTTCCTATACATGATTAGCCATTTTTTTCTCAACTGACTGCCTGCACACAGACACCCCAGCTGCTTGCAGTGACCAAATCTATAACTGTGAGGTTAGGGAAATTTTTATATATTGTTAAGAAGAGACATTATAAATCAGTAGTGCATATTACCCAAATATCCCTTGCTGAAATACATGGCTATAAATCATCAGCCAGATGATTCTAATTGAATATTGGGAAGGTTAGTACTGCTATAAAGATAAATCACATACATCAAAGATCATCTCAGAATTAGTGATTTGTACGATAGGTGGAATAAACATAAGGGTATAAATTGGAAAACTGTAAATTTAATTCTACCACAAATTATTTTTTCAAGGAATCCATTAACATTGCATTAACAAAAAGGAGTAACACTGTTTACCTTCTGTCCCATGTAAAAACAAATAAACAAACCCCAAAATAATTCCCAAACAAAAATGGTCTGGGGCATTAAGAATGTCTATAAAATAGATCTACTAAATATTTATAACTGTTCAAAATAGCTAAAGTAGCCATATTCATGATTTTTATATTAAAAACTATTGGTAAAAGTGAGAAAGTCAATTATTCATGTATTTCCCCAACTCCAGATATTTGATAAAAAATGGGAAACATTCAGAGTATTAACAGAGTTTTCAGACAGATGTTTTCCAGTTCTGCCTCCTTTTCAGAATCTTCACAGTCTTCTCAATGTGTCCAGTAGAGTCCCCATATGGGTTCCTCCACAGCCTTCCCCATCTCACAAATGGCACCCCAATCCATTAGATTGCTCTATTAGAAGGACCAATTAGAGTACGTCCAAGGGCCTCAACCTTGGACATACCCTACATCTAGATTACCAATAAGTGGCATCACTTATATCTTCACCATCCATTTTTCTCTACCTTCTCCAAGTGTCCCCTAACTGATTCTGTTCCCACTCTTGCCCCCTTCAATGCATTTTCTTTACAGCAGCTGAGTGATCTTCTAAAAACAACAAATTTGACCATATCACATGCTGAACATGTTTCAAGAACTTCCCATTGCACTTGAAATAAAATAACAAATATGTAAATACGGTCAATGAAGCTGTTCATGATCTGGCCCCTGCTCACCTTGACAATATCATTTTGTGTCATTCACTATCTTGTCATTAAACTTCAATCATAACTGACTTCTTTCAGTTCCTGGAAGGTACGAAGATCTTTCCTACACTGGGGCCTTCATACACACATGCTTTTTACTTCTGTCTGGATACTCTCCTCCACTCTTTGTCCAGCTAACTTCTAATTTTACTTGTATTTCAAAGTTTAGTGTAAGTGGCACTTCCTCATGGAAGTCTTTGACCCACTATTTAATTTGTGCCTCCTTAATCATTTATGCTCATTCATAGCATGTTTCCCAATTTATATTATAGGTGTTTCCTACATCAGACCATAATCTTCTTGAGCAAGAATTCTGTTTTCTTTGTGAATCCTCATTGTCTGGGTCTGTGTTAAGTCCAAAATAAATACTTAATAAATATTTGTTGAATCACTGAAGAACTAAATTAATGACCACATTCAGTTAACTCTGTATTATATACTCATAATTGAGGCTAGTTAGCCCAGTTGGCAAGTGTTGATATTTACTATTGAGAATGCCCACATGCTCAGTGAAGGGAAGATAAGGGTCTGAAAGCACATATTAAATTTTAAATTCTCTGGAGCATTTTGGATCTCCTGATTAAGATGAATCACATCTTCCTCTTTGTTCAATTGGAATCATGGCTCAAGTTCAACCACAGAGCTGATTTCATTCTGTCTAGCATTAAAGTGAGTTGGCTTTATGTCTCTCTCTCCCATTAGAACTTTCTGATTCTCCCATTAGAGGCACATCTGATTCATCTTCATTGTCTCCACTGCATAAGAGTTTCCATAGCATGAGTTAAACATTGACAGAAATTAAATAAAGAATAAAGGTGCCAAGGGAGGTTAAGACTGCAAGGTATCATCAGATTTAGTGTAGAATCCAATTTACTCTGATTCAGCACTTCCTGCGTTCAAGGCACAGGGAAAGGCATCAAGGATTTAAACAATGACTAAAACAGTTTCTTTCTCTGTAAATCAATAAGTTCTATATAGAGAAACAAATCCCCATCAGTGATCTTTGTATGGTGACAGTACAAAAAAGTATGACTGACTCAACATAATCCCAACAGGACCAATAGGCTCACAGCCCTCTACAGGAATTTGGCAGGAGCCTGCTTTCAGGGATGTAAAATTAGCTCTACCACTTTCCTGGTTCTCCTTTCCCCAGTAGAAAAAGCCCATCGCCCATCAGCTCGGTGCTTTGTGACCACCTAGAGGGGTGGTATAGGGAGGGTGGGAGGGAGGGAGACGCAAGAGGGAAGAGATATGGGAACATGTGTGTATGTGTAACTGACTCACTTTGTTATAAAGCAGAAACTAACACACCATGGTAAAGCAATTATACTCCAATAAAGATGTTAAAAAATAAATAAATAAACCAAAAAAAAAAAAAAAAAAGAAAAGCCGATCACTTATATGCTGCATACTTTCATTGGGTTATTGCCTGGGTATTCCTGGTTGATTAATGCTCACCAGTCCCCACATCTCACTCTCTTTGTCCCAGGGCAATTCCTGCCCCACTCCTGGCTCAAAGGAGAAAATAGTTCAGACAGAAGTAAACCAGCTAGGGCTCTAATACCAAAGATAGAGATACCCCAAAAATGTGTTCCTGATAAAATTAAGGAGTTTTGGCTATCGATTCCCTAGAACCTTTAAGTGCTCTGCTGAGCAGCTGGAGGTCATCGAGTGACTCAGCACTCATGACCTCCTAATGGATGGTAATGCTTTGCTGAGTGCTTACAACTAGTACGTGCCTTAAGGCTGTGCTGAATAATTGCTGTTAATTGAATTGTAGAAATATCTACGTTATTTATATACAGTATATCTTTTTAATAGAAGTAGTGGGATGATCATTTGGTTTAACTTTAAAGCACATGGCAAATATGGTTTTAGTACATATGTAGGATAGAAGGTCTTTTCTTTCATATCACCAGATACTGTGGTATGGAAATGCTTTACTTCTTTTCTTACCGCCTACCTCCCCCAGAATTAATTATGTGATTTTAATGCATTTGAATTTAACTCACGAGGGATCCTTGATTATTTTATTAGATTACCAAACAATTGTAGCAAAGGCTGAAAGTATGTGGAGCAAACTACAAATAACATGTATATACTATATAGTTAATACTTGTTGTCAATTTGTGCCAGCCATTATTCTGAGCACCTTATGTATATTGACTCATCTAATCCTCACAAGATTTCTAGGGGCAAGTGCTATTATTACCTGCATTTTGTAGATGAGAAAATTAAGGCTCAGAGAGGTTAAGCAATTTGCCCAAGGTCAAACAGCTAGTGAGCTGCAGAGTTAGGATTCCAATTTAGACACTTTGGCTCTGGAGTCTGCACTCAACCAGCAAGCTTTTCTGCTCATCACTTGCCAGCTATTAGTTAAATGTTTAATTCTCATAAGCCCAATGGGCTGCTACCCTTATGATCCCCATTTAATAAGGGGGTTGGTCTAACCAAAGTCACTCTGCTAGTAAGTGGCTGAACCAGGCTTTTAAACTCAGTCCTGCCTGACTCTTGGGACTGAGATCTTAAATACCACCCACCACTACCTCGCAGAGAAGGTGGTGTGCTTATTTGTAAATCACATACAGCATTTAGAGATTACACAGATTTTAAAGGAAAGAGAAATAATTTACTAAAAGAGTATAGTGACTCTGTAGTCAAAATCTTTTAAAATATTTAAAATACTCAAGCTAATTATTTGATTTTTCTAAAATATTTGAAATACTGTTAATATTAAATGTCATCATTCTGAAGAGAAGAGCTCAAAGGACTATTCTTAAAAATTAATATAATGATTCATCTTACTATTTATGTGATTCCCCAGGGTAACTGCAATTACCTCAAGAGATTTGTGAACATTTCAGAAAAATAAATTTTAACTTATTTTGACTATTGCAAGTATAAAATGCTATGTAGTACTTGAATACAACAGATAAGAGTATTATAAAATCAAAACAAATCACAAGTGTCATAAAAATATAATAATTGTTATTTCAGGATAGGCTATTTCAATTATTATTTTTCCCATTACTATTTTACTAAAGGAGGGAGGTTACCATTTACATTTGAAAAGTTAGAAAGTATTAACATGCCAGCTAAGTCATGATGATCTGGTAAGATTAAAAATTTATAGAAAAATGTAGATAGTTGTTGTTGCTATTGTTTATAAGAAAATTTCTTCAGAAATCTATCCTTTCCTTCTCCGAGTTCATATTTACAGTATTGATTTCTTTTACTCTACGTAAAAACCTACCATTATCATAGGATTTCAAAACTCATGGTAAGCGCTGAATATCAGACAATAAAAGAATGGACTACATAGATGGGTTATGGCATAATCTTTAGCCAAATAGGTTGTCACTGGTGTTCTACTGTGAGTTATTTATGTGTCTATTACCTTTAGGTCCTTTGAACAGCTTGATTTCCACAACAGTCTCCAAAATGGGTCGTCTTCTACGTACGTACAGCCGAACGATAGACCCTGCTTCTTTGAGCGCTTCCACTGCTTTACTGTGGGAAACCTCTGACACATCCACCTCGTTCACCCGTAAGATACAATCATTGACCCTGAAAGAAAGGAAAAGAGCCAAAGGTCAGGAGTGGCTAAGAGAATTTCTGAAAGAATCTTATGAGTATCTAACCTTAAGATGTGGGGAGGCAAAAGGTATAGGTAACTTAAAAATATTTATATTTGGAAGAAATACTTCAAATGAAGGAAATCAAGAAAACCTTGAACTCCTCAGCCTTCACAGTTTTCCCAACATTGACCACCCTACTGCTCAGGTCCCATACTGAACTCCAGTCCATTCTGACTGGGACTGCATCACATAGGGGGTGGTTAGAAGGACACATATTTTAAGGTCTCTGTCAGTCACATCAGCATTTTGATTGGTTTTAATTGGCTTGACTGAGGGTTACAATTTGAGTGGTTCTCAGAACTTACTCCCATAGACTATATAGACATAGCAAATGTAACTTTATAAATTAGTTTTTCTTGAATTTTTAATTTACTAGCTATAAAAGTAATATATAATCATTTTAGAAAATCTGAAAAATATAACACGCAGAAAGAAAAAAAATATATACTTGATTCAATCATCTGAAATAATGTTAGCTTTCTGGCAAATTATCTTCCAGTGTTTTTTTTTATCCCCTCAAATTCATTTCACGATATTATAGGGATTAAAGTCCAGATTTCACAAAATTCAAATAAAGTCTCAATCCTCGCCCTAGGTACTTTCTTTAAAAACTAAGAATTATGACACAGCCTACATTAGACTTTTCCTTTTTGCCATTTTTTTCATGGGAAGGAACAAGCTGACTTTTCCATTAAGCTTTCTAGATACTTTATAGTTCATAGTGGCCATGAACTGTAAATCTCTTTTATATTCACAATAATTAGTGAGAATATTAATAATGGTTAAGGGTGTAAGGCTTGAGATTAGAAGGAGTTCTTCCCCTCACTCCACAGATCCATTCTCATGTTCCCCATCCCAGTTCACTGTGTTGCTCAGAGTAAGAAATAAGGGGCTACCCATGCTTCACCCCTCCTCCCACCACCCATTCGGCTCCACCTGCAAAGTATATCTACAGTCCATTCAGGTTCCTCATCTCCAGTGCTACCCCCTTGGCTGAAGTCAACATCATCTCTCACCTGAACTACTTCCACAGCCTCCTACCTAGTCTCTCCAATCCTCTCTTGTCACCTTCCAACTCATTCTCCACAGTGGCCAGGATAAAGTGGACATGGTTGGTTGCTTAACCCCCTTCCATTCCATTCCCCACTTCCTTCTTCCAAACAGTGCCTGATTTTGTTCAGGTGATCTATTCTTCAGCAAATTTTTGCTAAATGAATGAAAGAGCAAGTCTAAGTTCAATTATTGGGCCCTCTATTTCCTAAGTTTGTAAACATTGATAATTTTTTTAACTTTTCTAAGCCTCTATAGTCTCATCTATAAACTAGATATAATAGTAATGCCTACGATAAAGACTTTGGGGAAGATTAAATATGGTAATGAGGAAGATTAAATGTGGTAATGTACATATAAGTCCTTAGCACAGACCCCAGTATGTAATAAGCACCTAATAAATGGTTGTTATTGGTAGCAGTGCACAATTTGTTGATTTGTAATATTCTTAACTATTGGATTCCTTCCATAGTCTTGTAGAATAAGATCTATTACCCATATTACACAGATAAGAGTTGTTCCAAGTGGTTAAGTTCTTTGTCGAAAGCTGTCAGCAATTTGATTAGAGGTTGGATATGATCCTAGGTCTTATTTCAAAATTTGTTCTTTCCTCTTAGGACACATACATCTAATGTGATGAACAGTTTCATGTATGTTGTGTGCATCAATTTAAAATTATAACACGGTAGTGGAAATATATAAAAAGTATGGGAAGAATTTTCCTATCTTTTTTGTTCATAACTTTTCTATACCTATTTGTGGAACTGAGTGATAGGAACTCTTGGCTCAATAAGAACCCTGATTAGCTTCAAATTCTTGAGCTAGAACAATCTCACTTACTAAGATTCAGTGGTGTCATTTCATCATAACAGATGCTATGGCTTTAATAGGTTTCTACAGACATTTCCTCTCTGACTGACTAAAAAAATCATGGAAAACTACCATTTAAAATAGTTTTGAGAATGTAGGCATCACGGGTGCCAGCCGCCCTGCAGCAGCTGGTCCTTTGAGAGTGGGTAATTTTGTCATCTCATGATAATGCAAAAACATAATGTTTACCATCACCCTATGCTCAGCATACTAATCATATATTAAAACACTGCTTTCCATAGAAGGGAGTGGCTGACATTAAAGAGAAAATTCTGGATGCTCTATCTATTCAAACTCTACTAAATTTTTTCCTTTTGTATACACTGGAATCCTTAATTATCAAATGCTGGGGTGAGGAAATCACAGCCTAAATCAGATGTTTTTTTCTGAACATGTGGACAAAGTAGGCAGCTTTAGTGCACTAAAAAAACCTCACCGGACTAGCAGTCAGGAGGTTTGGATTTGAGTCCCAGCTGTGTATCAGCTGTGCGACCATGGTCGAGTCACTTCATCTTTTTGAACTTCAGTTTCCCATGAAAAGAGAGTAAACATGCCTAGAGTTAATGAGAGGAGTAACCAGACATAAATATATGGATGTATGCGTAAACTGTAACGTACCATATATGAGAGAGTTGCAGCTATTGATAGGTGAATCAAAGATGCTGTGCTCAGAATTTGTTGAAAGGTAAATAGGATGGAAATTGAAATTTTTAAAGGGTCTGCTATGTGCCATATATCATTTTAGTGACTTCACTTATTTGCTCGTGTTTAAATCAAACCATTTATAAAACAGAGATTTTTATTTTACAGACAATGAAATTTTACTGACAAGGTCACAGTGTTGGCGAGGGCAGCAACACGATTCCAATCTAGTTTTGTCCTTTCCTGGAGCCTATGCGAATACAAAGTTACTCAGAGTTGATTGTTTAAAAAAAAAAAGGGGGGGAATGTGAGGGGAGAAGTTTATATTCAAATTCTTAAAACAGAAAAGAAAGAATATCAAGCCAAACTAGGGGACTCAACTTTCCTTCCTCCCAATCACTTGAAATAGCATTTCGCTAGAGGGTCATGGCTATTTAGAATTAATTTGCTTTCTCTACCAGTAGATAATCTCCATGAGTAAAGGCAGCACTGGAATTCATTCTGAAACATATAAATATACCACTAGCTTCAAACTCAAATAACACTGTTTCAGTGAAAAGTGAAGTCTTTATCATATTTCTGAGACATTGTATTAGAAAGCCATTTACATATAAACTTTCTCCCTACTGTACCCACGTAATTAAGTTGATGGTTTCACTCTTTCAGGGCTTGCTGTTTCGGATATAAGTCTACAATATCCTTTCTTGTGGACCAGTATTGTCCATGAAATTAAAAGGTTAATTTTAATCTTTTCCTAGTCTCAGTTCCTTTGGACATTCTGGTAAATTTCCTTGCAAAAAATATCTTTGAAACAAAAAGTACATTTTGTCACTAACATGTCCACAGAATCACATCTAAAATTTGCACTAAGCAGGGAATTCCCTGGTGGTCCAGTGGTTAGGACTCAGCTTGTTCAACACCTGGTCAGGGAATTAAGATTCTGCAAGCCGTGTGATGCGGCCAAAAGAAAAAAATTTGCACTAAATAAATATTCTGGAATATGATATAGTATCACTGAAAAGTCAACTAATACTTAAAAATTATTTGTTCTACTTTGAAGATATCTAAAATAACATGTAATATCTACTCTCATTCATAGGTATTAAAGTATGTTCTATTGTAAAACAAGATTTGTGATTTTATACATTTGTAAGGATGTTAATTCATTAAAAATAATCACTAAATGCTTGTATTAAAATTTTTTTTAAAAAATCTGTTTCTTATGTATTAAAAAATAGTGGGAGGAAAGATAAAGTTTCAGCTCTGGTTCTTTGTGGATATGGAGATTATGGATTTTTTTCCTTTTGAAAAATATTTATTGAGTATAAATAAATGTCCTATACATTAAATATCAAGAAATATTCATTATTGATTACAAGTCTGCTGTAATACTGAAGGAACCACAGAATTAAAATAGCCACCCATGATACAGTAGTGATAATTCCATTCCAATACTGCACACAGTAATGATTTACTCACAAGACACAACAAAACTCACCAAAAAAGGCCATCACTTTAACCAACCTATAATACCACAAGAGAAAATGGTTTTGAATCATAATATGGACAGTCCCACTGATCTCATCTTTGTCATCAATTTATCAGGTCAATTTGAGATTGTGGAGATATGCTGTCATAGAACTTAAAGATTCCCATTTCCTTGGTTTTATTTCAAAATTACTATTAAGGAATGAAGTTATACATACCCAATGATAATTTTAAGTAAGTTAGTCTTGATAAAAGAAAAGGAATAAAAATTTAGTATGAAGAAAGCTTCCTTCAAGCAATGAATCTCTGTTTTTTTTTTTTTTTTTTTTTTTTTTTTTGTGGTACACGGGCCTCTCACTGTTGTGGCCTCTCCTGTTGCAGAGCACAGGCTCCAGACGTGCAGGCTCAGTGGCCATGGCTCACGGGCCCAGCCGCTCCGCAGCATGCGGGATCCTCCCGGACCAGGGCACGAACCCGTGTCCACCGCATTGTCAGGCGGACTCTCAACCACTGGGCCACCAGGGAAGCCCAAGCAATGAATCTCTTAACGGAAAAAAAAATGAAAGCAATGTAATTAACTTTTCCTCCAAAGAAAGGAAAGAAACCTAAATCTGTTATGGCAAACTTGGAAAGATAAATATTTCCTAGTCCCAGCATATGTGTTTATTTTACATGATGTACTTGAATGATGCAAGTCTATGAAGCAGAGATCTGTGGCAATCTGAATTCACTCACCAGGACTCCATCCTTATTCTTTGTGTTAGTGGGAACACCTTCTGGAATTGCAGGTGCACCTACTGCTTCATCCAAATAAGAACTGTCTTTATCAGACAGAAGCTCATCGCCCAGTGCATCCAACTCTGCTTCTAGGTCATCTTCATCTAATTCTGGGGTGCCATAACTATGACTCAGTGCTTCTTGGATTTCATTTGCATCTTCCATCATATCCTCTAGCTGGTCTTGTAGATCCTCAGTCTGGTCGATTTTCACTTGCTTGTATGCTTTCTTCATTTCCTTTATACCCAGTTTCATAGCATCAACTGTGGTCTTGGTGTCCTTCAATGAGTGGATGATGTAATTGGCTTGTCCCATGTTAAATGACTGTTGGGCAAGACTGTCCCGCTGCTGCTCATACCTTTGCAGGACCCTCTCTCATCTTCTTGAGCTGAGCCTTATACTTCACTAGTTCAGCATCCAGCCGAGAAATCTTCTTGTCAATGGATTCTGCCCTGCTGTCCTCTGTGCCAATGTAATCAGTCAGTCAAGCTGGGCGGTGGAGCCTTGGGTTTCGCTTTCCTGAAGAATCGATTCATCTTGGGCGGCCACGAAGAAAACCCAAACATTTGAGCAAAACCAGAAACGGAAGCAGAGTCACCTCCGCCTCCGACTTGACTTCTGGCCCTCCATGGGCAAGCACAATGTGCCTATTCGGATGTTTTAAAAAGCATATTTCTATTTTTGTTTCTTCCAAAAGTTCTGTAATGGACAGACATCATTGCAGAGAACCTAAGAACATGGGCCTGGGAGCCTTGGCCACACCTAGACACGACTGGGATCTTGTCCCAGCTCTAGAACTCAGGAGCTATGTGACTTTGGGCAAGTCACTTGACATCTCAAAGCTTCAGCTTTTGCATGTGAAAATAGGGATAATAAGATTGCTGTATGGATTAAATAATATATGTGAAATATTTAGCACAGTGCCTGAAAAATGGTAAGCTATTATAGTCATGAAAAAAACAAGAAAAATTTGCATGAGAAAGGATGTCAAAAGACTATAGTGGAGGGAAAAAAATTATAAAGGGACAGAAAGGAAGGGAGGGCTACCATCAGGTACTGAAAGTATTTTTGAAATTTTATATGGAGAAGAGAGAAAGAGATGCAATGAATGGGACTTGGGGGAAGAAAAATGTAAAAATAAGGCTTTTAAGTAAGTCTTGTTTTGTGGAGTGTAGCTTTATTCCCCTTTCATCTTCCCTCTCCTCTACCATCAAGAAAATAGTCAGTTCTAATATAAACTATAGCTTTATGGTAGCCTTAGAGAAAGCTTCTAAAGATCAGAACACTTGGCAGAATTCCCACCAGCTCGTGCCTACTCTGTCCTTGCCCCACTCCACACCTGTAAACACATCCAGCCACTCAGACCGCTCAAGCCTTGATTCAAAAGGAGGCTTTAGGTCACAGGTCTGAAGCTTAATTTTGAAACTTACTGCTTATTAAGATGGGGTGGGTTGGGGTCTTGATTGGCTTATTCTTTATTGTCTCCACTCAGTCCTACTCTCTTTGGTCAAATAGATGAATTAATTACAGACCAAAGGGCCACATCATGGAGAAAGCTGATCAGTGTTTCATGTGCTGGATGAAATGCAATACTACATTATCAAATGGAAAACACTGGCTGGGAATTATACTGTCTGTGCTTAAAGAGATCAATGATTTATAAAAATCAGAATCTGTTTAAAAAGAATAATTGCATAGATTTTATGTGAACTATAAGGATACCAGAAAGGCTCTCAAGGTTAAGGTAGCAAAAATGCCTTACTTTTCTTTTATTCCTAGAGTCACTAAAGGTAGGTTAAGAACAAATAATAGACACTCAAAAGTTTAAGAAAAGAGATGCTTTACGTTACCAGAGAAAAGGAAAAAACAACACAACACAACACAACTCATACACACACACACACACACACACACACAGATTGACCCAAATGGCTTCAAATCATTATGACCTTTTCTAAATCTACTTAATTGTGTCTGTCTGCTGTCTTCCTGTATCCTCTCATGAAGCACATGTGGGTTCACTGGGTATATTTAAAGTTCCACCAGCTAAGGTTCCTCCTTGTTGAAACTTCTCACCTTAAAAAACCATTTATTTCATTGACCTCACTAGGTGCTATTAGTCCATTAAAGTTGAGAATAAAATAATAAAAATCAACATAATTTAACAGTTTTCTAGGAAAGGTAAAGGACTGATTTTTGGAAGCATCGGATATGAGTTGATGTAGTAATATCTACTAGGACTTTTTCTCTACCAAACATTCACAGGGTTGCAGGAAGAGTGACAGTTCATACAGCTTATCATGGATCACTTGTCAAGTTTGACAGTCCCTGTTTTGGGGAATCTGGAATTGAAGCGATGAGATTCAGAGGTTCTATCTAAACAGAAGAAATAGAAGTTTGAAAGCTTCATATTGGGGCCTTTTTCTTCCACACTGACTGAAAAGTAGCAAAAACTTATTTGCGAGAAGATGGGAATAAAGCAAATTTTTGGAAAGAAGTAAGGGCTTCAGTCCCTGGTTGTCCAATCCAGCCTTGAATTTCAGAAGATATTCCAAGTGTCCTTCTAATTTATTCCCCTTTTTGATTAAGTAAGCTCAGGTGGATCTTTGTTACTCATCAACAAAAATTTCTAACTAATACAGGCAGACTTTGTGACCAGCACTTTGCATGCACTATATCCCTTACCTCATTCCTATTTTCCTTTTAATACTTAATTCAAGTTTATCTTGTCTTCTGGGAAGTCATCCTTGGCTCTACTGGCTGGTCCAGTGTCCCTCTACTAGGTGGCCAGTACAAAATATTAATGAAGTTACCAGACCTAGCAAATCAAAGTATAGGACATTTAGTTAAATTTGGATTTCAGATAAAAACAGTAATAATTATTATTCAGATAAACACTTTTTAGTGTAAGTATGTTCTGTACCATGTTTGGGACATACTTATACTCAAAAATTACTTGTGTTTATCTGCTATTCAAATTTAATTAGGTGTACATACTGTGTTTATAAAAGTACAGTATTTATAAAAGCACTAAACTGTGCTTATTATACTGAACTGTGGTCTCTGGTTTATTCAAATGGTATAATCCTTGGTACATAATGGGAGATATTTACACTATGTACTATGTATATATTCTTTAATCTGTTTAATCTAAATAGAAACCTTGAAAGGTAGATATTGCTTCTTTCATTTTACAACAAAAACTGAAGTTAAAGAAGTCTATAATGACAGTATGTGTTGTCTAGGTAATATCAAAGCTTATGCACTGCACCATTCATATCTCTCTAGTTTGTTAAAGATAATTTTGGGACATAATTAAGGACCAATCTCAATTGCTAACCATCAGTAGGATTAAGGATCATACTAGAAAGTGGTAAAGCTGAGCCAAATAACAAAACCTAAATTTTTTTCTTAATGAAAATATAGTTCTCAACTTTAGAATCAGATTTCTATACTTTAAAACTAGATTTAGAAAGGGTTCTCAAACTTTAGCGTGCATTAGAGTTACTTGAAGGATTTAAGTCATAGATTGCTGGGCTCCACTGCCAGAGAGTTTCTGATTCAGTAGGTCTGGAGCAGGAAAGAGGATTCACTTCTCTAACAAGTTTCTAGGTAATGCTGGTGTTGTTGGTCTGGGACATACTCTGAAAACCACTGCTCAAGGTTCTGAAGAGTCACTCTACTTGGCTAGTGTGTGGTTCATTCTAAAATGAACAGGACTACTCAGTCTTATGTAGACCCAGGTGACTGTGCTGGAAGTTCTGAGCTCTGACTCTGAACCCAATCCCTTCAATGTTACAGCTCTTCATTATTTGGAATGAAGTCTCTAAGGGAATATGGACCAGGAGACCACAGCTGCCATACTATATGAAATTGTGTATGAGAGCCATTTTCCAGCACTCATTTTATATGAGACTCTTTTCCCTACTGTTTTCCTACAGCAAAGGCTAACTGATAGCCACTCTATCCTACATTTTAAAAATAGGGCTCCTGCTCTCGTCTCTGACTCTGGGTGAGAGTAGCTTGAGTTTATGATCTGTAGAAGCCATCTCCTACAGTGAATATACTGTTTTTCTCTCCCCATTTGCCACTTCATTTCCCATATATAAAACCCTTCCAGGATTCTCTGCAGCTGTCATCTGGGAAAAATCACAGCTTTCCCACAATGGGGGAAGAAATTGCTATTTTAGAGTCAGTGATTGGTCTTTTGGCACTTTCCCAGAAAAGGAGAGAGTCCAGTAACAAATCTCAAGCCAGGTAAATTGGTGAATGCAACATGGAAAAGAGGCACTAAATAGGGACTTCAAAAGGAAAGGATCATAGGACTGGAGGTTACTTAGTCCACTCGGTCCAATACTCTGTCCACAGACAGGACTATGTATCAACTTTCAAGAAACGAGGTCCCAGTACCTCCCATCTGGATTAATAAAGTAGCTTTCTAGCTAGTTTTCCTGATGCCAGGTTACCTAGTCCCTCTTTACGTCATCCCACAGGAGACCAGCTCAGCTACAATTTCCTAAAGCAACCCTATCATTATTTCCTCTCCCTCAAAATTTGTCGAGTAATTTAACCTACATAAAATCAAAGCTGTGGTTAATTTACCCTTGTATTCCTAGTGTCTGCTATACAGTTGTCACTTAAGAATGAATGAGTGTCATTGAAAGGCCTCTAAATCTAGCCTCTTCTTATACCTCTCAAACTCCTGCTTCAGTCAATCCACATCCTCATTGTCCTGAAAATATAACAAGCTCATTCCTGTTTCTACATTTTATTTCATGGTGCTTTCTGCCTCCCAAATGCCTAGCTCAAACCAGCCTCATTCAAAGGCAAGCTCACACTCTCCAGCCTCATGAAATGTTTCCTAATCACACAAGTCCTCATTGCCTATAATGCCTGAAATGCAAATGCATGGTAGATTCTCATGAAAAAGCTACAGATTGATCTGGTACCCCTGCAGAACCTATAATTAAGTACTATACATTAAGAAATGCATTTTCAAATGTTGGATTTGATTTTCTATTTTCCTCTACTAAGATTTACTCCAATCCCAGAAATTGATATGGATCAGCATATATGAAATCGATCATTTTACATTTTCTGATTCTAATTTGGTTTGACTATGTGATGTCGATGAACATTTTAGTGAAAAGTTGAGAAGCACAAGGAGCATGGTATGGAGCAAAGAATAGTGAGTTATAAACCAGATTGGAATTCTAACCCTCACACTTTCCATTTAAGTAAGGCATTTTTTTTCTTGTCTCTGTTTAAATTGAGTTCAATGATTTTACAATTCTTTTCTAACTCTGGTGTTCTATAAATCTAAATTCAGGGCTAACTCAGCCTGCCACCTAGCTCCACTTGGAAGTCTGGAATGTACTTCAAATGCAGCAGAATGCCAAATTATGCTTATTCTCTCTCCATGGACAACTACGTACTTTACTTTTTATTCTCTACCAAAGTAAATCATTCCATCTCCAAAAATGGCGAGTTCTCCTTCTCTCTCAGCCACACATCCAATCTGTCACACAGTTTTTTAGATTTAAACTTTTCTTTATACTCATTTATCCTACTGTGGCTCTTATTGTCAATCACCCAGATTCTGGAAAAAAATTTATAACCAGTCTCCTTGTTTCTAGTTTTGTCCTTTAAAATCCATCTTCCAATTTATTGTGAGAATGGGGTTATTGGAAATACACCTGATTGCTTTATTCCCCTATTTAATAGTCTTTGACTGCTTTCCACTGCCTACAGCAGATTTTCAAACATTTAAAAAACATAAGCCATCACTCTGATACCAAAACCAGACAAAGATGTCACAAAGAAAGAAAACTATAGGCCAATATCACTGATGAACATAGATGCAAAAATCCTCAACAAAATACTAGCAAATCCAACAGTATATTAAAAGGATCATACAGTATGATAAAGTGGGTTTTATCCCAGGAACGCAAGAATGCTTCAATATACACAAATCAATCAATGTGATAAACCATATTAACAAATTGAAGGAGAAAAACCATATGATCATCTCAATAGATGCAGAGAAAGCTTTTGACAAAATTCAACACCCATTTATGATTAAAAAACCCTGCAGAAAGTAGACATAGAGGGAACTTTCCTCAACATAATAAAGGCCATATACAACAAACCCACAGCAGGCATCATCCTCAGTGGTGAAAAACTGAAACCATTTCCACTAAGATCAGGAACAAGACAAGATTGCCCACTCTCACCACTATTATTCAACATAGTTTTGGAAGTTTTAGCCACAGCAATCAGAGAATAAAAAGAAATAAAAGGAATCCAAATGGGAAAAGAAGAAGTAAAGCTGTCACTGTTTGCAGATGACATGATACTATACATAGAGAATCCTAAAGATGCTACCAGAAAACTACTAGAACTAATCAATGAATTTGGTAAAGTAGCAGGATACAAAGTTAATGCACAGAAATCTCCTGCACTCCTATACACTACTGATGAAAAATCTGAAAGTGAAATTAAGAAAGCACTCTCATTTACCATTGTAACCAAAGAATAAAATATCTAGGAATAAACCCACCTAAGGAGAAAAAAGACCTGTATGCAGAAATTTATAAGACACTGATGAAAGAAATTAAAGATGATACAAATAGATGGAGAGATATACCATGTTCTTGGATTGGAAGAATCAACATTGTGAAAATGACTCTACTCCCCAAAGCAATCTACAGATTCAGTGCAATCCCTATCAAACTACCACTGGCATTTTTTTTTTTTTTTTTTTTTTTTTTGCTGTACACGGGCCTCTCACTGCTGTGGCCTCTCCCATTGTGTAGCACAGGCTCCGGATGCGCAGGCTCAGCGGCCATGGCTCACAGGCCTAGCTGCTCCATGGCATTTGGCATCTTCCTGGACTGGGGCACGAACCCGTATCCCCTGCATCGGCAGGTGGACTCTCAACCACTGCACCACCAGGGAAGCCCACCACTGGCATTTTTCACAGAACTAGAAGAAAAAAATCACACAATTTGTATGGAAATGCAAAAGACCCCGAATAGCCAAAACAATCTTGAGAAAGAAAAACAGAGCTGGAGGAATCAGGTTCCCTGACTTCAGACTATACTACAAAGCTACAGTAATCAAGACAGTATGGTACTGGCACAAAAACAGAAAGATAGATCAATGGAATAGGATAGAAAGCCCAGAGATAAACCTATGCACATATGGTCACCTTATCTTTGATAAAGGAGGCAAGAATATACGGTGGAGAAAAGACAGCCTCTTCAATAAGTGGTGCTGGGAAAACTGGACAGCTACATGTAAAAGAATGAAATTAGAACACTCCCTAACACCATACACAAAAATAAACTCAAAATGGATTAAAGACATAAATGTAAGGCCAGACACTATCAAACTCTTAGAGGAAAACATAGGCAGAACACTCTATGACATAAATCACAGCAAGATCCTTTTTAACCCCTCTCCTAGAGAAATGGAAATAAAAACAAAAATAAACAAATGGAACCTAATGAAACTTAAAAGCTTTTGCACAGCAAAGGAAACCATAAACAAGATGAAAAGACAACCCTCAGAATGGGAGAAAATATTTGCCAATGAAGCAACTGAAAAAGGATTAATCTCCAAAACATACAAGCAACTCACGCAGCTCAATATCAAAAAAACACAAACAACCCAATCCAAAAATGGACAGAAGAGCTAAATAGACATTTCTGCAAAGAAGATATACAGATTGCCAAGAAACACATGAAAGAATGCTCAACATCATTAATCATTAGAGAAATGCAAATCAAAACTACAATGAGGTATTGCCTCACACCAGTCAGAATGGCCATCATCAAAAAATCTACAAACAGTAAATGCTGGAGAGGGTGTGGAGAAAAGGGAACCCTCTTGCACTGTTGGTGGGAACGTAAATTGACACAGCCACTATGGAGAACAGTATGGAGGTTCCTTAAAAAACTAAAATAGAACTACCATATGACCCAGGAATCCCACTACTGGGCATATACCCTGAGAAAACCATAAATCAAAGAGTCATGTACCAAAATGTTCATTGCAGTTCTACTTACAATAGCCAGGATATGGAAGCAACCTAAGTGTCCATCAACAGATGAATGGATAAAGAAGATGTGGCACATATATACAATGGAATATTACTCAGTCATAAAAAGGAATGAAACTGAGTTATTTGTAGTGCGGTGGATGCACCTGGAGACTGTCATACAGAGTGAAGTAAGTCAGAAAGAGGAAAACAAATACCATATGCTAACACATATATATGGAATCTAAAAAAAAAAAAAGGTTCTGAAGAACCTAGGGGCAGGACAGGAATAAAGATGCAGACGTAGAAAATGGACTTGAGGATACAGGGAGGGGGAACGGTAAGCTGGGACAAAGTGAGAGAGTGGCATGGACATATATACACTACCAAACGTAAAATAGACAGCTAGTGGGCAGCAGCCACATAGCACAGGGAGATAAGGTTGGTGCTTTGTGACCACCTAGAGGGGTGGGATAGGGAGGGTGGGAGGGAGGGAGATGCAAGAGGGAAGAGATATGGGGACATATGTATATGTATAACTGATTCACTTTGTTATGAAGCAGAAACTGACACACCATTGTAAAGCAAATATACTCTAATGAAGATGTTAAAAAATAAAAAAAATAAAAATAAAAAGTATAAGCAAAGAAACCCTTTCTTCAAATGAAATCTTACTCAGAAGCTACATAATGTACATTTATAATTGTCTGTATATAACAAAGGCAGACTTTCTGTGATTTCTGTGGTGGGGAGGGAAGGGAATCACAGCAGAACCTGTTGGAAGGCCCTTGTTTGTGACTCCACAGAGGGCTCTGAGGAATCCAGAGTCAGGGCATCATATATGACTGAGCAGGGGCTAGTGATTACTGAAAGAAATCCAGGGCATGCCCTTTCTCCAGGCCAAGTGCCCTGGCATTGACCAGTGTCTGCTGAAGTATCTTTTTCTAAATCACATAAAAATCACATAAAGGCTTCTTTTGGTCCAGTGGTAGCACTATTCACAGGCTTCTATGGAACACAGACTGAGTCCACTTGCCTTTTTTGATAAAGCTCAAAGACTTTCACGTAACACATAAGTCTTTCCACAACTGGTTGTTATTCACCTCCTCAGCTGTGACTCTTGCTATAACATTATAGTTTCTTCAAACCCCATGCAAGTTCTTGACTCAGGCCTCTCTCCCTGCCTGGAATAGTCACCTCCGGATGTCACATTTGTCTGAGTGCCTTACCCATTTTTAAGACTAATGTCCATTCTGAGGTAGCTTTACAGTTTAATGGGGGGGAGATAGTAAAACAAACTAGCAAAATTCAGTATAATAAGTCCTATGGCAAGTGAAATACAGGGTGTTGTAGCAGTATATAATGGGAGAATCATGTTGGGGCTAGGGAGGCTAAGGAAAACTTGGAGCAACGGAGGTAGCTGAGATCTGAAGGTCAAATAGAAGTTAGCCAGGTGAATAAAGAGAGGGAGAAGTGTTCCAGGAACAGTTTAACTGCTGGTGAGGCGAGGAGTGGAGATCAAGCCTTGAAGGCCTTTGCAAGGCATGTTAAGGAATTGGACTTGAACCTAAAGACAATGGAAAGCCATTGTAGTATTCAAAACTAGAATAATGTTTTAGAAAGAGTTCTCAAAGTACAGTGTAGAGATGTACCAGACATGGATAGATTTGGGGTGCAGGGGAGTCTGGAAAAAAGAAAGCAAGGATTATTGTTAGAGGCTATTACATAATCTTGATAAAAGACATGGTGGCCTGGATTAGACTAGTGGCAGTGGTAATCAGAATAAAGAGAAAGGGACAGATGAAAGGGCTAATTAGAATCTACTAGATATACTGATGGATTGGTTGTGGAAAGTGAGGAAGAGGAGGAAATATTTTGTTTAAATGTTTATTTCTATCTATAAATCATGAATCACTTGAGGGGAGAAATCCTATCTTACTCATTTTTGTATTTTTACTGCCTACTATGGTGCCAGGCAGAGTTGGCACTTAATATATGTTTGATAAATAAACCAATGAATTTTAGAAGTGGGGAAGTTGATAATGACACCTCTGCTGTCAGTATCCATACTTTTCCCTCATCCTTTCCAGTGATCTTGTCCCATGAGAATTCTGTGTTTTCTCACATCCTCTCATTTCTCCTGCAATAAATATAATCAATTCAAATTTAATCAACCTAAGAAACAGCCTGTCATTCACAGGTATATTTGTATTAAAAAAAAAAAAAACCAGAACACCAGTAAGAAGGCAAGGTGTAAACAAAATTGATCACCAATGATAAGATCTTAAATATTAGTTGAAAGATATAATTACACACACACATATTCAACCAATATGTATTGAGCATGTACTATATAGTGCCAGGTGTTGTGTAGGCACTGAGGCCACAGTGGTGAATGAGAAAGATACTGATGGCCCCAGATGCGAGAGGTGGGGAGGAAGAGATTTACAAGAAGATCCCAAATCACATCACAAGGACAGCAGCCTTTATTACTTACATACAAGACTAATTCTAGTTTAAGCACACCTTTTAACCTTAAGAGTTTAGGTATTAATTTCAAGTTTTTATTAGTCATATGATTATTTTAAATCTTGGAGCTCAATTTTCATAGAAAGAGAGAACTGAACCATAAGCAAGAATTCAAGTATACCATGTGGCAAGCTGCTCGTAATCTTTTCCCTTATTTTGAATTGCTCTTCACTTACCATGTATTGATATAAGAGGTGTGCCTCAATGCCCCCCACCTTGGGAAGTGTGCACTATCTTATGAGCCAACTGATATTCTCTGTGCTTTTACTTACGCAGAGCAAATACAGATTATTTGATGGTAAGTGATTTCAAAAGTTTATGAGATGTATAAAATATTTAAGAGAAAATTTTCAACACCTTTAAAATTCTTAAAATTATAAATGTTTAATCTCATGGTGCATAAATTCATTGGTTGTTACAGGGAAACAATTTTCAACATTTGTACAGTTCAATAACAAATAAGATACCAGTATAACTTGATTTATTTGTTTTCATCTTTATTACATCTCTCCCCACTAGAATGGAGCTCTGCGAATGAAGAAATCTTACCTCTAATTTTCTCTGTTTTATCACCAGTGGTTAGCATAGTTCTTCACGCAATAAGGTACCACCATCCACCCAATTTTCCATATTCCTTTACTTTGCTCACCCTCCATATCCATTCCATTAGCCACATCTATTACTTCTAACTCCATAATATATCCCAATCCATCAATTTAATTCCATTTCTGGTACCACCATGCAGTCCAAGTCACCAGCACTTCTACCTGGACACATTGCCTCACTGGTTCTTCTCCTGTTCTCTACAATACATTCTCTATATTCTCTACTCTAAGCCAGAGTACATAATTTTAAAATTTAAATCAGATGCCGTCACTTACCCCTTGCTTAAGCCCTCCAAGCTCTTCCTACATTATGTAAAATAAAACCCAAGCCCCTCCCCCCACCTCACAAAGCCCTGGTTCCCACTTCTTCCCATGCTGTCATCTTCTACCACTCTTCCCTTTGTCCCCTTCTACCACTCTTCCCTTTGTCCCCTTCATGCCAGCTGCATTAGCCCTACTTTTTTTTTTTTTTTTTTTGCTGTACGTGGGCCGCTCATTGTTGTGGCCTCTCCTGTTGCGGAGCACAGGCTCCGGACGCACAGGCTCAGCGGCCATGGCTCATGGGCCCAGCCGCTCCGCGGCATGTGGGATCTTCCCGGACTGGGGCACGAACCTGTGTCCCCTGTATCGGCAGACAGACTCTCAACCACTGCACCACCAGGGAAGCCCTGGCCCTACTTTTAATTCTAGTATGTGCCTAGCTCACTTCTGCTTTAGGGCACTTGTACTTACTGTTCCCTCAGCTTTGTAAGTCTTTTCCCTTACCTTTGTTTAGCCAGCTTATTTTAGTCATTGAGATCTTGCCTTAAATGCCACTTCATTAGAGAAACCTTCCTTGATCACTCAGTATAAGAGTAGCACCAGCCACTCATCTACATCTCTCTGCTTCATTTTCTCCATAGCTTTTATTACTGATGATATTTTGTATGTTTGTTTATCTTCTGCCCAGTAGACAAAAATGTAAGTTCCTTAGAGAAGGAAACTTGCCTGTCTTGTTGACCATTTTATGCTTAGTGCCTCAGACAGTGCTAAGTCCATAGCAGAAACTCAATAAATAGTTGAATATCAAATTAATGAATGAATGAAGGGATGAATGAATGAATTATAGTTCTACCTAATTTGAACTGGGTTTGTCAACTACAAAGTATATACAGTCTTGCTGCCCAAATTTGAATTCTGATAGCTCTAGCTTGAAGACCTTCTTAAATCCAAACCCATAATTATTGGAATTACTTAGCACTGGCAAAAACTGTGAACAATTCTCTATATAGCAGAAAATGCTAAATTGCCTGGAGATACTAATTTTCGAGGGTAGATGATTAGTGATGCTGTTTCCTGACCTTTTTCTGAGCTACCATAATCAGCTGTTATTGTTTATGTGATTTCATAATATCTACACCTCTTATTTTTTCCTAAGTTAAATCACATTTCATAAAATAAATTCAAATAAATTTTGTGTTGAAACCTCATGACATATTTTGAAATTACTGGTGATATTTTGTGATTTCATAAAACCAGAACTGGAGCTCCCTGATTTAGTTGTTGAACTGGTGTTTGCGGTGGTAGGCTCAGTCCCTTACAGTTGTTCTCAGCTGTGGAGATAAATTTCAGAGGCCTGGGGATGGTAGCCAGGAGGATTAGGGACACCATGAAGGGCACCTTTGCTCACAAATACCTTCTTGCTTTCAGTAAGTCTGTTTTATTTGAATTAATAAATTTCTCTTTCAAAATACAGAGAAACCCATTGGTGTCAACCATCCACATGTTATACATAATTGTCCATATGGACTATGGGACCTCATTTTACAGCATGGGTAGATCAGGGGACTCTTCAAGGGGCAATTTCATTGAAGAACTTATTAGAAGAAGCCATAGGCACCAGGGGAGAGAGGAAAGAAGCTTTCAGAAGATAAAGGAGATCAGAAAGAGACCCCAAAGTAAAACCACACATTTCCTAGGACTCCTGTCACAGCAAAGGTAGTAACCTTTGGGAACAGTAAGTGTTTATATAACACCCCAACAATATTTTGTTTCATTCTTAAAGCCTAAAAATATGCTGCGCAGATACTTTACCTTTTTAAATGGAAAAACTGAGGATTAGACAAGTTAAATAACTTACTCAAATTCACACAGCAGGGAAGAGAGAGAAATAAAAATTATACATTAGTCTTAACAGCTCCTGGTACTGTCTTCTTGACATTTATCACTCCTGTTTATGCTGTTGTCACTTAGTCCTTCTGTTACAATCATCTGCAAAACTTCAATCCTGATTGAACCCAGCTCTGCTTCTTCCTCACTGCTTCTTCCAGAGCAGCTGAACACTGAAGGGCTGGAGAAAACCCATGAATGGTGGGTGTCCCTGTAAATTCATGATCTCCAAACACCTTGGTCAGTTTGCTATCCTTCCTTCTGCAATGACAGTCTCCAAACCTCTCCTTTCCTATGTCACTTCCAGCACATACCTACCTGACTACATGCAAAGCCACGCTGTTCTCTCTCTTCCTATTACAGTGGAGGAAGTGTCTCTTCTGACACCAAGGTCCATCCATTCACATTTTCTTAAAGACCTCACTTAATCATTTAATCTCGTAACATCCTGCATCTTCAAACCCAGTCTCTCTAGTTAACCCATTCTCTGAACATTCAAACATACTCTGGTATCTCCCATCACTTGAAAAGCCTTCCATTGACCTGGTATCTCCCCTTGTCCTATCTCTTTCCTTTTTACAGACAAAGTTTATTTATAAAGAGCTGTTTCCACATACTTTCATTTCTTCCTCCCTAATCTCTCTTTATCCCATTGTAATCAGAGTCCCCCTCACAATGCCCCTACCAAGAAAAACACAGAAAATGTTCCTACTAAATTCACCACTAGGGACTTCCCTGGCAGTCCAGTGGTTAAGACTTTGCCTTCCAATGCAGGGAGTGCAGGTTCCATCCCTGGTCAGGGAGCTATGATCTCACATGCCTTGTGGCCAAAAAACCGAAACATAAAACAGGAGTGATATTGTAACAAATTCAATAAAGACTTTTAAAAAATAATAATAAATAAATAAATTCACCACAAATCTAGTTTTGGCCAAATCTAATGCCATCTATTTAGTCCTCATCTTAGTTGATCTCACAATAATGTTAAGGCCAATTGCTCACTTCCTCCGTGAAGCACTCTTCTCTTGGCTTCTATGACCCTTCTGCTTTTCTTCCTACCACTCTGGTCACTCCTTTTAAAATTTTAAAATTTTAGTTGTTCTCCAATTTATTGATCTTCATGCTTACAAAACAGAAGCAAGAAAAAACAAAGCAAAACAAAACTACCCTTTGTTTTGTATGCTTTAAGTTGACATCTAATGTTTTCCTCATAGGTTTAAATAGTAACAAAGGGTATCATTTCTGGCCTGTTGTGAATTGTAAACTTTTATTTTTTAACTGTCACATCATTATTTCAGATGTATATAGTGCAATGCAAGCATATACCAATTTGAAATCCATGATCACCAATTTAAGATATAAATTAAGATATTTTTGAGCAGTTGGACATTTTACTTTTTTTTTCTCCTTGAATTTATGTTTTCATTTTACTTCCACAGAGTTTTATCCTAATATATTTTATTTTAGAACATCTTATATGGATCACTGTATATACTTATTTGAAACAGAAATGTATGTACAAATATAAATCCTATGAATTAAAAAAAAATTCCTGCAATATAAGACTCCAATGTTAAAAAAAAGTTACTCTGGACTGAGTTATCATGATGATTATTAATATTATACATTGATCAAAATAACCTAAATAAACTATGAATTTCAATGTATAAATCTAAAACAATGAAAATGTAATTGTATTGGGGATTTGTTTCTCAATGGGGAAAGTAGAGCTTCTTAAAATTAGCTCATGTTTCCATGGATGAATATGAATTAAGGGTAGAGTAAGACAAGATTCAGAATTCCTATTTTTCATTTCTACAAATGTTTAAGTGCTAAGATAACTTTGTTCACATAAACAAGGAGATGGGAATGGGAAGAGAACTTTGAATTCCTTCCAAGTTAAATGCCCCAAATCCTGTGACCTATCATAAAAATTATTTTAATTATCTATCAGGTGACAATTGCTTTTTAATTTTGCTAAAGCAAAGAATGGGAAACCACATGACTTTAGAAAAGGATTAACTACTCAATCACTAGAGACACTGACTTGCTCATCCTGGGCAACAATGTTTCAGATTGTTATTTTCACCTAGTGGTAAAATTGTACTGTTAAATAAGTAGTAGAATAGTCCTAAATAGTAAATAATAGTAAGTGGTAAACAGAGCCACAGTAGGATTTGGGATGGGTAGGTCTTATAGCTTTCATTTGTAAAATGGGAGAAGAGCAATGATAAATGGAAAAGTGAGAAAAAAGAACCAGTATGAATCTGCAGGCTACTTTGTGGGCAGATCAAATTAAAGATCCGGAAATTGAGGCACATAAATGTACTCTTAGGGGTATGCATTTTTCAGTTTAAAAATCTCTGGTCTAATTTACATCAAAAAGTTTAGAATAATTCAAGACAGTCCTAGGTCCTCTTCTCTTTTTATTGTATACATTTTCAAAGCAATCTCTTAATTTTCTTGGCTTTAAACATTCATAATTTTGTCCCTAGAAAGATCTCTCAGAGTTCTGAATCTTTATGTTCAATTGCCTATTTGATATCTCCACTTGAATTCCTCATCAGGATCTTAAACTTAACATTGTCCAAATTGGAACTTATCTTCCAACTGCCTCTCCACCAGTCTTTGTCAATTGTTCTGATCCATAGCTCAAAGTCATTCTCTGATAATTCTACTAGATGGCGAACTCTATGAAGTCAAGGATATTGTATACTTAGCCCCTGATATGGGGCCCAGGGCAGAGAAGGCACTGATGCTTTATTTGAAGGAATACTACATCTCACACCCTACTCCAATTAGTCATTAAGTCTCCTCAAGTTTACCCCTTAAGTATATTTCAAAATGTATCCACTTCTCTCAGTCTTTTCATCAGCATCTTAGTCCAAGCTTCCATCATTTATCACCTGAATTACTGCAATAGCTTCTTAAGCTGCTCTCCCCGCATGTATTCTTGTCAGCCAAGCCAGACTCCCACAGCCATCAGAGTGATCTTTATAGATAACAATTTGGTTCAGCCATTTTCTCATTGAAAATCCAAAGTTTCATGTTGCTTTTAGAAAGATAAACAACAAATTACTCACTATGACATCTAAGGCTCTGCCTGATTTCTCACGTCCACCTCTGCATTCTCATTTTGTCCCTGTTATCCCTTTCTCACTAATTCTAGTCCCAGGGACCTCTTTCTTATTTCTCCTCAGGTCTTTGGACATGTTTTCTCTGTCTGAAGATTCCTCCAGCCCTTGACACTTGGCTAATGCTTACCCTTACGTTTCAGCTTAAATATCTCCTCCCTACAAGGCTTCCCTTTGATACCCCAGATGAGATCAGGTCATGCTATTACAGCTTTTCACAGCTTATATACTTTCCTTTCATTTCAACTCTAAATTTGTTTATCACTACACTGGACTGAACCTTCCACCAGAGCACAGATTCTGTTTTTTGTTTGTTTGTTTGTTTCCTGCTCTATTCCCAGCTCCAACTGTCTGATCCATAGCAGAACACTCAGTAAATATTTATAGGACTAATGGGTAACAAAAGTCTGGGAGTAAAATGGAAGACTCAGTGTCAGTTTAATAAATACGTGCAATACTTCCTGTTTGTCACTTCACTAAATTTCTCAACTTCAGTGACTTGCCACAGGAGTAGATATGACAGTGACTTCAGCCCACTTGACATTTTTTACCCCACTACATTGAAAACTCTGAAACTCCTCCTCTCACTCCCCACAGTCATACAAAAGTGGCTCTGCCCCATTCCTTTTTCTAACTCAGATTTGCATGTTTGATGCCCCAGTCTGAATGTCAGAGAAAGGGAAATACAGGGGAGATGAGTTCATGGTACATAAGGCAGCTCTGGCGCTCTCACACCCAGCACAATCGTTAGGCAGTAGAATGCCTTTAAATGAAGCTCTAAAATAAAAGTATTTTTACAATAATATATATCTGGGATAATGAATATTGAAGAGTTTACTCATGCTTTGATACAGACATGAACAAAGAAAGCAGCTACTAATTCATTCTTTAATTCATTGTTTTCTGAAAGGAAGCATTGCTTTCTTTCCCCTTAATGTCCTGCTTTTCTCTTTAGTAATTTACTAGAAAATTAGACTGTAATATTTAAAGGAGTTAATGGAGGGTAGGAGTAGAAGGGAAATAAGACCAACATTTTAATTAGTAGCAGAGTATGGTAATTTAAATTGTGGTCCTGATGTTTGTGTTCTAAATACCGGACTAACCTGCATAACTAAAAATGATTTGGGCTGAATTCAGATAACACCTGGTCTTTACAGACAAATTCTAGGTCACTTGCCTGAGGCTGACTTGTAAATTATCTTAACTCAGAGTGTGGAGTAAAACTGATACTGAATGTTAACACCTCTCCAGATACTTGGTAAAAACTGTTGTTCTTAATTCAGTCCACTGGAATGTAAAAGAAAACTTCTGATCTATAATTTAAAAAAAAGAAAAAAGTTTGTAATAAGGAGCACTGGAGCCCATTTTCAAGCATTTTAAACCAAGAAATGTGTAACAACTGATCTAGGGATAAGTTAACCTGGTTTTCTCTAATAGCTATCAAATTTTAAAATCCCTTCCTCAAAGATATTCACTGTAATGTAATAAACAAAGTAGGGTAAAAGTTAAATAATGTTATACTCATATAACATGAAATTATGCAGCTATTTAAATTGTTTACAGTTTAATGTAAGAAAAACATACTTTTTTAAGGTAAGAAAATGCCTATGTTGTGGTATTAAATGAAAAAGATAGAATGAAGAGTTCAACTATATAAAACCATGCACTGAATATGAAGGAACATAATAAACAGATCATTTTCGTGATGGGATTGTGAGCAATTCTAATTTACTTTATAAATATCTATATTTCCCATATTTTCTATAATGAATATGCATTACTTTCTCATTAGAGAATTACATCATCTTCAAAACCAATATTATTTGATCTTTATTATCTTCCTTTCATATAAAGTTGCCTAGACCTCCAATTCATGCCAATCAGTCATTTCCTGAAGAACCAAAATTTTGGGTGTCACTTAGGTGTGTTTGTGTTTTTAATTTTTAACACTATGACATGGGATGTTGGCAGGGATCTGTGTTTATAGATTCTTAAGTATATGTTCAATTATTCATCTGCAGTTAATTGCAGCCATGTGCTGTGGTGGGAAGAACACGGATTTTGGAATCAAACAGACTCGATTAGAATTTTGGCTCAGCTGCTTATAGCTTAACCTCTTTGAGCCTCCATAAGCTTATGGAAGTAAGCTTAATAAGTGGCAGCTTGTATTTTCCAAGTGTCTATTGTGAGTAAGGGACAGTGCTAGTAAGGATGTCATAGAATAAAGAATAAATAACATGAGGTTTCAGACCCACAGAATGGTGGCATGTTAAGAGGGCTTAGAGATTCCCATGTTCCCTCTCTTCAGATATAGTAGTCAAGAAAATAAGTCATCTAAAGCAAATAAATAAGTTATCACAAAGGCAAAGGAAGACGTATTCTCTATAAATTGGGATGAAGGCAACAAAACTTAATATGAGAAATCCTAAAAGCCAAGAACTCTACCAATAACATACATATCCTGTTCATTTTATTTTTACTAGGCCCTAAAACTCAATGAATGTAATTTCCCTTATTGTACCTGCCAATTAACCTTTAAGGGATTAATGTTCACTAATGATCACTTCATAGGAATCTACAAAGCCCTGGGGAGGTGAATTTATGGGGTCTACCTCCCCTCTCCCACAACAGACATATTCTGGAATTCCCTGACTGCAGCCCACTTTAGTGGCTGTATGGACCTCTTTCCCAAGTTCAAGTTCCTAAGGGTTGATGGTGCAGGCTTTATGCACAGCCAGAGGCTCAAAGAATAGGTCAAAGAACAGCTATTCTCGGGAGGATGTGGATGAAGCTTGGATATGCAACCCTGAGAGTCACAGGCATGCCCCCAGGGCCCTCACAGTGCAGGGAGGAGCTGGAACTAGGAAGGGAACTGGGAGGAGGGACTGTGAGCTGGGGACTGAGGCCTGCTCTCCCTGTGCTGAAATTTCCAGTGCACGACTCTAACAATTCTAAGTTCTAACCAGGTTTTTCAGTCTCAGCTTCCTCTAGGAAACTAAAGTGCAATGTACAGAGGTGGGTGGGAAGGGGATGTGGGAGGGTGGAGGGATATCTTGTGAGCAAAGGTTGCCTGGCTTGGACTGGGCAGTGTGGAGAGAAACCTCACTCGGGAGATGGAAGATGGTATGTAAGTCTCCATTTTGCTGTGGCCACACCCGCTGCGTAGAAACTGAATGAATAGAAAGTAGCTCTAATATATATATAATACATTTCTGATTTTGGCATCTGTTAAGCCAATTTGCAATGACACGATGCTTGCACAAAGCTTACCACATTATTGGACCTTTCTAAATAATGACATAATTTATAACTGTTCATTCTTGAAAATAACTGGGATTACCATTGAACTAGAAACCAGGAGATAATTTGCGTGTCTTTCCCTCCTTCCCCCAAACCATTTCGTTTTTGGTAAAGATCCCAAGGAGCTATTTGATAAAATCAATATCAAATACAGTTTTAGAATATTAGAATAATAACATTCCTTCTGGGAAGCTATTAGAAATAAATAATAACAAATGCCTTCTCAGCACTTAAAGTTGTGATCAGCTCTTTGCTATAGGAATGTGATGAAGATTACATCTTCTCAGAGTTACAGATTTAATCAAAACAAAGGATTGATTTCCTGGCCATGATAATAGTATTCTGAATGTCTCAGACTGTCAACGAAAGTCAAATAAATGATCAAAATTTGATTTTGAAACTGAAAATTCCCAAAGATCTTCTATTATACTTATTTTATGGAGAAAGATGCTAAGGTTAAGAAGGCTGTGGAACCTTCTCAAGGTCTCAGAGCTAGTTAGTGGCAGAGGTGCTCAGGTATCTCTCTGACCTTCACTAGAGCAGTTCATCTTGTTAACTTTCAGTGTGAACTAGAAGTTTGGGTCTACACCTACAAATAATGTCAGAAATTGCTCCCTATACACAAAGTAGGGACTAGAATTAAATCAAAATATTTAGAGCCTCATGGAATCAATCTTAAGGGGTAAGAATCACCACATCTATGTTTCAATAATCCTATTGTTCCTTTGTGAAAAATCAATATGTTCTTTTCTTCCTTAAGTATATTTGGATAACTGGACTTGAAAAACTCTGAATTAATTCTCCTAAATTTTAATGTACTTCACTGATTTGTTTTTGGCTTTTGAAAATATAAACTTTACTTATCAGATCATTTTTGTAAATTATTGATACTTTAGCAGCTAGCACACAAGGTCAAATATCTGCTAGTTTATCTAGGAAATAGGAGCATTGTATGATATTTGCCTACTTTAAAGATTATTTAGACCATGTAGGCATGGAGCCCAAACCAAAGGTATTCTCTACTTGGTGAACAGATTCAAGAACTTTCCTAAATGATGGAACTTCAGATGAATTAAATCTATAACTTGACAGCAATATGAAGAAGTCATGAGCTTTCTGAAACTAGAAAAAAAATTCTCAGATTTGTATATAAGAATGAATATTTTACGCAAGAAAAGAATGACTGGATATTTTTATAGCAGATTTATTGAGATATAATTTATGTACTTTAAAATTTGCCCTTTCAAAGTGTACAATTTAGTGATTTTTAGTATATTCACAGACTTGTGCAATTATTAGCTCTATCTAATTTTAGAACACTTTCACTGTGTCCAAAAGAAATTCCATACTCATTACTAGCCCCTTTCAACCATAAATTTACTTTTATATCTCTATGGATTTCCCTATTCTGGAATCTCATAGAAATAAAATTGTACAATACGTAGCCTTTTGTATCTGGCTTCTTTCACTTAGAATATTGTTTCTAGGTTTATCGATGATGTAGCATGCATAAGAACTTCATGCCTTTTCATGGCAGAATAATATTCCATTGTATGAATATATCACAATTTAACCACTCATCTGTTGATGGACATTTGGATTGGTTCTACTTTATGGCTATTATAAATAATGTTACTATGACATTCATGTACAAGTTTTTTATATGAACACATGTTTTCAATTCTCTTTGGGTATATACTTAGGAGCAGAATTGTTATTCTTGCAATAACTCTTTTAACTTTTGAGAAACTGCCAGACTGTTTTCCAAAGTGGCTGTACCATTTTACCTTCTCACCAGCAGTGCATGGCAGGTGATGATTTCTCCACATCCTGGATAACATTTGTTATTATCTATCTTTTTGATTATAGCCATCCTACTGGGTGTGAAGTAGTATCATTTTGTAGTTTTGATTTGCAGTTCCCTAATAAATAATATTGAACATCTTTTTATGTGCTACTGGCCATCTCTATAACTTCTTTAAAGAAATATTTATTCAAATATGTGGTAGGCTGAATAATGTCCTTCTAAAAAGTCCAAGTCCTCATCTCTGACCTGTGAATATGTTATATTATAAGCCAAAGAGACTTTACAGATGTGGTTAAATTAAGAATTTTGAGATAGGGAGATTATCCTAAATTATGTGGATGAGTTAAATATAAACACAGGAATTTAAAGAAGGAGGCAGTCGAGTTATAGTCAGAGGAGAGATTTGACAGAAGCAAAGGTTGAACTGATGCTCTTTGAAGATGGAGAAGAGGGTTATGAGTCAAGGAATTCAGGTGGTCTCAAGAAGCTGGGAAAAGGCAAGGAAATGGATTGTCCCATAGATTCTCTGGAGCTGCCCTATGAACATCTTGATTTTATTTCAATGAGTCTGATTTTGGATTCCTGACCTCCAGAACTACAAGATAATAAATTTGTGTTATTTTAAGCCCCCAAGTTTTTTACAATGTGCTACAGTATCAATAGGAAATGACTGCAAGTCCTTTGCCAATTTTTAAATTAGGTTGTCTTTTTATTGTTGAGCTGTAAAAGTTCCTTACATATTCTGAATACAAGTCCCTTATCAGATATATTATTGCAAATATTTTCTCCCATTCTGTGGGTTGTTTTCTAACTTCCTTAATGGTGGCCTTTGAAGCAGAAAAGCTTTTAATTTTGATGAAGTCTAATTTATCTGCTTTTGTTTTTGTTGTTGCTTTTTTTTTTTTTGCTGTACCCGGGCCTCTCATTGTTGTGGTCTCTCCCGTTGCAGAGCACAGGCTCCGGACGTGCAGGCCCAGTGGCCATGGCTCACGGGCCTAGCCGCTCCGCAGCACGTGGGATCTTCCCAGACCGGGGCACGAACCCGTGTCCCCTGCATCGGCAGGCGGACTCTCAACCACTGTGCCACCAGGGAAGCCCCCTGTTGTTGCTTTTAATGTTATGATAAGAAAGCACTGCTTAATCCAAGGTCACGAAGAATTACTCCTATATTTTCTTCTAAGAGTTTATAAGTTTAGCTCTTACATTTAGGTCTATGATTCATATTTAGTTAATTTTTGTGTATGGTATGAGTTAAAGCCCAACTTAATTCTTTTGAGTGTGGATATTCAGGAGTCTTGGCACAATTTGTTTAAAAAGAGGGGGGATGTTTGCTAAAAAGCTATTTCATTTAACCCATAGAGAGATTTATTTTATTAGATTATGTAACAGTTGACGAAAATCAGAAAACTGTTGGATATGCCTTTCTAGCTGTGAAAGACTGCACTTGTATATTTGGGATACTACCAGATATGTAGCTGAAATTATTCTTCTTGTTTAGAAATTTTCCTGTGTAGTTCTAAGTTGTTGAGGACTTGTTATTACCAGTCACTATGGAATTACTTGCTAATTGACTTTTTTCTTGTCTAAACAGGTTGTCAGCATATTTAGGGCTGATAACTTTTTTTCTTTTTTGGGGGGGGGCTGATAATATTGATAGAGGAAATCAAAGGACAGAGGACTGTTCTATCTTACCCCTTTTCGTTCTGTGGGCAGAGATGGAAAGAAATAATCTATGAGTCCACTGAGATCCCAATCATACTTTTTTTCTAAGGAGAGTGCTGGTGTAATTTGCACTGGATAATGAAATCTCCCTTCTCATGAAAACCTTGTTCAGGGCAATGGTTGGGCTTTTGTGCTGCTTTTGCCTCAAAACCATAATGAAAGAAAAGTTCACACGGCTTTGAAGACATTGAGAGTCTGTCTTTGAATGAAAAATTTAGCATTATTGTAGTCATTTGGTGCAAGAGTCACACATTTGGTGGAAGTTGACACGTTGGACTCGATAACTCAAGGTTTTTGTTTCTCACCATCCAAACTAATGCAAGTTCAATGTGGAGAGGTATTCTATGGAGTTAGCAATCTCTTATGCTGTTTCACTTACTGGAAATCTTTTATTTCCTTAAACAGTCTGAAAGTGAGTCTTGGGAGTAAGTTTCAGACTGTGATGCTTGAAAGTTGCTCCCTTTCCACTGCTTAGTGCTTCTCATTGGCACAGAAAAAAATTTAACTTAGGTTTGCCTTTTCCATTTCTAAGTTATATGATATCTTCATCTTCTGATGATCACTGGTGTTTCTTCTTCTTCTTCCTTTTCCTTTTTCTCCCTCTGTTCTTCCCCTTTGCCTCTCTTTTCCTCATGTTATTATTTAAAAATTACTAGTGAGTTAATGGGTATAAATTAATGAAAAATCCAAAGGATGAATTGCCATGTGACAGCCAAAGGATGATGTTGTAATTTATACACAGAGGTTGTGTTCTTGAAACATTGGTCCTTTACCTCTTGACTTCAGTCAGTATAGTCAAGCCTCAGTATGAACAATAGCTTTCTTATTTGAAATCAACATATATGGCTTTTATAAGGACGAAGCCCACCTTACTTATAAACAGACATAGAAGGAACAAATGAACTTAAAGAAAACTTATTTTTTGTGTTTTTTTTCCACCTTGTCTGGGAGTAGAAATGATTGTGCTGAGGGCTAAGAGATTAAATTGTGTCACTTGTCAGGAAATTGGCAAGTAGCCATCTCTTCTGCCTGCCACTACATGCTGCTTTTGTGCTGTGGATGGGTTTAATAAATGCATTGTTGTGTAAAATGTCATTGCTGCTTTGCCAAGCGGAGGTTGTCATGGGATAGCTCTTCCCCAGGATGACAGATCAATATTGGTCCTCAGCAATCCTGAGACTTGGAGCCACACAGAGGGCATTTTTATGGTTCAGATACAAAAGTTGAAATAAAAACCATTCTTCATATCATGGACATATATCTATTTTGCTCTGGAAGAAAACCTAATGTTCTTTCAAAAATGTTCTAACTTTAAAGATAGGTAATGTTATCAAATTTTAATGACAACTTTTAGAAGAAATAATACAAACGACCTGTTACATTTTTCTAAAAGTTCAATCTTTCTGTTAATCAAATAAATGCAAAGCAAAGCAAGGAAATATACCATTGTTTGCCTTGGTAAACAGCCTAAAATCATATACATTCAAGCACATGAAATGCTGATGACATATTGTAAAATAGTCCCTCCCTAACATCAGTGGTAGAAGTAAAATTTGGTACAGTCCTTCTGGAAGGAAATTTAGCAATATGTATCAAAATTCTTTAGAATGTTCATACCTTTTGGTGCAGAAATTCTACTGCTAGAAATATATCCTAAGGAATTTATGAGAAACAGAGTCAGCAATGTCTTCCAAAAGACTGCCAGTTATTTAAAATGTGGAGAAACTGAAAACAACCTAAACTCCTAACAATGTAAACAGTAAATGTATTATTAAACAGCAATTAAAATATGTATAAGGCTTTTTAAAAAATGATTTGGGGAAAGGTTTATGAAATAAAGTTATATGAAATTAAACAAATGCTAAATATTATATACAGTATGATCTAAACTAAATAAAAATAAGTAAAATAGCAAAAAAATTACCAAAAATAAGTGTACAAAAATTCTAATACTTATTGACTCTATTTAGCGTAAACATGAACGTGTTGTGTTTTGTTTAGTTTTTATCTACTTTTCTGAATTTTATACATATTCCGCAAAGGACAATTATCCTATCTATAAAAATATATACACAAGAAAAAGAGGTTGCATAGGAAAAGGATCACTATCCAAAGGAATTCATTTAAACCCTCATATGCTCTCTTGCCTTGCCTTTTATTTTTTTGTGGTACGTGAGCCTCTCACTGTTGTGGCCTCTCCCGTTGCAGAGCACAGGCTCCAGACGCACAGGCTCAGTGGCCATGGCTCACGGGCCCAGCCACGTGTGGGATCTTCCCGGACCAGGGCACGAACCCGTGTCGCCTGCATCGGCAGGCGGACCCTCAACCACTGCGCCACAAGGGAAGCCCTTGCCTTTTAACCTAGCCTTTATCTCACATTTTCCTTATAGCTTCTGGCTCTCACCCTCCCTCCAGCCCAGACTAATTTTCCCAGCCGTCAGATGTAACAGTGTATTTCAGCTAATCTCTGTATCTGCTGTCCCTCACTTTGGGGGACTGGTTTCTTCCCTATTTCTGACCTTGATCCACCCCTTGTTTCTGATTGCTTTTCACATCTTGCCTCCAGGTGTGTGAAGGGCCTGAGCCCAGCCATGAGGCCTGATCAGTGTTTCTGAAGATCAGAGTGTGGTAGTGCTGACAGAGACAAGCTAGTCTGCACCTCAGCCTAAATGAATATTAGGGTCCAAAATGTCATAGAGTCCATATTAGCTTTTTATTGCTCCCTGACAAGTTACCACAGCAGTTGCAGTTTAAAGCAATGCATTACAGCTTCCTGATATATATGCTCCTACTTACAATTTACCAGTAAGGGAACTGGAGCACAGAGAGCTTAAAAAGAGGTCCAAGGTCACTTAGCTAGAAAGGAGAACTTGAAACCCAGGTCCTCTACTCCAAATAGTATGTTCTTTCTCCTATGTCTCTCTTCTGAGGCAACCACTGGGACTTGAGTTCAGTTTGGAGTCTGATCTAATTAAGGAGAAAGTCACCTCTCACCTTATCTGTGTCTTAAACCTACACACTTGCTTTATATTGGGTGTGATGGAGCACATACAGGAAGACTTTTCATAATGAACTCAGAACTCCTCGAATAATGTAGATATTAATGTTTTGTTGCTCCTTACCAAATTACCACAAATTTAGTGGCTTCAAACAAGACCTAGGGACTTCCCTGGTGGCACAGTGGTTGAGAGTCCGCCTGCCAATGCAGGGATCACGGGTTTGAGCCCTGGTCTGGGAGGATCCCACATGCCACGGAGCAACTAAGCCCGTGCACCACAACTACCGAGCCTGCGCTCTGGAGCCTGCGAGCCACAACTACTGAAGCCCACGCACTGCAACGAAGAGTGGCCCCCGCTCACCGCAACTAGAGAGAGCTCGTGTGCAGCAATGAAGACCCAATGCAGCCAAAAATAAATAATAAATAAAATAAATAAATTTTAAAAAACCCTAAAAAACAAAAAACAAGACCTATTTATTAGCTCACTGTCTGTATAAGTCAGAAGTCTGACACAGTGTGGCTGGAATCTCTGCTCAGGTTCTCACAAGGCTGAAATCCAAGTGTCAACCGACTACATTCTCATCTGGAGCTGTGGGTCTTCTTCCCAGCTTATAAGGTTGTGGTAAGACACAGGTCCTTGCAGTTGTGAGATGGAGGTCCCTGCTTCCTTGTTAGCTATCAGCCGGAGGCCTCTGTGTGCTCCCAGAGGCCAACCCTGTACTTTCTCACACGGCCTCCTCCATCTTCAAACCAGGAACGGTGCCGAGTACTTCACAGATTTTGAATCTCTTTGACTTCCTCTTCTGCCACCAGCCAGAGAAAGCTCTCTACTTTTAGGGCTCATGTGATTAGATCAGGCTCACCTGAATGTTCTCCCTATCTTAGGTCAACTATGTCATGCACTGTAACAAAATCACAGGAGTGATAGCTCATCAAAGTCACAGGTTCTATGGATTAGGGTGTGGCATCATGAGGTGTGACATTTTTAGAATACTGCTTACCACAGTGTGTCTTTTAAATGTCATTCTTTTTCCCCCTGCAGTATAACTTAGAACATAAATACATGGACATTAGATGTAGACTGCCTATGTTCAAAGTCTGGCTCTAACATTTACTAGCCATACAATCTTGCTAAGTTACTTAACCTCTTATCTCAGTTCCTTGATTTTCTTACCTGAAAAGAGGGAGTAATAAAAGTATAGGTCTCGTCAAGTTGTTATACACTTTAAATGAGTTAATGTGTCAGAAAAGTACTTGGCACACTGAAGTACAATGTTGTCTTTGCTATTATTATTATTGACCTGATTATTATATATCCACCGAAAAGTCCAGATTACTACTCTCCTTGGAGCAGACCCAACACCTCACTTTTCTGGGCCTCAGCTTCTCTTTCAATTTTAATATTATTTAACTGTCAAAAATTTATAAAGTGAAGGATACATCAGAAAAAATTTTACAAGTTCCTAACTCACAGCACCAAAGAATTTGTCAAGTTAAAAAAAACCAAAACAAAACTATGTTTAGCTTGTGGGCTTAGTTTTTAAGTAAGGGAAACATAGCAGATTCAGTTGACTGTATTATAAACTTGAGAATAGAAACACAGAACCTTTTTTAGTACCATACCTGTTTCTAAATGGGTTTTAATTTCATGTTATGATCAAGAGAATAGGGCATGTGAAAAGATAGGAACAGGAAGCTTAGGGAAGGCCATAGAGGATGAACAGGAACTGAAAGAAAGGTGGAAGGGATGAGAGGAGAGAAAAAGAAGAAGGAATGGAAGCAATAGAAGAGGAAAGACCACTGAGAGGTAGAGAGGGCTGGTAAGGAAAAGGGGGAAACATTACTAAAATTTACTGAGCATGTACTATATGCTTGGCATAGCTAGGGATTTAGGTTATCTCACTGAATCCTCAGAACAGGTATAATTGTCATCACTTTATAGATAAGAAAACAGCAACCAAAAGAGTTTAATCTTTCCAAAATCAACTATGTTAGTATACAGGCATCAGAACCTACATCTTTCCAGAGTTCATTGTTATTTGCTGATTCCATGTTCAAAAGGACTAATGGTGAGATAGAAAGTACTCCTCACACATTTTTAGTCCAGCTTCAAAGAGTGTTCCTGTTACACTGAGAAAAGACTTAGATGGGCTTAGGTGTTACTGCCACTTAACACTACCTTAGATCATTAATTACTTGAGTCAAGACATTTGGAGTCTAAGGGTCCAAAAGGATACATGCACCCCAATGTTCATTGCAGCACTCTTTGCAACAGTCAAGACATGGAAGCAACATAAATGTCCATCGACAGAGGAATGGATAAAGAAGATGTGGCACATATATACAATGGAATATTACTCAGACACTAAAAAGAATGAAATAATCCTTGCAGCAACATGGATGGACCTAGAGATTGTCATACTGAGTGAAGCAAGTCAGACAGAGAAAGAGAAATATCATATGGTATTGTATGGTATCGCTTATATGTGGAATCGAAAAAGAAATGATACAAATGAACTTATTTACAAAACAGAAACAGACTCACAGACTTAGAGAACGAACTTATGGTTACCAGGTGGGAAGGGTCAGGGGAACAGATATTTAGGGAGTTTGGGATTGACATGTACACACTGCTATGTTTAAAATGGATAAGCAACAAGGACCTACTGTATGGCACAAGGAACTCTGCTCAATATTTTGCAACAACCTAAATGGGAAAGAATTTGAAAAAGAATAGATATATGTATATATATAACTGAATCACTCTGAGGTCCACCTGAAACTATCACAGCATTGCTAATCAACTATACTCCAATATAAAATAAAAAGTTAAAAGAAAAGACATTTGGAGTCTAGTTAAAACAGACCCCCCAAATGATTTATGCCTCAGGATAAGTCACCCGTCTGAGCCTCAGCTTTCCCATCTGTAAAAAGTAGGCTTTGAACCAGATAAATTGCTAAATTCTGAAATCTATCTTAATGTCACGCTGCCACATTTTCAACTGAGTGTTATTCTTGAACTCTTAGATGTCCCCAAACCATTCAAGTTCATGGCAGGAAGGAGTTAAGGTGGGAAACAGTCTCAGTGGTAGTAGCAAGGATCTATCACAAAGAACTGGAGACCCACACCAGAGCTGTCTTCACATAGGCACAAGGCTGTGATGCGGATTGGGGAGTTGGTATAGGGTTGCTCCTGTTAGGACCATTGTTCAGAGCTTTTCAGGTCATTCACTGCACAACCTCACCAGGCAAAATTCACATACACAGTCATAGGTCACGGCCCTGGCTCCAGGAAGCCAGAACGAAGACCAGTGGGTAGAGTTCATAATAAAAACAACTGTGGCTCAGTAGAAAAACAGCAAACTTTGTAATTGTTCAGAGTTGTGCATTACTATTGTGAAAAACTTTATCTTTGGGAATTTTTAGGCCAGGAACACATGAGGTAGGGGATTCTCCTATTGAATTAGAGTTTAGAAAGTACTTCAGTGATACACAGCACTCGATTTTGGAATGTATTCAAAGTTAGATGGGTGATCTTCTTAAAATATTTAATTCTTAATTTCCCGAGTCCATATTATTATGGCCATAACTGTACCTGCCTCATATGGCTGTGGTAAGTGTATAGAAGATTGTGTGTCTGTGTGTCTGTGTGTACCTACATCTCTATTTATATTATCAACCTATCTGTCAATCAATCTATGTATCCATCCATCCAACCATCCACGCACCTACCAACCTATCTACTTACCTACCTACCTATCTTAGCCCAATGCTCCACACATGATGAAAGCTCAATAAATGTTAGCTGTCATTATGATTATTCTCTTTACAACTATTGAATGACAATCCCAACACAGCAGAACTCCCTTTTATCTCCGTAGGCATGAGCAAAGAGTGGTGGTACTCTAAGAGATGCCATTTTTCATTCTTAATTGTAGGATAAGCACATAACATGAAGTTTATTTTATCTGAAGCTTAGGGCCAAAGTTTGGCTGAAGCGAAAGTTCCCCTACTTCTAGGTAAAGAGTGGTATGAAATGATTGTGGCCCACTTTTCTGAAGTTTCCTTTAACAACTTTATTTTTAAACTTTTAAAATGGAGCTTCTCCAGGGTCCAGTATTAGCAATCACTATCCCCACCATGAGTCCTAGAATTACACAGCATCTAGTTCTAATCTCTCACTCTGCAGCATGGACATTCCCTCACCCAGAAATTAATTTAGTCAATTCAGCCTGAAAATTCTATTCAAAAAGCACATGTTTCCTGTAGGAGCATCACTCATTTCTTTTCTTGTTGATAGGGGAGGCCGATGTACCTGAAAAAAAAGCGTGATTTTCCTCCACAAGCTGCAAAGATGCAGCTGTCAAAAGTAATCACTGCATCAGAACAGTTGGATAGGGAAAAAGTGTCCTTGGCTGCTTTATAAAAAAACCAGTAAGCTAGCTTCTTTACACTTAAAAAAGCAGACTAAGGAAGGGCTACAAAGCTTACATTTCTGCCACTTAGGTCACAGTTTTCAGTGTGGCTCCATGCAAGCTAAAACTATTCTTACCTACAGACCTTGGCCTGTGCTACCCTCTCTCCCAACTCATTAATTCACCCTCCCTTTTCTTCTCATTTTATTCACTCACTCATTCATTCATTCAAAAACTCTCTCATTCATTCAGCAAGAATTTATGGATTCACATCTATAATATAACTGCTTGGCCTGAGGAGATTTACAATCTAGTAGAGGTGCTAAAATAACATTGGGACATGCTTTTCTTCCCAAGGAAATCTCTCCTAATTGTTCAATCTACAATTCCTTTAGCTAGTGTTTTATTTATTTATTTATTTGTTTATTTTTAGCTGTGTTGGGTCTTTGTTGCTGCGCGCGGGCTTTCTCTAGTTGCGGCGAGCGGGGGCTACTCTTCATTGCGGTGCACGGATTTCTCATTGTGGTGGCTTCTCTTGTTTGGAGCACGGACTCTAGGTGCGCGGGCTTCAGTAGTTGTGGCACGTGGGCTCAGTAGTTGTGGCTCGCGGGCTCTAGAGCACAGGCTCAGTAGTTGTGGCACAAGGGCTTAGTTGCTCCGCGGCATGTGGGATCTTTCCGGTCGAGGGCTCAAAC